>NC_134789.1:16215956-16220956 GCF_046742065.1 Oratosquilla oratoria | reverse complement strand
TCCAGTGTTTACAGCAGTCGTATCACATATGATCATTTTAATGCTTGACCAGGCATCATATTCATCAATTACTTTCTCCAGTGCATCATATATATCTTGCGAAGATCCACTTTTGCACCTTGCAACCCCTAGTCTAATATCCCTAGTTGCACTTTTGAGGCAGACCACTTGGCACTCTTGTTTTACTAGCCTTTTCCCATCAAAGTGAAGAGAAAAATCCTTCTCTTCCTTCAAAAGGGACTTTATCTCATCCTTCTTTTTTTCTGCTAGTCTGATGACTCCTCGCCATACTCCTGATTGTGTTGGTGTAGGAAGAGGCACACCTTCTTCTGCAAGACTTGCACAAACTTTAGATGCCTTGTTGGTAGACAAAGACTGGCGACTCACTAACTTAGTGGCCTGGTGTGTGGAAGACAGTTTCCTTCTTTTAACTGGCTCTGGCTCATCATTAGAATTGTCCTCTGTTACACTGCTGACATTGTCACCTGAGTTACCAGATTCATTATCATCATTAGATGTACTAGCAAATTGTTCATGTGATATTGGAACATGTCTCTGTCTTTTTGAAGGATGTATGGAAGATTTAGGCGCTGGCTTGCGAGTGGTGTATCCAACCTTTCCATCTGACTCCACTTGTTTGTGATAAAGCTCTTTATCTTCACTACAAAGCCAAACACCATTAACTTTAGTAATGTCAAATATATTCTCCATCCCATTCAAAAAGTCTTCATTTGGTCTACGTTGGTTCTTCTCATACAAAAGTATCAATTTGGCCAGTCGTGCTTTTATGGCTTGCTGACTGAGAGTAGGAAAGCTGAATTTGCCCCACAACTGTAATAATTCTTCACAAATCCGTTGTATCCTAGTACTTTTCAGTTTGTCTTCCTCCAGTAAAATGTGGTATCTTCCCAATATATGCCGATTTTTAGGTAGCCTGATGAAACTTGTTAAGCATTCAACATATGGAAGATCACGTCGCTTTGTATGAATGGATGATGGTAGATTTGAAGCCCATTTTTGTGCATTCTTCTCCACATTATCACTGGATTTAAAGTATGCCATTTCTTTTGCGACTC
Organism: Oratosquilla oratoria; assembly: GCF_046742065.1. NCBI lineage: Eukaryota > Metazoa > Arthropoda > Malacostraca > Stomatopoda > Squillidae > Oratosquilla > Oratosquilla oratoria. The sequence goes on along the minus strand of NC_134789.1, from coordinate 16,219,880 downwards.
TGCAATACAAGAATAAATTATCGTTAGGACTGCAAATAGCTACCTCACTAACATTTTAAACCTAAAATGCAAATCCTCTTTATCAAAAACGTAAGTGCTAGCCCCTACAGGACATACCTGATGAGCGAGCCAGACAGCACAACCAACAGCTATCAAGACTGACAGGTAACTGAAGCTACTGAGCCAGGCTCAGCCAGCCAAGATAATCTGATGATACTGTATGGGTGTATTGCATCATCCAATATTTACTCAGGAGAAAATCACCCAACGTTTCTATTCTAGGATGTATTATACCTTGTTCATTTCTTATCAGTATTCACGAATTCAAGCAATAAAAATATAATACCTGTGTTCTAATATTTTTCGATTATGAAATGCATATTGTTACAACATAGTCATCCTTACAAAACATGTTTTTTTTTTCTCTCTCTCTCTCTCACTCCTTTCATTTTCTATAATCTATAAAAAGGTATACTATGCTGTATGTAACAATATAAAGTTGTCAGAAATTTTTCGACAGAAAACCACTTTCACGGTGAAAATTCGCTAACTATGAGTGCATCGGTGGGGGAACTTTTTTCATATGAAACCGAAATAATTATAATTTATATGATAAGCGATTGGAAACTCATCACATGGGACAGCAGGCATTTTAAATTTCGAAAAATTTGTTTTTTTTTGTCATAACCCTAAATTTTATGTATATATATATGTATATATGTCCACACACACACACACACACACACACATATATATACTGTATATATATATATATATATATATATATATATATATGTATATATATATATATATATATATATATACATGTCTACATACATACATATACCAAAGGCTTTTTCCCCTTACACGGGGGGTAGCCAAAAAGAAAAAGGCATAGAAACCACTCCCACCCATTCCATTTCCTATATATTCCACTCCCTTCCACCCTCCTCCCTCCCTCTTATCTTGGCACCTCCTGGATCACGGATCATCCCTGCATCCTATCCAGTGCCCTGGATCAGAAGCAGTGTTGCAAAACACAGCACATCCACAGCAAGGCCGCTTCACAAATTCAGCGACCCACCCCTCTCCGTCCCCTCATGCAGAAAAGGAGAAGACGGGAAGAAATCCCTTCGGGCTGCGTCAATTTTTTTCTCATACATACTTCCTCACTCCCTATCCCCCACCCACTCCCCCGCATTCATCACAGCATCATCCATACACAACCCTTCTCCATTCACTCCTATCTTCTGCCCTCTCCATCCATCCATCTCATCCTAGGACGCCCCCTCATATTCACTCCTTCCACCTCTGCCTTCCACATCTCTTTTACTAATCTTTCTTCACTCATTATTTCCATGTGTCCAAAACATCCTAAAACCCTTTCATCAACCCTATCTTCCGGCTCCCTTTCCACCCCTGTTCTCCTCCTCATCTCCTCATTTCTCACTCTATCTAGCCTAGTAGCCCCTATCATATTTCTCAGACATTTCATCTCAAACACATTCAAACTCCTTCTCTCTTCCTCTCTTATGTTCCATGTTTCTGCCCCATACATTGCTGTTGGCATAATCACTCCTTCATATAACCTCCTCTTAGCATCCATTCCTAGGTGTCTATTTCTCATTACACTTTTTAATCCACCAAGGCATTTACTCGCTTCTCTCAATCTACATTCTACCTCCACCCCCACTCTTCCCTTTCCTGCCACATTCGAACCCAAGTATCTAAAACTATCCCCTTCCTCCAGTCTCTCTCCCTTAATGCTCACTTCCAGCCTGCTGTCACTCCTGCCCCTCTGTCACTAGCTTCCTCAATCCCTCCTCTGATCCTGCTACAAATGCAGTGTCGTCAGCAAACAACTGTATATATATATATATATATATATATATATAAATATATATATATATATATATATATATATATATATATATATATATATATATATATATATACCAGACTATGGGAGCACTCTTTCGAGAGTGTAATAGCTGTTGAGCCCGAGTCCAGTACGTGATCCATGTATGAAGAGTATGTATGTCCCTGGCGCAGGTTTCTTTCTGGAAACGTTCCTCGTTTGCAACTGGTGGGCGGCGGACAACTCCCCCCGTCCCTCTCTCTCCCCCCCCCCCACCTACCCTATCGACGCCACATTTTTCTCTCTCAACCCCGCCCCCATCTATTCATCACCACCAACAGCAATCACAATAAGTCATCACCACCACCAGTCACCATCACCACACAACCACAACCAGTTATCACCACCACTAATCACCACCGCTACCAATGATCACCTTCACCACTCTTCATCACCTCCACCACCACCAATCATCACCAGCACCCATCCTTCACCAGCTGGAGCTAACGAGTCGGCGGGGGATCGGAGTCGGAGTTGGGAGTCGCGGAGAGGAGCGCCACCACCGACCGCGACCGACCAACCAGGCGCCGCGCGGCGCCGCGCACCGCCCTCGCTTATGGGCTTCTGTTGCCTCGACCCGTCGGTCCTCCTCTTACGTCATCGGACAGCCTGCGGGGCGGGTTTGTTTGTTTGTTTATATTGTTTGTTTTACTGTTGTTGATAATATTATTGTTATTATTGCTATTTACTATTACTGTTATTGTTTGTTATTCATTATTTTTGTGATGATGTTTATTATTATTATTGTTGTTATTATTATTATTTCGTTACTGCTTCCACTTCATGACGGGGTCTTTTGTTATTTGAATGAATTTGTTTGGAGTTAGAGCAGAACCTAAGAACTGTGCAAGGGCTTAACTGAGGGCGTTTAACCTTGTCCTGTTATTAAAACAAATACTGCACTTTGTGTACAAGAGTGTGTACTGTGTTGGTGTGACTATATTCACAAAAAAATAGAATCCTGTGGTGGCAATTAGAAAAGAATACTAAAAAACTTCGGGAGACAAGTTAATTACAATAGACTTTGTAATATAACACTTCCTTTGTTTTAGCTCCCTGAATTAACCTGACCTAATTTAACCTAACCAGCGTCTGCATCACACAAGCTTATATGCAGAGTTTTCCGTTTCATTTTATGAGCTCTGGGAGTAATTACTCCACGTCATCGCCATCATTTGCCTTCCTTTGCATCGCCGTTTTCTTTCCCCACCCTCGTCTCACCTCCGTTTTCTTCTCGTCTTCCGTCTTCCTCAATTTATTTATATTCCCCGAAAATTCTTTCTTAGTTGTCTTCGGCGTCTTTGCACCCAGCTTCTGATTGGGGTCTTTACTTTTTCTTTATTCTCACCCCCTTTTTTTTTCCTCATGTCTTTGCCAGTTGCTCCTCTATTGATCAGTGGCCGTTGTAATTTCCTTGTCCGCCATTCATTGCGTCGTCCTTTTGTCCCCGGGTTCTTTGTGGCCAACTGCCTCCTGGCTCCCTATTCTGCGCGCATTCGAACGAATTTCACAATCTTTCCTCCTATTTCCCTGGGTCTCATCAACCTTCATTTTCAACCTCGGTTACATTTTGTTCAAATTTCTGTTTGTGTGTCTGGCTTTATTTTTTTTTTCCAAGCCTCTTGCCTTTCGTTCATCGCTGTTAATTTCCCCCCTCCCTTTCTCTCTTCTTTCCTCTCACCCGCCCTCTTTTTTCTTTTGATGTTGTAACATCCACCAACACATAACCCAAAAAAAAAAAAAAATCCTTCATTTTTTCCTCGCATTCGCCCATGTGCATAACTCTTTTCACCAAGAAGCAATATCCCTCTTTTAGCTGTCAGTACACACGTTTACACTCTCCTCCATCTCCTCCTCCTCCTCCTCTTCCTCCTCCTTTTACCAATTTCGCCGTCCACTGCAAACTCTCTACTCCACCTTTCGGCCCATCCATGGCACCCATCCCCGATGTAAAGAATGGTACCTCATTGGGGACAATATCATGCTGAAGAGTTGGAGTCGTGGAG
>NC_134789.1:16205956-16208456 GCF_046742065.1 Oratosquilla oratoria | reverse complement strand
CCCTCCTTCCTACTTCTTACCTTTGCCTTCCCCAGTTCTCCTCTCCCCTCCCTTCCTCTTTCCTTCTTCTTCCAATCTTTTCCACCTTCCTCCTCCCTCCCACCCTCTCTCTCCCCCTCCACACCACCTGTCAAGGACTACGGCCATGTCTTCTCTTTTTCACTGCTTTTACATCGGCCTTCCGACACCGCCCGGGGCGCTGACAAGGGGGGGGGAGGGGTGGCTGGGGCGGGGCAGAAGCAGCGACTGGGGAGGGGGCGGGTTGAGACGGGCCCTGTTGCTACCCGTAAATCTTGTTAGTTAAGACGTATCTCGCCCGTTTTGAACCGGCTTCACGTTGTGTTTCGTTGTGGTCCGGAAAAAAACTTCGTGAACTGTTGTTCGTCAGTCCTCAGAGGTCCTGCGGTTCGAAGCGTCGGTAGTTTTGTTTTCAACTGAAGCGAAGCGAGTCACGGGATGGTTTCTGGAGGTCTGTACTCTGTAGGTCTCTGGGAGTGGTAGTGTCGCCACGGAGGGGAATGAAATCCCCTGGCGCCATCCAGGAGAAGAGAAAAAGTGTCACTAGATATGGAAGGGGTTAGTCGAGCTTAGCGTTTATTCCTTGCACGCGGAGGATTTTCTTGTAGATTCTGTGTCACATCAGGATTGGGCAATTTTCTTGAGGGGATGATTTCGTACAAGAGTGGGTCTCGTTCAAGCGAAACCCAATTTTTGTTCCATCAACTCGTTCATTTTTAGTCCAAACACGAGTCTTTGGAATGCATCACTGAGCCGAATGGTCGTAGCCGTATGAGAACTCAACTGGGTGAATGTGAACTGGGAGTATGCTATACGTGGATGAATCTCCCTCTCTTTCTCATTTTCTCTTTCCCTCTCTCTCGCTCCTATTTTTTCCCTCCCTCAATCTATCTTTGTTTCTCTTTCACTCTATTTCTTTTTGTAAATTTCTTTCTTCCCTTATCTTTATTTTATTCCCCTTTTTCTCTCTTCTTACCCCTAATATTTTCTATCTCTTTATTTGTCTTTTTATCTATTTATCAATCTATTCGTATATTATTTTTGTTGGTCGGGGGTTACCTGATTTGGGATTTGTCTCTGCAGCTGTTGCTTACACAGATGAAATAGCTCTGCCTCGCTGATGTATGGAGCACAGAAGACAGGACCTACGCTCTTAGTGTTTACATAACTCGAGAGTCTTGTTTATGTATGAATTACGCCGTGTGCACACAGCGCACCAGGACGGAAGTGAGCTTTTACTGCTGACTGAATTGTATTTCACTCGGATCACAGTCGAAAGAACGTATGCTGTGTATATGCCTGCACATGCGTATTTGAATATGTATTAGTGTGTGTGTGTGATTCACATTGGTCTTTTTGGATCACATGCTGGACTCGTGATCGACAGCTATTTCCCTCCCGGAAGAGAGCTCAGAGCTCGTATGTCCGATCTATGGGTAATGCACCTTACACGCACACACACACCCAACTCCCCGCCCACGAGAGTTGGAGTAACGACTCGAAGCGCAGCGATACTGAAATAATTTCAGCCCTGGGCAGGATTCGAACCAGGTACCGCCGATTCCACCGTACTGACAGTCTGAGTCTCTACCAACCGCGCCACCGAGTCGTGTGTGTGTGTGTGTGTGTGTGTGTGTGTGTGTGTGTGTGTGTGTGTGTGTGTGTGTGTATGTGTGTGTGTAGATCCATGCACGTACATATGGCGATACACATTCACACGCGGCTCGATGGTATAGTGGTACCGTATAACGTCATAGCATTGCCTCTAGATCGGGCCATATATATGCTCTGAGCTCTCATCCGAGAACTAATACCAATCGATCACGGGTTCAACACGTGGTCCAAGATCGTGGTGAAACACACATTCACACACACACACAAACACACACACACACAAACACACACACACACACACACACACACACACACACACACACACACACACACACACACACACACACACACACACACACACACACACACACACACACACACACACACACACACACACACACACACACACACACACACACACACGCACACGTACACGTACACGCACACGTACACGTACACGTTAGATCGGTCATATACGAGCTCTGAGCTCTCTTCTGGGAGGGAAATAGCTGTCGATCACGAGTCCAACACGTGATCCAAAGCCCATGGTGAATCACACATACACGCGTGCGCGAGCATGAACACAAACCAACTCCCCATATGTGTGTACGCTTACATGCACATGATGAATGGAGGGATGAGAGGCGAAGCCTCACCAGAGCGTTAGAGAGGTTTTCCATTTTTGGGTAATGAAAAATCGTTGGATAAGAATAATAAATAAAAAAAGAAAGAAAAATGAACAAGATTGGACAGTGAAGCTCCTTGGAGACATAGAGATAGCAGACCCTGGTGAGGCCACGATCGGTCTGTAATAATTAATCTTTGACTCTGTGAGAACTCTAAGGGGAGTGAAATCGTCTGCCAGCAG
>NC_134789.1:16195956-16198456 GCF_046742065.1 Oratosquilla oratoria | reverse complement strand
GTGTGTGTGTGTCCTAAGAAAAGAATTTGTCGAAATGATCGGAACAGCGGTTCTGCTGAAATAGGACATCGCCGTCTATAGTTGGCCCAGTAACATGATAACGTCTTCTAAGGATGAACGCAAGCCCCTGATTGGCTAAGAGATGTCATGGAAACGGAGACGACTGATTGGCCAAGAGCAGTGGCGTCACGGCAACGGAGACGACTGATTGCCTGAGAGTGAGACGTCCGCAAATCCCCGGGGAAGCCTCTGGATAGTCACTAGGGAACCTTTGAGAATCCCTGTGGGGATTCCCTGTGGAACCCTCTAGGAACTCCGGAAGAGCTCATTAAAAACCCCCTGGAATTTCAAGGGCAGCACTTGTGGAACCCCTGTGGTGCACCATGGAAACTCCTGGGGAGCCCCTGTGGAACCCCTTGGAAGCCCTCTGGGGTGCCCCTGGTGCTGTACTCGAACCGGAAACAGGAAATCCCTCAAGGGTGCACGTCCCCTCCGGCCCTGTTGTGTGATTCTTCCCAGTGTGTCTCTGCAAAGTTGTCGAACACCATGGCAGGTATCACGCAAGACAAACGCAAGCAACGCCATTTTTGGAGTAGGATAACATAAGGAAATATTCACTAAGTGATGTGAGGAAGAATAAGAATTTAAAACAGGAGTTAGTTAACATTCACGGAAGTGAATTCCCTGAGAAGAACATGTCTTCTTTGTCTCCTTTCGGCAAGAACAAAGCTAATGAGGCGTCTGCAATGAAGAAGAGTATTTTGTTGCTCTTTAGAAAAATTAAGCGCCTAGAGGAGGAGTTTAAGAACAATCCAGCTCAACATCTGAGTCTTGAGGATCTTACAGATTACGATGGAGATATAGACCTTGAAGAAGAGAAGCGATTTATGTCTCACTACTGGGTTAAATACAGATCGTTTATATCCCAAAATGGGTAGTTTAGCGCGAACGAGGATCCTATTATTTCGAATTGAATTGGAAGCGGCCCGTAGGGCTGGGCGCCGAAGGGGACTGCGAGCGAAGCGAGCTCGCCCAAAGGCCGAGCCCCTCCGCATAGCGGGGTTGGGCGTAGCCCGTTGCTCGTATATATATATACATACATATATATATATATATATATATATATATATATATATATATATACTATTAACAACCACAATGCACTTTATATATATATATATATGTATATGTACATATATATGTATATATATATATTTACATATATGTTCATATATGTATGCGTATATATATATATATATATATATATATATATATATATATACATATATATATATATATTAACAACCACAATGGACTTTAATATATATATATATATATATATATATATATATATATATTTACATATATGTTCATATATGTATGTATATATATATATATATATATATACATTATATATATATATATATATATATATATATATATATATATATATATACTTGTATATACAGAAAAAGAGAAGAGGAGAAATCCCTATGGTCTTCGTCAAAATGTCATTCACACATAACACACATACGCATTCCCTACTTCCCATCTCCCGTCCTTCCCTTCCTTGCATAACAGTGTCATCCATACACATTCATTCTCCACTTATCCCTATCTCCTTCCTTCTCCCTTCCTTGCTGAACATGCATTCCCCTCTTGCCCAAAGGGCTCCCTCACACCATTCATCCATCTCATCCTCGGTCGTCCCCTCAAGTTCACATCTCTCATCTCTGCCTTCCACACCTCTTTTACTAATCTTTCATCACTCGTTCTTTCCATGTGTCCAAACTATCCCAATAATCTTTCATCAGCTCTATCTGCCATCATCATTTCCACTCCCGTTCTCCTCCTAACTCCTCGTTTTTCACTTTATCCAACATAGTAATCCCTACCATACTTTTCAGACATTTCATCTCAAATACATTTAAACTTTTCCTCTCTTAAATTCATAGTCTCTGCCCAATACAATGTCGTCGGCACAATCACCCCGTCATGATATATCCTTTTTGGACCCATTCCCAGTTGCCTCTTTCTCATTACACTTTTTAATCTCCTAATGAATTTTCTTGCTTCTCTCAATCTACAATCTACCTCCACCTCTTCTCCTCTCTATCCCGCCACATGTGACCTCAAGTATCTAAAGCTATCTACTTCCTCCAGCCTCTTTCCTTTTAGATTCACTTCCATTTCACTGCCATCCTCTACCCTTGTACATCTCATTACCTTGCTTTTACATGCATTTACCTTTAATCTTCTCATATTGCATACCTTTCCAAACTCCATCACTAAATCCCTTAATCACCTCTCTGACCCTACCACAAACATAGTGTCGTCAGCAAACAACAACTGGCTCACCTACCAATTTTCTCAATTTTCTTTCATAATCTCCAGTCCCCCTGCCCAATACCCTCGCCTTTAACTCCCGAACCACGCCGTTCTTATACACATTGAACAGCCATGGCGACATGACAACGCTGACGCAGTCCCACCTTTACCT
>NC_134789.1:16165956-16173456 GCF_046742065.1 Oratosquilla oratoria | reverse complement strand
GATATATAAAGGTGAAGCTGAGTACGGAGCTGGAAAGAGAAATGGCATATGGAAAGAATGAGCGAGAAAAGGTTAGCAAAACAAATGTGGAAAACAGAGGTGAACTTAGGAGTGAACCTGAAAAGACCAAAAAATTTCTATCAAAGGAAGAACACAAGAAAAAAGAGTGAATCGAAAAGACTGTGAAGAAATGACGCGGCCCGAAGAAATATTCTTCTTGCTTGCTCAGTATGTTTTTGGAGTAGATGATGAAGCGGTGGGGGTGCACCAGCTGTGCCTGGCTGCATTCCCTTTGACGCGAACGATGTGGCGAGGGGACAGATAAGATAGGAGGGTCGATGAATGGGATTTGATAAATGTGTTTTGATTCTGTCGCACTCTTACAGCGGGATGGGGAGTTGATGAATATCGTTGCAACTATATAGGAATGGGAGGTGAAGGAAGGCGAGGTGAAGATGGTGGTGGTGGCGCTTGAGGGGATGTCGAGACAATGGCGAGGATAGGAGAGCCGTTGGGTGAACCGGAAACTCGATCGGGCGGCAGATGACAACAACCCGATAAGCAGTTCGGCCGATGGAGTGCCCCGGGAGAAGCCGCCTGATGCAGACCCTGACGAAAAGACGCGGATAAGCCTAGATCCGTGGTTTAAAGAGAACGCCGCCCTGGGCTGGAAAGGTGCCATCTTGGACTGAAAAGAACTTTTGGGTTTTCGAAATTCTGGCCCGCCCACTCACTGTTCTAGGTTGAGAGGGGCTTAGATGTTGCCTCTAACCCGAGAGGAACCAAAAATAGATAACAAGAAAAAGGCCTCTTTGGCTGGAAAGGAACAAAAAAGTGATGTCTGTTGTGTTTGTGCGCAGGCTAGGACAATCTTGTAATTAGATAAGAAGGAGCCATTGTAATAGTGGGATATTGAGACTAAATTAGGAGTTAGGGAGTATATAGGGCCTTTATGGCTTGTGTGTCTATTGGATGTTTTATTGCGAGGTATTTCTGATCATTTCACATGGGCACAGAACCCACACCATCTTACTAATTATTTATGGCGGTCCGTCGGTGATCGACGACGACAGTGCTTTGGTGAGTTGAGATGGTGTGAGTGAGGTTACTGTGGAGCCCAATTCTTGATCCACATATCCTACCACACTCCAAGCAAGCCAGATCTGGATCAGAAGAATAAACTCAATTGCTGAGCAGATGTCTTTTTTTTTCCACCAGTCGTCCTGTGCTTGATTACGAGCATACTCAAGATGTTTGACCCCTTGTGAGCACTTTTGTACGCCATGAGGCGCGATCAGAGGTGATGGTTTCAAGCTCTGTTGCTGCGATGTTACACCTCTTGAGTGTGTTTTTTAGCTGAACTTTGTAGCGCTTTTTCTGACCCCTCTGCATTGCGACGTGCATCAGGTTGTTGTCCGTAGAGAATATGGTCGGGAAGACGGTTCTCAGGCATGTGAATGAGGTGACCCGCCCATTGCAGCTGTCGTTTTGCTAACAATGCTTCAATGTTTGAGATTTGTGCACATTGCAAGATTTCAGTGTATGGTACTTTATCTTGCCATGTTAGGCTCATGATTCTTTGAAGACACCGTATGTGGAAGGTCTCCAAAACTTTTATGTGTCGTTTGTAGATGGTCCAAGTTTTTGAGCTATAGAATAGGATGGAGATGCAGACAGCTCTGTCGACGGATACCTTGGTTTAGGTTCGAAGATTTCCATTGTGTACTGAGCAGAGCATAGAAGGAGATGTCTGGGTTCAAGGCAAGAAGCAAATCAAGGGAGACCTAGATTGAAGATTTGAAAGAGACCATGACCTCGTATGGATGAAGAAAAAGAAAGAAAGAAAAAAAAAAAAAACACCCACACTCCACCCTCCCCCTACACACACACACACACACACACCCCGGCTCTCCTCCAGGCGTCAAGGTTTGCCGCTGTCGATCGCTATTTCTTCTAAAAACGCCTTCCCCCTCACACATGGGGGTACAAACAGAAGAATAGAGTTAAAGAAAACGGATGGAGATATTTGAAAACGACGCTTTCCATGTTCTTATTCCTCCTTCGCCTTCCTTTTCCCATTCCCCTTCCTTTTCGCCTTCCCTTTCCTCTTCCCCTTCCCCTTCCACATCCCTCTTACTCCCTCCCTCTTTCTGCTGAAAAAACGGCTCGACATGGGAAATTCTTGAAGAAATTTTCGGACTCTGGAAACATGCTGAAGAAACCTTTGCTCGTCGTGGTGTTGAGGGGAAAGAGAGAGCTCCCCTCCACAACCCCACACCCCTTCCCGCTCCCCCTTGCGTCTTCCTGGTCATCACAGACTTCTTCTTGACGACGAAGAATAAAAAGTTCTTTGAAGAATGTCTCCAGGAAAGCTCAAGCTCTTCACCTCGGTGACGTCCTCAAGACTCACCCAGCCTCCTCTCCTCACCGAAGGCCAGAGGACAAATTTCCCTCACCCGAGTATTGTGTATGTGTTTAGCCATAGGCCAAAGGAAGGTCTCTAGGTCGATCGAGACCCCTACTGGTCCCGAGGTCACCTCCCCTGCTCAGTAGATTACAAAGGATTACAAAGGCGGAGCATGCCGACAGGAGACCTTTTGGTCCATATCTAGGTCGGATGCAATCCATATCTTGGTCAGAACAAAATGTGCCAAGTGTGCCAACGTGTTGAAGGGGCGAAAGAAGGCCGCCGGGACGGGGGCGAAGGTCCTGCCAAGCTGTCGACCCTATTGGCTTTAACGGCCGGCCACGGAGGAGGCGGAACCGCGTGGCACACAGGGTGGACACCGAGATACACTTTATGGCACCACGACGCCCCAGCTCCCAGCCCCCCAACTTCCCCACTTTCTGTCCTCCACATCTCGCCCTGACCCTCTCTCCTGGCCCTCTCCTCGTTTCCCATCCTTCCCTCCCATGACCTCTCCCCCACCCGTTCCCCTTCCTCACCCCTTCCCTCGCCCCAATTCCGCAGCCCTATCCATCCCTATTTTTCTCCCTCATCCACACCCCTACACCTCTCCCGTCCCCGCCTTCCCCTTTCGTCTTCCTCCTCCCACTCCCCCCTACCTTACCCATTCTTCTCACTCCCCCCCAACTCCTTTTAACTCTCCCAGGCACATACTCTACGTGTGGCACACCAGTCCTATGTATAGAGATATGCACTTGGATGCATCACAGCGATATATGTATGGCCATCAGGATTTACGCTTTTGAACGTAATTATTTTAATCTGTGATCGTAATGGAGGGCATTAACGTAATTGCATGACATTGGATCTATCGTAGGTCCCTTTGTCTTCTGCTGTCGCTGCCAAGCAAATCAATGTTTCGGTTCTGCTCGTCAGGTTGGACTGCTTTGGTCCACTTTTAATGGGAATCGGCCGTGCAGCGCCCCCTTCCTTCCCTTTCCTCCTCATCGCTGTGCCTCGGGCAAGCGGGGGCACGAAGTCTCCACCACCACCACCACCACTACCACCACCACCACCACCACCACCACCACCACCACCACCACCACCACCACCACCACCACCACCACCACCACCACCACCACCACCACCATCATCACCATCACCACCATCACCACCACCATCGCCACCACCACAGTCACCCTCCCCTTCACTACCATCACTACCATCTCCACTACCACTACCATCATCATCGCTACCACCACCATCGTCACCACCACCACCATCACCACTACCACCACCATCACCACTATCACCACCACCATTACCACTACCACCACCCTCACTACTACCACCACCATCACCACTACCACTACCATCGTCACCATCGTCACCACCATCACCATCACCATCACCATCACCACCATCACCACCATCACCACCACCATCGCCACCACCACAGTCACCCTCCCCTTCACCACCATCACCACCATCTCCACTACCACTACCATCATCACTCCCACCACCATGGTCATCACCACCACCATCACCACTACCACTACCATCACCACTATCACCACCACCATCACCACTATCACCACCATCACCACTACCACCACCATCGTCACCATCACCATCACCATCACCTCCATCACCATCACCACCACCATCACCACTACCACCACCATCATCATTACCACCACCATCACCACCATCGCCACCACCACCATCGTCACCACCATCACCACTACCACCACCATCACCACCATCACCACCACCACAGTCACCCTCCCCTTCACCACCATCACCACTACCACCACCATCATCACTACCACCACCATCACCACCATCGCCACCACCACCATCGTCACCACCATCACCACTACCACCACCATCACCACCATCACCACCATCACCACCACCATCGCCACCACCACAGTCACCCTCCCCTTCACCACCATCACCACCATCACCACTACCACTACCATCATCATCGCTACCACCACCATCATCACTACCACCATCACCACTAACACTACCATCATCATCGCTACCATCACCACTACTAACACCCTCACCATCACCACCATCACCACCACCATCGCCACCACCACAGTCACCCTCCCCTTCACCACCATCACCCACCATCCAACCACTACCACTACCATCATCACCACTACCACCACCATCACCACTACCACCATCACCACTACCACTACCATCATCATCGCTACCACCACCATCACCACTACCACCACTCTCACCTTCACCACCACCATCACCACTACCACCACCACCATCACCACTACCACCATCACCACTACCACTACCATCATCATCGCTACCACCACCATCACCACTACCACCACCCTCACCTTCACCACCACCATCACCACTACCACCACCACCATCACCACCACCATCGCCACCATTACCACTACCACCACCCTCACCATCACCACCACCATCACCACTACCGCCATCACCACCACAATCGCCACCACCAGTCACCCTCCCCTTCACCACCATCACCACCATCACCACTAACCACTACCATCATCATCGCTAACCACCATCATCGTCACCACCACCACCATCACCACTACCACCACCATCCGACCACTATCACCACCATCATTACTATCGCCACCATCCACCGCCACCATGACCACCACCATCGCCACCACCACCATCGTCACCCTCCACCACCACTACCACCACTATCACTATCACCATCACCACCACCACAACCATTACCACTACTATCACCATCACCACTATCACCACTACCACCACCATCACCATCAACCACCACCATCAACATTATCACCACTATCACCATCACCACCAATCACCACCGCCATCACCATCGCTACCACCACCATCGTCACCCACCACCATCAACACTACCACCACCACCACCACCATCACCACCATCACCATCACCATCACCATCACCATCACCACCACCAACATCACCACACCATCACCATCACCATCACCACCATCACCATCACCACTACCACCACCATCGCCACTACCACCACCATCACCACCACCACCACCATCACCACCATCACCACCATCACCACCATCACCACCATCACCACCATCACCACCATCACCATCACCATCGCCACCAACACCATCGTCACCACCATTACCATCATCACCATCACCATTACCACCATCACCATTACCACCATCACCATTACCACCATCACAATCACCACCATTACCTCTGCCATCGAGGTGGAGGAGGAATAGGAGGAGGAAGAAGAGGAAGTGGTGATGGTGGTGGTGGTCACCAGCACCACCATCAACACCACCACCACCACCACAACCATCACCATTACCACAACCATCACCACCAACATCACCATCGCCTCCACCACCATCGTCACCACCACCACCACCACCACCATCAACACTACCACCACCATCACCATCAGCACTACCGCCACCACCACCATCACCACCATCTCCAACGCCACCACCACCACTACCACCAGCACCATAATCACCACCACCACCATCAGCACTATCATCATCATCATCATCACCACCACCACCATCAGCACTATCACCATCACCATCACCTTTACCATCACTATCACCATCACCTCACCATCACCATCACCATCACCATCACCATCACCATCACCATCACCATCACCATCTACATCACCATCACCATCACCATCACCAAATCACCGTCACCACCACAGCCACTATCACCATCACCATCATCATAGCCATCAGCATCACCAACACCACCACCACCATCAGCACTATCAACATCCCCATCACCATTAACATCACCATCACCATCACCATCACCATCACCATCACCATCACCATCACCATCACCATCACCATCACCAATCACCATCACCATCACCTTTACCATCACTATCACCATCACCATCACCATCACCATCACCATCACCATCACCATCACCATCACCATCACCATCACCATCACCAGTACCTCTTTTTTCTCCTCTCCTTCCTCCTCTTCCTTTTCCACCTCTTTTTTTCCCTCCTGTTCTTCCTTCTCCTCCTGTTCTTTATTCCCTTCTGTTCTTCATTATCTTTTCCTTCTCTTGTCCTTATGTTCTTCCTTCTTTTCTCCTTCTGTTCTTCCCTTCTCTTCTGTTCTTCATTTTCTTCTCCTGTTCTTCCTTCTCTTCTCCAGTTCTTCCTTCCCTTTTTCCTCCATATTCATTCCCTCTCCACCTTCCCCTCCTCTTCCTCCACCTTCCTCATCCCCACCCCTCCTCCTCCTCTTCTCTCTTCTTCCACCTCTTTTTTCATCCTCCACTTCCCCCTTGATGCTGCTTCTTCAGCCTCCGTTGCCTTTGGAGTCGGGGTCGTGGGTTCGGATGGAGGGATGTGGGCTTGGGGCCGAATGGAGATCACGTAGCAGCACTGACAGAAAGTACTGGAGTGCCTCGTTGACGTTAAAAAAATCTTTTCTCTTCAATACACACACACACACACACATATATACACACACACGTGCGCACACACGCACGCACGCACACACGAGGCGCCCCCTCCCGCGCCTCAATACGTTCTCTTCCAATGTGACAGAGTGCGACATGAGGTCCAGTGGTCATGCACCTGAATCATCACCGTCGGAACTATTGATTGTTTGATTGATCTATTTTTCTATTTATTTGTTTGTCTGATTACTTCTTTTGTCTAAATCATTTGTTCGTTCAATCTATCTATATATCGAAAGGTTTCTTCCTCCTTATACTTAAATTATTTATTCATATCTAACGACATAAAGCTATTTAAACGCAAGGAATCTGTGTATGTATGTCTGTGTGTTGTGATGTGATATGTGTCCGCTTCGAGTAAGTGACCATGTGTGTGTGTGTGTGTGTGTGTGTGTGTGTGTGTGTGTGTGTGTGTGTGTGCGTGCGTTTGAGGAGATGTGTCCTTTTAGATGACTAAATATATATATATATATATATATATATATATATATATATATATATATATATATGTATATGTATATATATATAAATGTATATATATATGTTTTATATATATATATATATATATATATATATATATATATGTAT
>NC_134789.1:16160956-16163456 GCF_046742065.1 Oratosquilla oratoria | reverse complement strand
GTATTCCTATATACATTTATGCAATATATATACATAATATATATATATAAATGTGTTTTCTGTGTAGCGTGTGTGTTTGTGTTACATATGTGTATTCATATACATATTTATGCATATATATATACAAATATATACATTATATATAATATCATATACTATATATATCAACATAAATACAGTAGGATATACATTACAATTTCTTTAAAAATGTGTAAATTGGTCGAGAAGTTTTCAAGCTGAAATGAACGCTTCATAAATATTTATGGGCAGATGACTATCCGGTGGTTTCAAGCACCTCGCTCCTGGTGTTGGAACATTAATATCTCTGGTCATTAATCCCCGTACTCTTGGGGGTCTGAGCTCGAGTCCACACGGTCTCTGGTTGAGGGGCATGGGCATCCTACGTCTTTTGTCTAAGGTATGGAACTGAAGTATTTTTTTTCCTACTATTTTTTATTTTATTCTATTTAATCTTGTTTTTTTTATTTTTTTTTTTTTTATTAGAAAAAAGGCTTTCAGGAATTATTCAGTGTCCGGGCATTCACATCCCTCTCTTTTAGCTGAACAAAATTTGCATGCCGATTGCCAAGAATATATTTCAATTTTTATCATGTTCCTGTCTTCTGTCCTCTCCCACCTTCCTCAACAGACATTGACCCTCTTCCCCAAAGCCCTGCCCCCGCCCCCTTCACCCCATCCATCCAACCATCATCCCTAGGACCCAGGGCAGTGGACAAGGGTGCAGGGATGGCCCGTCCATCCAGGAGGTGCTCAGATGAGATGGAGGGTGGAGGGGTGTGGCGTGTATTCAGGGATGGAAAGGGTGGAAATGATTTTAGATTGCCTTTCCCTTTTTGGCTACCTTCCTTGTAAGGGGGACAGAAGCCTTGGTATATGTATATGTATGTAATGTATTATGTTCCTATTCTCTCCCATGAGGCTTCGGAATGATGGTCTAAAGATAGAGAGATAAGAGATAGATAGATAGATAGATAGGAGAGAGAGAGAGAGTGAGAGAGAGAGAGAGAAGAGAGAGAGAGCGAGAGAGAGAGAGAGAGAGAGAGAGAGAGAGAGAGAGAAGAGAGAGAGAGAATGACGATGCAACTAGGCTCCATCATCGCAGAAAATATTTCCTCTAAATTAAGGAGACTCTCCTCCCGCTTCTCCATCATGGCGTCCATTATTATCATTGGTCTCTTGTTTCGGAAAAAAAACCACAACTTTGGACTCAACTTGTGGCAAAAGCCTTACTTTGGGAGCCTCTGTCGCTCTTTCCTCTCTCCCTCCCTTCCGCTCCCATCGACTTCGTTTATTTATATCTTTAATTAAAACCATCGTCCTGCGTCCGTCGGGTTAAGACAACACATCGAGGAGTTCGCTCGTGATGGAGCTCTCCTCTCGGTCGAAGGAACTGGCGCCTCGACAAGACCGAACGAACTCTACTCTGGCCTGCGATGGAGGATTCCCCCCCCCCTCTCACTCTCTCTTCTCTCTCTCTCTCTCTCCTCATTCTCTCTCTCTTGTCTCTCTCTATCTATCTACCTACCTTCTTAACCTATCTATCTATCTATCTTATCTATCTATCTATCTATCTATTTCCTCTCCTCTGACATACAGATAGTGGAGGACATTCAAAGGCACATCCACTTACTACCCGGGTAAACACCACACCGTCTTTTGTTTCTGCCAACATCACCCTATCCAGTGATGCTGGGGTGGGGGGGGGGACCTTGACATCCCTAAATACGGAAACTTCACTGAGTGCCTTCACCCGTCCAGGTCCTCTTTTTCAACTCGGAAGAGCTGGAAGTATGATTTCCGGACTGGTCATGCCACATTGTTGCAAAGGAAATATTCCACATGTGAATCTTGTAACTATACCATAAACCACTTTACAGACTGTGGTACTTAAATGTTTATTTTTCACTTTCCATATAAATGGCATTTGAAGAACGAGAAAGGGCAAGATACCTCCACAATAAAATATCAAATAAACATAACTAAACCCAATTTTTATGTTTAACTTAACCAATTTTAACCTAAACTAACTAACCTAACCTAAACTAACTTAACCTAAACCTAACCCAACCTAACCTAACCTAACCTAACCTAACCTAACCTAACCTAACCTAACCTTACCTAACCCTAACCTAATCCAACCTAACCTAACCTAACCTAATCCCAACCTACACCCCCCCTCTCTCTCTCTTTCTCTCATTTTCTCTCTTCTCTTTCACTCTCTCTCTCTCTCTCTCTCTAATCTATCTAATCTCTTTTCCTCCCCTTCCTCTTCTTCCTCTTCCTCCTCCTCCTCGCGTCTTCTGCTTCTGTATTGGACGGTAACGGGATCTAGCTTCCCTTATCCGCTTGGTGCCGGCCGCATCTCTCTATTTATCTTGAGGGCGAGCGGCCGCCGCAACTCGCGGCCACTGCGGCAAGGACTGAGCGAGTGAGCGAAGAGGGGAAGAGGTTTCCTTCCTGTTGCCGCCGCACCCGACGA
>NC_134789.1:16141621-16151621 GCF_046742065.1 Oratosquilla oratoria | reverse complement strand
TCTACTGTTTCCAAATTTGCTGATGATACAAAACTGTGCGGAGTGGCAAATGATCACTCAAACCAATTAGATATTCAAGAAGATTTAGATCAATTACAGCAATGGTCTGAAAAGTGGCTAATGAAATTTAACACAAGTAAATGCAAGGTAATGCACATAGGTAAAAATAACAGTAAGTACGATTACAAGTTATTTGGTAATTCGTTAACAAAAGTGGATAGTGAAAAAGATCTCGGCGTAATTATCAGTAACGACCTCAAATCATACAAGCAGTGTATTTCAGCCTCTGAGAAAGCAAATAAGATTCTAGGACTGATTGCGCGATCTTTTGATTTCAAAAGTCCATCACTCATTAACAAGCTCGTCCACATTTGGAATATGCTGTTTCTGTTGGTCACCGAATCTCATTAAAGACATTGACAGACTGGAAAAAGTACAACGGCGAGCCACAAAGCTGATTCCAAATATCAAAAATAAATCATACGAAAATCGACTAAAACATATGAATCTGTTTTCCCTAAAAAAGCGTAGACTCAGAGGTGACTTGATACAGGCCTTTAAGATTTTAAAGGGAATTGACAACATCAAAAATGACAAAATTTTCACATGGAATGAGAATCAGACAAGAAACAATGGTCTCAAACTGTCCGGAAATAGATTCAATTTGGAAGTAGGTAGAAACAACTTTGCCAATCGTGTAGTAAATTAATGGAATAAACTTCCTGCACAGGTAGTGCAATGTAGTTCAGTTCGAAGCTTTAAGAATCAGTTAGATAAATACCTAAGTAAGATGCTGTAATGATTATAATTTATCTTATATTATTTGTTTTTGTTTTGTTATCATTTGTCTGTCTGATTTTCATTTATTATTAGTTATATGTCAATTTATTATTAATTACTATTTACCTGTTTGTTTATTATTTAACTATACCTATGCATTTATTTATGTATTTTATTTGTTATTTACATTATTATAGTTTTTATTTATTGTTTTATTATTAATATGATTTTTTTTTCGCATCCGACCTAGATATGGATCAAAAGGTCTCCTGTCGGCATGCTCCGCCTTTGTAATCCTTTGTAATGAGTAATACGTATAGTCTAAGTTTTACAGTGATACGCTGACAATAATACAATACAGTAATTATATGAGTGATATGCCTACAGTAGTCTAAGTTTTACAATGAGTTTATTGTGGGAACAATTGATGGAATAGCACTGTTCTTGTATCGGTCAGTCCTCGGTGCTCTGATGGGTTGGATTTTGTTGGAATGTCGGGTGGCGTGGCGTGGCGGGCGGGTGTGGCGTCAGGTGGGAGGAAGTGACGGTGACGTGGGTGGAACATTAGGTCCTGTCCAAACTTCCTTAGTGCCTCGCTGTGCTTATCTGACACCCTTGGCAGGCTGAGGGTGGTGAGGGCATGCTCGTGTCCCTCATACTGACCACCCAAGATAATTCTGCACGCTCTCTTTTGTACTCTCTTTTATTTACTCCTTTGTGTGATGTTGAGTGATGATGACCAGGCCGGGGAGGCGTACATGAGGGTGGGGAGTACAAAGGTGGTGTAGACTCCCTTTAGATCTGGTAATGGGGTACCAAGGGACCTCAATCTGCGCAGCATGTAGAGTTTGTATGAGGCTGTCCTGATGATGTTGTTGATGTGTTGTTTCCAGTTGAGGTTGTCGTCTAATGTGATGCCAAGTAGCTTGGTGGACTGGACCACCTGAAGGGAGTGGGTTCCTAGTGATAGTTGGGGAGGTGCCACCGCCTGTTTGGATGTATATACGTGCATGACCACGGTCTTGCTGTGGTTAACTGTCACATTGCTGTTCTCGGCCCACGTTTTAAGGTTGTCTAGGATGTTTTGCAGCGAAGAATAGTCAGCCTGCATAATGTTGACGGGGATGCCAACTGTGCAGTCATCGACGTATTTCCATTTATGTGGATGAGGATGAGGAAGCACAGTGGTCCCATCTTGGTCCCTTGAGGGACCCCACAGGTCAGGGGGAGGAGGGAGGATGTCGACCCCTGGTACCTCACTGCCTGTTGACGTCCGGTCAGGAAGTCGGCCAGCCATGCTACCAGGTGTGGTTGGATCCCCAGTTGTATGGCCCTGGAGATGATGATATTATGGTCGACAAGGTCAAACGCATTCTTAAAGTCTATAAAGGTCAAGGCTAGAGAAGTACTGCGCTTGTCTAGGTAGCTGTGCAAGAAGTCCGGCAGATTAACAAGATATTGAGTTGTGGAGGAGGATTTCATGTTGCCATACTGTTGGATATCGATTTGATCTTTAATTTTGTTGTATACTGAGTCAAATACAAAACCCTCACAGATAAGGCTAGGGACTGGTGTTTGTGTGTGTGTGTGTGTGTGTGTGTGTGTGTGTGTGTGTGTGTGTGTGTGTGTGTGTGTGTGTGTGTGTGTGTGTGTGTGTGTGTGTGTGTGTGTGTGTGTGTGTGTGTGTGTGTGTGTGTGTGTGTGTGTGTGTGTGTGTGTGTTTTATACATACAAACACACACACGCAAACGTGTATTTGTGTGGTATCACATACACACACACGCACACGACAGTACCGAGTTTGCGCCACGTTCAAGGCGTACAAGCTACATTAATCCCGCCAATGTGTGAGGCCACATCATTACCTATGGAGTCGACTACGTGAGCCATAAACTCTTGTCCCTGAGTGTAATAGCTGTCGATCCCCAGTACCGCACGTGAACTAAGACCAGGGTGAGGCTCACATACACGCACGCACACACACACACACACACACACACACACACACACACACACACACACACACACACACACACACACACACACACACACACACGCACGCACAAACACACACACACACACACACACACACACACACACACACAGAGATTCACACAAAAATATACACATAATACTTCACGCACGCGACTCTAGAATAATCCCACACAGTAACACACTCAGGGACTCAACACAATATATACGCACGCACACACTCCTGCAGCTTTTTACTCCTTCAAACCGCTTATACTTCTTTCACAGAGTATCTACTTCCCCCTGCTCCCATACACTCTCAAAGTCCTCTTTCACCCACCCCCCAGCACTCTCTCACCCCCCCCTCGTTTCTTTTTTCCTCACTCCCTCCTCCTCCTCCTCCTCCTCCTGGTACTTGCTCAACTCCACCTCTCCCCCGCCCACCCGCTTCACATTTCAAACCCACCTCATGGTTACATTCAATTTTATACAGCTAAAACACCTTGAATACATTTCCCTCGTCCTACTCTTTCACCTCCTTCTTCTTCTTCTTCTTCTCTTCCTCCTCCTTTTCCTCCTCCTCCTCCTCCTCCCGTGCTAGGCAATGTCGTCTTCCTCCTCGTCTGGTTGTCCTTCAGAAAAGACCTTCCAGTCTTAGTTTTGCTCCCTACTTCCCCCGCCCCCTCCCTCTTCCCCCGTCTCTCTCTCTCTCTCTCTCTCTCTCTCTCTCTCTCTCTCTCTCTCTCTCTCTCTCTCTCTCTCTCTCTCTCTCTCTCTCTCTCTCTCTCTCTCTCTCTCTCTCTCTCTCTCTCTCTCTCTCTCTCTCTCTCTCTCTCTCTCTCTCTCTCCGCCTTCTCCTCTCACCCTTTTTCATTCTCTTCCTCTTCCTCTCCTACCTCTTCTACTTCTAATTACTGTGTTTCTTTCTTATTCTCGCTCTCCTCCTACTTCTTTTAATTCTCTCCTTCCCTCTTCAACTCATTTTCCTTCCCTTTCTTCTTTTGCCTCTTACTCCTCCTCCACTTTATTCTATCTTTACAACCTCCCTTACTTTATTACTCATTCCCCTCCTCCTCCTCCTCCTCCTCCTCCTCCCCTCCTCCTCCCCTCCCCCTCCTCCTCCTCCCCTCCTCTTTCCACACTCTTTACGTTCATATCGTTTTCTCTTTTCTCTACATTTTCTTTATTTCTAAAGTTCTTTCGTTCTTTTATTGCTCTTCCTAATGACAAATCTAACCACTCTCCCTCCCCGCTCTTCTTTTTTATGCATTTTCAGTCCCCTTCTTCACCTATACTTCTCTTTCTTATTTTTCATTATTATTCCCTTCGTCTGTCTTTGTGTTTCTTTTATCTTTTATCATCCTTGTTTATCCTATTTGTCGTTTGTTCTCCTTCCCTTTCTTTGTCACGTCGTCCTTCCTACATCGTCATTCTTCCTACGTCGTCATCTCACTCTCCCTCATTTTTATCCAATTTAAAAAAAAAAAAAAATTCTTCCTCTTCTTTCTGTTTTCGGTAAATTTTTCGTTTTTCACTACATTCCCCTCCTCCTCCTCCTCCTCCTCCTCCTCCTCCTCCTCCTCCTCCTCCTCCTTCCTCTTCCTCTTCCTTCTCCTGTTCCTCACACTCTCTACGTCTCCTCTTCCTCTTCCGTCTCCTCCTGCTCCTCCTCTTCCCCTTCCACCAACTCCTCCTCTACCTCTACTTATCCTACACTACTACCTCCTCTTTCATCATCTCCTAAGCTCCTCGTCCTCCTTCTTCTTTTTCCCTCCTCCTCCTCCTCCTCCTCCTCCTCCTCTTCCTCCTCTTTCTTCTTCTTCTCCACCAAGTCCACTGCTGCTGCCGTTCTCTGTTCTCGTGTCCATTACACTAATCCATCCCTTTCTCCACTCCGCTTCCTCCTCCTCCTCCTCCTCCTCCTCCTCCTCCTCCTCCTCCTCCCCTTTCCTCCACTTCATCTTCCTCCGCCTCTACTCCCAACTCCTCATCTTCCTCCTTCTCATCTCCTTCCTCCAATTCATTATCCTCCTCCTCCTCCTCCTCCTCCTCCTCCTCTTCCTCCTGCTTCTCCTTCTCATCTCCCTCCAATTCATCATCCTCCATTTCCTCCTCCATTTCCTCGTAACCATACTTTTCCTCTTCCTCCTCCTCCTCCTTGCTTACTTAGTCCACTTCGCTACCGTCAATAAATAAAATCGCCTGACGGCAGCCAAAAGAATGGGGGAAAGTACCAACCCGCACGAAAGGAACTACAGTTATACCCTTCTCCTCATCTTCTTCTCCCTTCTTCTCCTGGTTTTCCAACAGAGTAGATGGACTAGACATAGCAACCACGTCGTGAGCGCTGAAACAGCTGGTCATTTTAAGAGAAGATGAGATAACTGTATGGATAGGTAGGACAGGTGGTAAGGGACATGGAATTGCCTAATGTGGGCTTTATGGTCTCTTGCAGTCTCCCCCATTCTCATGTTCTGATATTCTTTCTCTCCTCTTCCTGCTTCCCATTCTTCTTCTTTTTTCTTAATAATTCTTTTACCCGTTCCTTCCTTTCCTCTCCCGTATCATCCGATATCTATCCTTCGTCCTTACCCCAACACTCGTAGCCGTTCCTCCTCCTCCTCCTCCTCCTCCTCCTCCTCCTCCTCCTCCCTATCTCTTCCCTCTTCATTCCTTCCTTCCTCCTCTTCATTTCTTCCCCCCACAGCTTATCTTACCTTATATCTAACCTAATTGTTCCTTCTCCATAATCTATCTTGTTCTCTTCCTTCTCTTCTCATGTATACACCTTTCCTCTTTAATTTCTCCTCATCTCCTCCCTTCCTCCTCTTGCCTTCTATTTTCCTCTCTTTTTGTTTCAGTCATTTTCCAACCCCTATTACCCCACTCCCTTTCTTCCTTTTTCCTTCTCCTCCTCCTCCTCCTCCTCTTTCTCCTCTTTCTCTGCCCATTATCCCAAACCACTTTACCCGCCTTTTATCTTCCCTCCAGTTCCAACGCGCCCTTCCTCCTCCTCCTCCTCCTCCTCCTCCTCCTCCTCCTCCTCCTGCTCCAACACCCTCCCGCCCCTCCTCCTTCTCCTCCTCCTCCTCCTCCTCCTCCTCCTCCTCCTCCAGCACCCTCCCGCCCCTCCTCCTCCTCCTCCTCTGCCCAAATAGTCTGATCCAGTCATGGAATCGATCTAAGGTTTACAGTGACGCCAACTTGTGGAGTGAAGGAGGGGCGAAGGAGGAGGAGGAGGGAGAGTAGAAATTTGAAAAGCTAGAATAAGATGAGAAAGATGATGAGGAGGAAGAAGAGGAGAAGGAAAAGTAAGAGAAAAAATAAAATAAAAAGGAGAAAAATGAGGATTAGGAAGAGGAGGAGGAGAATACGAAAATATAGGACGAGAAGAAAGGAAAGGAGGATGAAAAGGAGAACGAGATAAAAAAGATCAAGAAAGAGGAAGAAAATACGAAAATATAGAATGAGAATGAGGAGGAGGAAGAAGAGGAAGAGTAGGAGGAGTAGGAAGAGGAAGAGTAGGAGGAGTAGGAAGAGAAGGAGGAGGAGGAGGAGGAGGAGGAAGAAGAGGAGCAAGAGGAGGAGAATGAGGAGGAGGAAAATGAGAAGATAAGGAATGAAGAGCAATGGATGGAGAATGAGGAGGAGGAGGAGAAGGGCGAGGAGGAAAAGGACGTGGAGGACAGTATCCTGGACGTTGGAAGGACAAGAAACGGGACGCGATGAGGACACAAGAAATGGAAGTAGGACAAGAGGACGCCCACTGTCGGGACAAATGACCCGTGGAGGACAAAGGAATACAGAGGACAAACGAGGGAAGAAAAAAATTTGGGAATGTCCAAGCCTTGCCATGCGAGGAAGGACAATGGGGCACCGTTCAGGACACAAGCCAATGATGGAGACAAACGTTCCAGGACAATTGCCTCCAAACACGGGCAAATGACCCGTGATGATATCAAACGATCCAGGGGCGCATTAAAACGAGTCGGCACGCACTTAAAAGGTTTAGGACAACGCTGAACCAATCAAAAGACAATAAAATGAATCCGGGCAGAAATGAAACATTCAGAAGAAAATCGACAAATCCAGACAAAACAAAATAATATAGGTAAAAAAGCCATAATAATTAATTGATAAAATAGGATCAAATGAAATTAATAAACAAACAAATAAACTAAGATTTGACGAAATAGATCAAATAGAAAGTAAATAGGTATAACGAAAAATAAACGAAAGAAAACAAGATAAGACCATCAAAATGAAACGAGGGAAAGAACCAACGATTAAGGGAAAATCCAACTTAAGAATCATGACTCGAACTGAACCAAACTCTCGTGGACAAAATCAATTCAGGGCAAAGAAACAGAGAGCCAAACACAGTCAAAGCCCATCATGGTAAAAATAGATAAATAAATAGATAAATAAACACAATCTTCCTATAAATTCAAAGGAATTCACAACACGGAATAAAATGACGAAGAAAAAAAATCTAAATTTCGGAGTAATTCAAACGGTTGGCCTGTGCCGTGATACAGGTTCGATCCTGCGTACAATGGAGACAAACTAGATTGACCCTTTTGCTATGCCGGGGGGGGGGGGGGTTTACCCTCAATTGAATAAAATCACATGGCGATATGGAGGCTATAGATTTTAGTCATACCCCTATGGATCAGACTTACGCAGCCCTCTTTTATGACTGGAGACAAATATATAAAAAAGAATGTGATCACTTTTAATTTAGGGCTCGTAGTAATGGGTTTAAATTAGACAAATTTAGGTTTAATAAGGAAGTAGACAAGAACTGGTTTACCAACAATGGTCAACAAATGGAACAGTGCCGAAACAATTGGTTATACTGGTCAACAAAGAATATGTCTTAAGGAAAACAATAGCTGTATCATATGTTTTTGCATGCAGAATCCAAAATAATGTCCAATTTTGAACAGTTTTTTTCACTTGAGGATGGTGTGGTGTTTTGCAATGATGTATATTCTGTTATGGAGGAACTTAATCATAGATATGACAGGAATGACTGGCGATTGTTTATGGACTTCAAATGTGAGCCTGAAAGCTGTTTTGCTCCACAATAGAAATAAGTTTTCTTCTGTTCCTCTGGCCCATACAGCTAACATGAAGGAAACATATGAGAGTATGAAGTTCCTATTGCAAAAAAAAATAAGTAAGAAGAACATAAATGGAATATCTGTGGTGACCTGAAGGTTGTGACAATTTTACTTGGAATGCATCTTGGCTATACAAAGTTTTATTGCTTTCTCTGTGAGTGGAAGAGTCGGGATAAGAAAAATCATTATGAAAAGAATGTGTGGCCGAAGCGGTCTCTGACCCCAGGAAAGAAGAATGCTGTCAATCTTCCTCTTGTTGATTCAGAGAAAATTTATCTGCTTCCTTTGCGTATCAAGCTAAGGTTGATGAAATATTTTGTTAAAGGTATGGATAGAATTGGCAAGGGATTCACATATTTGAAAAATAAGTTTCCTAGAGTAAGTGACGCAAAAATCAAAGAAGGTAGCTTTGTTAGCCACAGATTAGGAAGCTGATGAGAGACCAGAGTTTTTATGAAGAGTTAAATGATCTAGAAAAAGCTGCATGGCTGTCATTTATGAAAGTTTGTTTTAATAAATTTTGTTGACCAGTGTTTTTTTAAGAGGTTAAATAACTTTATGAATAGGGAGAACAAGTGGTGAGGGACATGGAACTGCCTAGCGTAGGCCTTAGGGTCATTCGTAGTCTTCTCTGTTTTAATTTCTTTTGCCTTAACTTGCAACGTCCCTCCGTTCAACTACTGACTTTTTTTTAATGTTCTCCTTTGCAATCTCTGTGGCTTTGCCTCTTCTGCGCCATCTTGTCTTCAGGGATAGAAACGCTGGAATGGATTGGGAGCTGCAGGAGGCGCATTCCGGCCTCAGGAGGACGGGGTCACGATTGATCAAATCCCCCTTCAGCCTGGAGGCCGCCGTCCCCTCAGCTCTATAGGACTCTAAGAGACTAGTAAATAAGTTGGTATAAATAGGGTAGATGGCGAGTGTTATATTTTTATGAGTTATGTATTTACAAACACAATACCCAAAGGCAAGAAGGCGAGGAGTTGCATAAGTTTGCTCTCAGTGTTATATTTATAGATAATGGCCGGGAGCCTTATCCATTGATGACGTGTACCATGTTTTGCTGACTTGTCAACTAAATTAAATGTGCAGAGATTCGAGATTGCTTAAGTAAACAATATTGCATATAGACTTGTAACAACGAATCTGATTGGAGAAAGGGTAGAGGAAAAAATTCAATTGGTTCACGATTGTAAGATCACACCCTTTGGGAGGATCTTAAAT
Source organism: Oratosquilla oratoria (assembly GCF_046742065.1). Lineage (NCBI taxonomy): Eukaryota > Metazoa > Arthropoda > Malacostraca > Stomatopoda > Squillidae > Oratosquilla > Oratosquilla oratoria. The sequence continues at coordinate 16,142,520 of NC_134789.1, read as the reverse complement.
ATAAAGTTGAAGATCGTTGGACTAATGAAATCAATACGTAAACTGTAAAGTTCACAAGTTTAATTTAACCTAGATTGAAGACTATAACTGAAGGAAAAGAACTTTAACAGTGGATGAGTGGAGGCACAGGGTGTACCGACTAAAATTGTGATTAACTAGCAAAACAGTGGAAACAAGTACAGTACAGTGGGGAAAGGTTAGAGAAAGTGGAAAGGTCCTCGCCTCCTGTCCCTCACGCTGGAACACAATCAACAAAGTACATAAAGACTTGGACGGATACAAGGACACACAAACAAACATACACACACATACACACACACATACACACACGCACACACATACACATACACACACGCACACACACACACATATATATATATGTATACAAAAAAGGAAAGCGAAGGATGTCACACATGACTAAGAGAAAGAAAAGATGAAAAGAGAGGAGGAGGAAAAGGAAGAGAAGGGACAGTAGGAAAAAGAAGAAAGGAGGAGTAGGAGGAAGAGGAAGAGGTCGGAGGAGAAGGAGGAGAAGGAGGAAGAGGAACAGGACCAATATCAAGACGGGAGGACAGAGGGAAGATGAAAGAGCAATGGTCTCGCATGATCAAGAGAAAGCGGCCAAGGAAGGCGGCACAAAGGAGCGGAGGAACGGAAGTGGAAGAGGAGGAAGATGAGTAGGAGGAGGAGGAGGAGGAGAAGGAAGGAAAGGAGGAGGAGGAGAAGGAGAAGGAGGAGGGGAGGAGGAGGAATTAGATGTGGAGTAGGATTTGAGGAGGAGGAAACGAACAATAGGAAAAGGGGGGAGGAAAACAGGTATGAATAAAGGATAAGAGAAGGGAAATAAGAAATATGAGGAAGAGGAGGAGGAAGAGGAGAAATAGGAGGAAAAATAGAAA
>NC_134789.1:16126621-16129121 GCF_046742065.1 Oratosquilla oratoria | reverse complement strand
CATTTATGACACAGTGTGTCAGGTCTAGATGACGACAGCTGCCGACGGCATTCGAGTGACACAATCTGCTTTGAGTCGTGCAAGGAGGGAAGGGGGAGGGCGTTTACATACAACGCACTTTGACACAAAAAATGTAACAGGACCTGTGGGCGGTGTATGACACACGACGATACATGGGCCTCGAGTTCGTCGTTGTGACGGCGGTTGGCGCCACTTCTCCGTCCGGCGCCCGGGATGACTCCGGTATTGGCTGGCGAGGTCTCTCATCACCGGTCCGGCATACGAGTAAAACAATTTGACCTATCATGACCTTTTGTCCCCATCCGGATCTGGTTTGGCCTATCCAAGTCCGGCCTGACCTGACCTGGCCTGAAGCAGTATATCCTACCAAGCCTCCTGCCTGACTTAGTCTAACCCTGATCGACCAATCACGACCCAGCCTGACCCGACTCGAGGCAACTTGACCTGCCATGACCCTGTCGTTCCCAGCATGACCCAGTTTCAACCTCCATCACCCAGCGTGACCCAGACTGACTCTTTGCCAAGGATTAATGGTGCGCGTTTTATGGTAGTGGGAATGATAGGGTCTGGCTGCCGTCGCCAACTACACACATGGGAATGATGTCGTTATGGAAGCCTTCCCACCTCCTCCTCCTCCTCCTCTTCCTCCGTCAGGTCACAGGGCTTAATCGAGAGATCGACGACGATGACGTCACCTCCCAACCCCTTTCTCGGCGACAATGACGACAACACGACAACACTGTCAACGACAGTGACAGCGACGAAAACAACAACGACGAGAAAACAACGAAACAACGAAGAAGAAGAAGAAGGCGATGACGACGAAGACGACAACGACGACGACGACAATGACGACGGCGATGGTTGTGGCGATAACGAGCTAAGCGGCGACGACATTGATCTTACGGGGTACAAGAGAGCAGGAGGAGGCGTAGAAAAAGGAGGAGGAGGAGGAGGAGGAGAAGGAGGAGGAGGAGGAGGAGGGGCAAAGATCTGTGTGGGTGGCGACGGCGGAGAAGAGCTGCTTTAGAACTCCAAAGACCAAGTGGGGACGGGGAGGGGACGGAGAAGGTGGAAGCGAGGGGAGACGAGGTAAAGGGAGGAGAGGGCAGTGGAGGAGAGGCGAGCAGAGGGGAGGACGGAAGGGCAGACGAGGAGAGGTGAAGGGCGGATTAGGTGACAGTAGAGGGTGGAAGGGGGAAAAGGAAGAAGGGAAACATGAAGAGAAGAGGAGGGACTCGAGAGGGAAGAGGAGAAGAAAGATGGACAGGAAAACGGGTGAAAAGGGAGGAAGAGGGGCAGAAGGTGGCAAAAAGAACGACTGAGGGGGGGAGGAGGAGGAGGAGAAGGAAGAGGAGAAAGAAAAGGAGGAGGAGAAGAAGGAGGTGGAGAAGGTCGAGGAGGAGGAAAAACACGAGGAAAAGAAAAAAGACGGAGGAGGAGGAAGAGGAGAGGAGGAAGAGGAGGAGAAGAAAGAGGAGGAGGAAAAGGAAGAGGAGGAGGAAGAGGAGGAGGAGGAGGAGAAAGAGGAGGAGGAAAAATAGGAAGAGGAGGAGGAGGAGGAAGAGGAGGAGAAGAAAGAGGAGGAAGAGGAGGACAAGGAAGAGGAGGAAGAGGGGAGGAGGAAGAGGAAGGGAAGAAAGAGGAGGAAGAGGAAGATGAGGAAGAGGAGGAGAAGGAAGAGGAATAAAGAAGAAGAGGAGAAAGAAAAGGAGGAAAACGAAGAGGAGGAGGAGAAGGAAGAGGAGTAAAAAAGAAGAGGAGAAAGAGAAGGAAAAGGAATAGGTAGAGGAGGAGGAGGAGAAGAGAGAGGAGGAGGAGAAGAGAGAGGAGGAGGAGGTGGAAGAGGAGGAAGAGGAGAAGGAAGAGGAGGAAGAGGAGGACAAGAAAGAGGAGGAGGAGAAGGAAGAGGAGGACAAGGAAGAGGAGGAGGAGGAGGAGAAGGAAGAGTAGTAAAGAGGAAGAGGAAAAAGAAAAGGAAGAGGAGAAGGTAGAGGAGGAGGAGGAGGAGGAGGAGGAGGAAGAGGAGGAGGAGAATGTCCCCCTTGAAGCGGCTGCGGCGTCGTCGGGTGCGGCGGCAACAGGAAGGAACCTCTTCCCTTCTTCGCTCACTCGCTCGCTCCTTGCCGCAGTTGCCGCAGTTGCGGCGGCGCCGCCCTCAAGAAAAAGAGAGATGCGGCGGCACAGCGGATAAGGAAGCTGATCCCGTTACCGTCAATACAGAAGCAGGAGACGGAGGAGATGGAGGAAGAGGAAGAAGAGGAAGAGGGGGAGGAACAGAGATAGATAGATAGAGAGAGAGAGAGAGAGAGAGAGAGAGAGAGAGAGAAAGAGAGAGAGAGGGGGGGTTAGGTTGGATTAGGTTAGGTTAGGTTAGGTTGGATTAGGTTAGGTTAGGTTAGGTTAGGTTAGGTTAGGTTAGGTTAGGTTAGGTTAGGTTAGGTTAAGTTAGTTTAGGTTAAGTTAGTTTAGGTTAAAA
>NC_134789.1:16114121-16124121 GCF_046742065.1 Oratosquilla oratoria | reverse complement strand
TTATAGTGGGTTTTTAGTGCATATATATATATATATATATATATATATATATATATATATTATATATGATGTAAGCGGAATAGGAAACACAGGTATGCTTTGAAAAAGCATACCTGCGAAAACTAGTCAGGAATAAACTCAAGACTAAGGACTCCTGTGTTTCCTATTCCGCTTACATCAACCTGTCAGAATGTCTCAAAACATATATATATACCTATATATATATATGGTGGTCATCGAGTGGCTGACGTAGCTCATGAAGAGGAATGCAAGCCCCTCGACATGAGCTACGTCGGCCACACGATGACCACCTTAAGAAGGCGACTGCTAGCACACCGAAACAACGGAGCAATTCACCAACATTACATCGACACTCATGACAAGAAGCCGCGCTTGGAAGACCTCATCAGGGACACAGAAATAATTCACACAGACTCTAACTACGGACGCTTAATAATTGCCGAGATGGTTAGTATCACTTTGCAGCAGCCTACTTTAAACGTCCAGAGGTCATCGGATCATGTCCTCCCATCCAGTAGAAAAAACAGACCCGCACAACGTGACATTTGCCCACTGGAAGTTCCAAGCTGACATGACGTGCCATTAGCTCTCCGTAGGTCCCGGCGAGAGGGTGCAACTAGACATTTGCTCACCGGAAGTGACAACCCGACAAGACGTGACATAAGCCCATCGTAGGACTAGGGCCCCCCTTCCTGGCGCTGCCCACCCGCATATTCCCACCAATCATATTCCATCATTTTTATTTTTTCTCTGTTGTTTGTACGGCCCACGGGCCTTTATATCCCAATGTATTTCACATTTGTATTCAGTTATACCCTGAAGACGACCATGTGAAATGGTTGAAACAGCTGTCAGTATAGAATGGAGCACCATTCTGACGATTTTCGTACGTTCCTCCAGAGTTTGAACCATGAGGAGAAATGGGTACTTAGAAAATTAGAGAAATGTTCTCTAAAAATCATTGATGCCACATGTGCTTTAGCATTCAACAGTAGTTGTTTAAGAGAAAGACTTTGCCCAAAAGGTGTATATGTATATGTATATATATATATATATATATATATATATGTATATTGAACATTTTTAGAAGCTCTGCCAAGGATTCGAGTCCTGACCTGTGCGTAAATAATCACGAGGTCAAGACGCTAGCGACCGAGCCACGTGCGATGGTTCAAAAGGACTGTACAAGTCCCCGACCAGGCCTCACGTAACATCAGAAAATCTAGTCTCATTTTCATCCAATCCCCTTATTAGGCGAGCCCTCCGACAAGTTGTGTATGTTAAAGACATAGCCGTAAGGCAGGACAGGAATTAAGTAAAGAAATAAATCACTTACAACAAAAGAAACATTGACGAAATCAAGAAACCCCGACGATAATGAACTGAAAACAAAGCAAAACCTTATACGATCAAAAAACAACAAGAGGAGGGATTTGACCCAAACAAACGTAAGCAATCGAAGGTCATTTGTAGATGAGGTCACAACAAGTCAGAGGACGGAGGAGCAAACAGACGAGCACAAGGAGTAGGAATCTTACCACCAAGTCGATCAGAGCGCACTCGCTGCCACCCGTCTCTTGATCTCTTCCGTGCCCGAGGGGCACTTCCCTTTCCCTTCTGCCAAGAGGGCGAAAGGAGATTTCATCCTCAGCACTTGGGTATCAAAGAGGGCTTTGAGAGAGAGAGAGAGAGAGAGAGAGAGAGAGAGAGAGAGGGAGAGAGAGAGAGAGAGAGAGAAAGAGGGAGGGAGAGGGAGGGAGGGAGGGAGGAAGAGAAAGGGGGAGAGAGAAAGAGAGAGAGAGAGAGAGAAAGCTAACCATGTATATCAAGGGACTTTACTGATATGTAAAGGCCAGCCCAAGCTGGTTAAAGGGATTGCTCTCTCTCTGTATACATACACACACACACACACACACACACACACACACACACACACACACACATATATATATATATACATATATACGCATATATACATACATACATATATATATATATATATATATATATATATATATAAACATATATATATACATACATATATATATATATATACATATATATATATATATATATATATATATATATATATATATATATATATATTAGTCATCTAAAAGGACTCCTCTCCTCAAACGCACGCACACACACACACACACACACACACACACACACACACACACACACACACACATGGTCACTTACTCGAAGCGGACACATATCACACACAACACACAGACATACATACACAGATTCCTTGCGTTTAAATAGCTTTATGTCGTTAGATATGAATAAATAATTAAGTATAAGGAGGAAGAAACCTTTCGATATATAGATAGATTGAACGAACAAATGATTTAGACAAAGAAGTAATCAGACAAACAAATAAATAGAAAAATAGATCAATCAAACAATCAATAGTTCCGACGGTGATGATTCAGGTGCATGACCACTGGACCTCATGTCGCACTCTGTCACATTGGAAGAGAACGTATTGAGGCGCGGGAGGGGGCGCCTCGTGTGTGCGTGCGTGCGTGTGTGCGCACGTGTGTGTGTATATATGTGTGTGTGTGTGTGTGTATTGAAGAGAAAAGATTTTTTTAACGTCAACGAGGCACTCCAGTACTTTCTGTCAGTGCTGCTACGTGATCTCCATTCGGCCCCAAGCCCACATCCCTCCATCCGAACCCACGACCCCGACTCCAAAGGCAACGGAGGCGGCAGCAGCAGCAGCAAGGGGGGAAGTGGAGGATGAAAAAAGAGGTGGAAGAAGAGAGAAGAGGAGGAGGAGGGGTGGGATGAGGAAGGTGGAGGAAGAGGAGGGGAAGGTGGAGAGGGGATGAATATGGAGGAAAAAGGGAAGGAAGAACTGGAGAAGAGAAGGAAGAACAGGAGAAGAGAATGAAGAACAGAAGAGAAGGAAGAACAGAAGGAGAAAAGAAGGAAGAACATAAGGACAAGAGAAGGAAAAGATAATGAAGAACAGAAGGGAATAAAGAACAGGAGGAGAAGGAAGAACAGGAGGGAAAAAAGAGGTGGAAAAGGAAGAGGAGGAAGGAGAGGAGAAAAAAGAGGTACTGGTGATGGTGATGGTGATGGTGATGGTGATGGTGATGGTGATGGTGATGGTGATGGTGATGGTGATGGTGATAGTGATGGTAAAGGTGATGGTGATGGTAATGGTGATGGTGATGGTGATGGTGATGGTGATGGTGATGGTGATGGTGATGGTGATGGTGATGGTGATGGTAATGGTGATGGGGATGTTGATAGTGCTGATGGTGGTGGTGATGGTGATGGTGATGGTGATGGTGATGGTGATAGTGCTGATGGTGGTGGTGATGGTGATGTAGATGGTGATGTAGATGGTGATGGTGATGGTGATGGTGATGGTGATGGTGATGGTGATGGTGATGGTGATGGTGATGGTGATGGTGAGGTGATGGTGATAGTGATGGTAAAGGTGATGGTGATGGTGATAGTGCTGATGGTGGTGGTGGTGATGATGATGATGATGATAGTGCTGATGGTGGTGGTGGTGATTATGGTGCTGGTGGTAGTGGTGGTGGTGGCGTTGGAGATGGTGGTGATGGTGGTGGTGGCGGTAGTGCTGATGGTGATGGTGGTGGTAGTGTTGATGGTGGTGGTGGTGGTGGTGGTGACGATGGTGGTGGAGGCGATGGTGATGTTGGTGGTGATGGTGGTGGTAATGGTGATGGTTGTGGTGGTGGTGGTGGTGTTGATGGTGGTGCTGGTGACCACCACCACCATCACCACTTCCTCTTCTTCCTCCTCCTATTCCTCCTCCACCTCGATGGCAGAGGTAATGGTGGTGATTGTGATGGTGGTAATGGTGATGGTGGTAATGGTGATGGTGGTAATGGTGATGGTGATGATGGTAATGGTGGTGACGATGGTGTTGGTGGCGATGGTGATGGTGATGGTGGTGATGGTGGTGATGGTGGTGGTGGTGGTGATGGTGGTGGTAGTGGCGATGGTGTTGGTAGTGGTGATGGTGGTGGTAGTGGTGATGGTGGTGGTAGTGGTGATGGTGATGGTGGTGATGGTGATGGTGATGGTGATGGTGATGGTGATGGTGATGGTGATGGTGATGGTGATGGTGATGGTGATGGTGATGGTGGTGGTGGTGGTAGTGTTGATGGTGGTGGTGACGATGGTGGTGGTAGCGATGGTGATGGCGGTGGTGATGGTGGTGATGGTGATGGTGATAGTGGTGATAATGATGATGGTGGTGATGGTGGTGGTGATGGTGATGGTGGTGGTAGTGGTGATAGTGGTGATGGTGATAGTGGTGGTAATGGTGATGGTGATGGTGATAGTGATAGTGGTGGTAGTGGTGATGGTGGTGACGATGGTGGTGGTGGCGATGGTGGTGGTCATGGTGGCGGTGATGGTGGCGATAGTAATGATGGTGGTGATAGTGGTGATGGTGGTGGTAGTGGTGATGGTGGTGGTGGTGACGATGATGGTGGTAGCGATGATGATGGTAGTGGTAGTGGTGATGGTGGTGATGGTGGTGAAGGGGAGGGTGACTGGTGGTGGCGATTGTGGTGGTGATGGCGGTAGTGGTGATGGTGGTGGTGATGGTGAGGGTGGTGGTAGTGGTAATGGTGGCGATGGTGGTGGTGATGGTGGTGGTGGTAGTGGTGATGGTGGTGGTGAAGGTGAGGGTGGTGGTAGTGGTGATGGTGGTGGTAGCGATGATGATGGTAGTGGTAGTGGTGATGGTGGTAGTGGTGATGGTGGTGGTGGTAGTGGTGATGGTGGTGGTGAAGGTGAGAGTGGTGGTAGTGGTGATGGTGGTGGTAGCGATGATGATGGTAGTGGTAGTGGTGATGGTGGTAGTGGTGATGGTGGTGGTAGTGGTGATGATGGTAGTGGTAGTGGTGATGGTGGTGATGGTGGTGAAGGGGAGGGTGACTGTGGTGGTGGCGATGGTGGTGGTGATGGTGGTGATGGTGAGGGTGTTAGTAGTGGTGATGGTAGCGATGATGATGGTAGTGTTAGTGGTGATGGTGGTAGTGATGATGGTGGTGGTAGCGATGATGATGGTAGTGGTAGTGGTGATGGTGGTGATGGTGGTGAAGGGGAGGGTGACTGTGGTGGTGGCGATGGTGGTGGTGATGGTGGTGATGGTGGTGATGGTGGTGGTAGTGGTGATGGTGGTGACGATGGTGGTGGTGGCGATGGTGGTGATGGTGGTGGTAGTGATGATGGTGGTGGTAGTGGTGATGGTGGTGAAGGGGAGGGTGACTGTGGTGGTGGTGATGGTGGTGATGGTGGTGGTAGTGGTGATGGTGGTGACGATGGTGGTGGTGGCGATGGTGGTGATGGTGGTGGTAATGATGATGGTGGTGGTAGTGGTGATGGTGGTGGTGATGGTGATGGAGGTGATGGTGATGGTGATGGTGACGATGGTGGTGGTGGTGGGGAGGGTGGTGGTGGTAGTGGTGGTGGTGTGCGGTGATGGTGGTGGTGATAGTGGTGATGGTAGTGGTAGTGGTGATGGTGGTGGTGATGACCATGGTGGTGGGAGTGATGATGGTAGTGGTAGTGGAGATGGTGGTGATGGTGGTGAAGGGGAGGGTGACTGTGGTGGTGGCGATGGTGGTGGTGATGGTGGTGATGGTGGTGATGGTGATGGTGATGGTGATGGTGGTGACGATGGTGACGATGGTAGTGGTAGTGGTGATGGTGGTGGTAGTAGTGAGGGTGGTGGTAGTGGTAATGGTGGTGGTGATAGTGGTGATGGTGGTGGTAGTGGTGATGGTGGTGGTGGTGACGATGGTGGTGGTAGCGATGATGATGGTAGTGGTAGTGGAGATGGTAGTGATGGTAGTGAAGGGGAGGGTGACTGTGGTGGTGGCGATGGTGGTGGTGATGGTGGTGATGGTGATGATGGTGGTGGTGGTGGTGGTGGTGGTGGTGGTGGTGGTGGTGGTGGTGGTAGTGGTGGTGGTGGTGGTGGTGGTGGTGGTGGTGGTGGTGGTGGTAGTGGTGGTGGTGGTGGTGGAGACTTCGTGCCCCCGCTTGCCCGAGGCACAGCGATGAGGAGGAAAGGGAAGGAAGGGGGCGCTGCACGGCCGATTCCCATTAAAAGTGGACCAAAGCAGTCCAACCTGACGAGCAGAACCGAAACATTGATTTGCTTGGCAGCGACAGCAGAAGACAAAGGGACCTACGATAGATCCAATGTCATGCAATTACGTTAATGCCCTCCATTACGATCACAGATTAAAATAATTACGTTCAAAAGCGTAAATCCTGATGGCCATACATATATCGCTGTGATGCATCCAAGTGCATATCTCTATACATAGGACTGGTGTGCCACACGTAGAGTATGTGCCTGGGAGAGTTAAAAGGAGTTGGGGGGGAGGGAGAAGAATGGGTAAGGTAGGGGGAGAGGGAGGAGGAAGAAGAAAGGGGAAGGAGGGGACGGGAGAGGTGTAGGGGTGTGGATGAGGGAGAAAAATAGGGATGGATAGGGGCTGCGGAATTGGGGCGAGGGAAGGCGTGAGGAAAGGGAAAGGGAGGGGGAGAGGTCATGGGAGGGAAGGATGGGAAACGAGGAGAGGGCCAGGAGAGAGGGTCAGGCGAGATGTGGAGGACAGAAAGTGGGGAGGTTGGGGGGCTGGGAGCTGGGGCGTCGTGGTGCCATAAAGTGTATCTCGGTGTCCACCCTGTGTGCCACGCGGTTCCGCCTCCTCCGTGGCCGGCCGTAAAGCCAATAGGGTCGACAGCTTGGCAGGACCTTCGCCCCCGTCCCGGCGGCCTTCTTTCGCCCCTTCAACACGTTGGCACACTTGGCACATTTTGTTCTGACCAAGATATGGATTGCATCCGACCTAGATATGGACCAAAAGGTCTCCTGTCGGCATGCTCCGCCTTTGTAATCCTTTGTAATCTACTGAGCAGGGGAGGTGACCTCGGGACCAGTAGGGGTCTCGATCGACCTAGAGACCTTCCTTTGGCCTATGGCTAAACACATACACAATACTCGGGTGAGGGAAATTTGTCCTCTGGCCTTCGGTGAGGAGAGGAGGCTGGGTGAGTCTTGAGGACGTCACCGAGGTGAAGAGCTTGAGCTTTCCTGGAGACATTCTTCAAAGAACTTTTTATTCTTCGTCGTCAAGAAGAAGTCTGTGATGACCAGGAAGACGCAAGGGGGAGCGGGAAGGGGTGTGGGGTTGTGGAGGGGAGCTCTCTCTTTCCCCTCAACACCACGACGAGCAAAGGTTTCTTCAGCATGTTTCCAGAGTCCGAAAATTTCTTCAAGAATTTCCCATGTCGAGCCGTTTTTTCAGCAGAAAGAGGGAGGGAGTAAGAGGGATGTGGAAGGGGAAGGGGAAGAGGAAAGGGAAGGCGAAAAGGAAGGGGAATGGGAAAAGGAAGGCGAAGGAGGAATAAGAACATGGAAAGCGTCGTTTTCAAATATCTCCATCCGTTTTCTTTAACTCTATTCTTCTGTTTGTACCCCCATGTGTGAGGGGGAAGGCGTTTTTAGAAGAAATAGCGATCGACAGCGGCAAACCTTGACGCCTGGAGGAGAGCCGGGGTGTGTGTGTGTGTGTGTGTAGGGGGAGGGTGGAGTGTGGGTGTTTTTTTTTTTTTCTTTCTTTCTTTTTCTTCATCCATACGAGGTCATGGTCTCTTTCAAATCTTCAATCTAGGTCTCCCTTGATTTGCTTCTTGCCTTGAACCCAGACATCTCCTTCTATGCTCTGCTCAGTACACAATGGAAATCTTCGAACCTAAACCAAGGTATCCGTCGACAGAGCTGTCTGCATCTCCATCCTATTCTATAGCTCAAAAACTTGGACCATCTACAAACGACACATAAAAGTTTTGGAGACCTTCCACATACGGTGTCTTCAAAGAATCCTGGGTCTAACATGGCAAGACAAAGTACCATACACTGAAATCTTGCAACGTGCACAAATCTCAAACATTGAAACATTGTTAGCAAAACGTCAGCTACAATGGGCGGGTCACGTCATTCGCATGCCTGAGAACCGTCTTCCCGGGCAGATTCTCTACGGGCAACTACCTGATGCGCGTCGCAGTGCAGTGAGGCCAGAAAAAGCGCTACAAAGATCAGCTAAAAACCACACTCAAGAGGTGTAACATCGCAGCAACAGATCTTGAAACCATCGCCTCTGATCGCGCCTCATGGCGTACAAAGTGCTCACAAGGGGTCAAACATCTTGAGTCTGCTCGTAATCAAGCACGGGGGGACCGGCGGAAAAAAAAGACATCAGCTCAACACATTTTATCCATCTGATCTAGGTCTGACTTGCTTGGAGTGTGGTAGAATATGTGGATCAAGAATTAGGCTCCACAGTAACCTCACTCACACCATCTCAACTCACCAAAGCACTGTCGTCGTCGATCACCGACGGACCGCCATAAATAATTAGTAAGATGGTGTGGGTTCTGTGCCCATGTGAAATGATCAGAAATACCTCGCAATAAAACATCCAATAGACACACAAGCCATAAAGGCCCTATATACTCCCTAACTCCTAATTTAGTCTCAATATCCCACTATTACAATGGCTCCTTCTTATCTAATTACAAGATTGTCCTAGCCTGCGCACAAACACAACAGACATCACTTTTTTGTTCCTTTCCAGCCAAAGAGGCCTTTTTCTTGTTATCTATTTTTGGTTCCTCTCGGGTTAGAGGCAACATCTAAGCCCCTCTCAACCTAGAACAGTGAGTGGGCGGGCCAGAATTTCGAAAACCCAAAAGTTCTTTTCAGTCCAAGATGGCACCTTTCCAGCCCAGGGCGGCGTTCTCTTTAAACCACGGATCTAGGCTTATCCGCGTCTTTTCGTCAGGGTCTGCATCAGGCGGCTTCTCCCGGGGCACTCCATCGGCCGAACTGCTTATCGGGTTGTTGTCATCTGCCGCCCGATCGAGTTTCCGGTTCACCCAACGGCTCTCCTATCCTCGCCATTGTCTCGACATCCCCTCAAGCGCCACCACCACCATCTTCACCTCGCCTTCCTTCACCTCCCATTCCTATATAGTTGCAACGATATTCATCAACTCCCCATCCCGCTGTAAGAGTGCGACAGAATCAAAACACATTTATCAAATCCCATTCATCGACCCTCCTATCTTATCTGTCCCCTCGCCACATCGTTCGCGTCAAAGGGAATGCAGCCAGGCACAGCTGGTGCACCCCCACCGCTTCATCATCTACTCCAAAAACATACTGAGCAGGCGAGAAGAATATTTCTTCGGGCCGCGTCATTTCTTCACAGTCTTTTCGATTCACTCTTTTTTTCTTGTGTTCTTCCTTTGATAGACATTTTTTGGTCTTTTCAGGTTAACTCCTAAGTTCACCTCTGTTTTCCACACTTGTTTTGCTAACCTTTTCTCGCTCATTCTTTCCATATGCCATTTCTCTTTCCAGCTCCGTACTCAGCTTCACCTTTACATATCTCACTCTATCTAACCTCGTCACACCTACTCTACTTCTCAATCACTACATCTCAAACAAATTCATTCCCTTCCTTTCTGTCTCCTTTAGATTCCAAGTGTTTGCCCAATGCAGTGCCATGGGTAAAATCGCACCCTCATTCAACCTTCTGCTTCCATTCGCCACCATTACCATTCCTTGTACATCTTGTCACCTCACTTTTGTCCACATTTTCAATTTCTCCTCACACACATCCCCAAACCCTGTCACTAGCTGCTTCAGTCTCTCCTCAAAATGAGGCACAAGTGCAGTGTCATAAAAATTAATAAATTAATAATAAAAATCTAAGTCACTCCCATTTACCTCCACTTCCACTTACCGACTCCAAACTTCAGCACAGCACTCTCATATTCATCTCCCTTATCATCCACACACACGTTGAAAAATCACGGTAACATCGCTTAACCCCAAAGTACTTTCACCTTTACCTCAAACCATTCACTCAATGTCAATACTAACAATATCAAA
>NC_134789.1:16099121-16109121 GCF_046742065.1 Oratosquilla oratoria | reverse complement strand
CTCTTGCTCAACACCCCTCTTACCCCATCTATCCTTCTCATCCTCGGTCGTTCCCTCATGTTCATTCCACCCACCTATGCCTTCCATACCTCTTTTACTAGTCTTTCTTCACTCATTCTTTCCATGTGTCCAAAACCATCCTAATATCATGTCATCAACCCTATCTCCCTCCCATCTCCTTTTCTACCCCAGCTCTCCTAAATTTGTCGTTTCTCACTCTCTCCAGCCTAGTAATCCCTACCATACTTCTCAGACATTTCATCTCAAACACATTTAAACTCTTCCTCTCTTATGTTCCATGTCTCTGACCCATACAGTATTGTCGGCACAATCACCGCTTCATACAATATCTTAGCATCCATTCCCAAATGTCTATTTCGCATTAATTTTCTTAATCTTCCAAGGAACTTATTTGCTTCTCTCAATCTACAATGTACCTCTACCTCCAGTCCTCCCTTTCCTGCCACATGATAATGTACAACAATGATAATGACAATAAAAAGGATAAAATTACAGTAATAGTAATGATAATGACAAGAATAAAGGTAACTTAATAATATGAATAACAAAAATGACAATGATAACAGTGTCAATAATAACAAACATGAAAACAATAATAACGACAACAACAATGATAATAATATACAATAAAAGGTTTCTTCCCCTTATAATGGATGTAGCCAGCCAAGACACCCATCTCTCACCCACTTGTGTTTAACTTTTATCTTAGCTCCTTGTAGATGAAGGGTCACCCCCAAGAAAATAAATAACACACACACACACACACACACACACACACACACACACACATATATATATATATATAAAATAAAAAATATAAATATATCAATATAATATATATATATATATGTTACAGTAAGAACAACGAACCTAGGGAATACGCGTAATCCCCTGAATGTTTTATTCAGTGAATACGCTGTAATCCCCGTTTCACTAACCACACCTAACCTAACCTAACCTAACCCTAACCTAACCTAGCCTAACCTAACCGAACCTAACCTAAACCTAGACCTAACCTAACCTAACCTAACCTTACCTAAACACACGCGAACCTAACCTACACTAACCTAAACTAACCTAAACCTAACCTAACAAAACCTAACCTAAAGTTAGGTATTCGGTTAGGTTATAGGTTAGGTTAGGTAGGGTATAGGTTAGTGATACGGGGATTCAGCCGTAATTCACTGAATAAAACATTCAGGGATTACGCGTAATCCCTAGGTAACGGTGGTTCTTACTGTAACATATATATAAATACACACACGAACACACACCACATATATATAAAATATAATATATATATATATATATATATGCACGCACACTAACACACACCACACATATTATATATATATATATATATATATATATATTAATTATATCACATGTATATATACATAGATATATATATATACATATATATACATATATATGTACATATATATATACATATATATATATATATGTATATTATACTATATATATACATATTATATAGATATATATATAACATATATAATATAATACATATATGTTATATATATATGTATATATATATATATATTTATACATTATATATATATATATATATATATATAATCATAAACATACATACATATATATATATATTATATTAATATTATATATATAATATATATATATATATATAAAATATATATATAGATATATATATATTAATAACACCACAATAATGTCATCACTGATAATGATAGCAATAACACTAAGATGAAAATGATAATATTGGTAATTGGATAAAGATGAATGATAAGCACACAGGTCAGAAATACTAAACGTGGAGGAAGTCAAGGAGGAAGAGGGCCGAGGGGACCTCGACATGTTCCACCCCGTGTCATTGTCATCGGCGTCCTGGACAGGTAACCTCCCCCCCTCCCCCTTTCCCCTCCCCCCTCCCCCCCTCTATCATCGACCTGAGGGTGAAGGAGCCCCACTCGGCCCACTCTCCCCCTATAATGGCCACGGAAACTGATTGACAACAAGAGGGAAAAGTTTTAAAGTTGTCCTCACAGATCTACGCTGGGCAACCCCCTCGAGCGAGCTAATAATCAGTATCGACAGGTCTTTAGGATGGACGGGTAGTCCATTACTGAGCACAGAGTTTCATAAAAAAGAATCATCTAAACAGTAGTTATTGACAGCGGTTGTGAACAGGATGACAGGAATCTAAATGACAACATGAAGGTAAAAAAATCAAAGTTAGCACCACAGATCTACTCCTCAAGATGGTAGAAGTCAAATTATCAGGATGAACGAATTGCTACAGACTTCTTCTCCAGGGACCATCGACGGGGTACCTTCAAATTGGTGGTCCTGAGAGACGGACGCCAGAGAGGAAGAATCTCCCCCACCAAAAACCCCTCACCCTCTATCTGGAGGTGCAACCTCTTGAGGGTTTGGCACTCAAATTCCTGAGGCAAAGCTATTTTCACATCAACGTCGAACAATTTTCCTCCCAACTTTTTTCCCCCAGAAGAAGGAGCTGAAATCCAAACATCTTCTCGCTTTTTTTTTTTCCCTCCTCCTCCTCCTCCTCCTCCTCCTCCTCCTCTCCTTCCATCCTCCTCGTCTTCCTCCTCCTCCTCCTTGCCCTTATCCTCTTCCTCCTCTCATCCACTACTAGTCAGCCAGTGGTATGGGAATCAAATCGACGCTAGTACACATTATGTACTCATTCATCCGCATACATACATACATACATACATACATACATACATACATACATACATACATACATACATACATAACACACATGCATATACCAAATAATGTAGGGATTCTGGAAAAAGTACAACGGCGAGCCACAAAACTGATTCCAAATATCAAAAATAAATCATAACGAAAAATCGCCTAAACACCTATGAATTATGTTTTTCCCTGAAAAAGCGTAGACTCAGAGGTAACTTGATACAGGTCTTTAAAAATTCTAAAGGGAATTTGACAACATCAAAAGTGACAAAAGTGTTCACATGGAATGAGAAATCAGACAAGAAACAATGGGTCTCCAACACTGTCCGGAAATAGATTCAATTTGGGAAGTAGGTAGAAACACCTTTGCCAAAACCCGTGTAGTTAATGAATGGAATAAACTTTCTGCAACAGGTAAGTGCGATGTAATTCAGTTCGGACAGCTTTAAGAATCATTTAGATAAAAACCTAAGCAAGAATGCTGTAATGATTAATAATTTATTATTATATTATTTTGTTTTTTGTTTTGTTATCATTTGTCTGTTTGATTTTCATTTATTATTAGTTATATGTTCAATTTTTTATTACTATTTACTATTTACCTGTTTGTTTATTATTTAACTATACCTATGCATTTATTTAGGTATTTTATTTGTTCTTTACGTTATTATAGTTTTTAATTTTATCATTTTATTATTATTAATGATTTTTTTTCGCATCCGACCTAGAATATGGACCAAAAGGTCTCCTCCGGCATGCTCCGACTTTGTAATCCTTTTTAAAATACGCATCGCTTATATACATTATACATGCATACATATACATACATACACATATACGTGCACATATACATATATTCATATTCATATGATATATATACATATAAACGTACACATATGTATACATTCTCTCACATGAAGTCCTGTGAAAAACCGCGGCCGAAGAAACCTTTGGAAGGAAAGCCGGATCATGACGTCTTCCTAACGACATCGACGGGCGCACGCGTTTTTCGGTCCTGAGCGACGTGTAGCCTACGTGTCCCCGTATCCCTTTCAGCAGAATTAACTACCATGAATGAAAGACGCGCTGAGTCGGCACCCGGGCAGATCCAGCCTCGTTTTAATTAGTTTGTTTGCTTGTTTGTATTGTGTGTGTGTGTGTGTGTGTACGTGTGTGTGTGTGTGTGTGTGTGTGTGTGTGTGTGTGTGTGTGTGTGTGTGTGTGTGTGTGTGTGTGTGTGTGTGTGTGTGTGTGTGTGTGTGTGTGTGTGTGGTGTGAGTGTGTGTGTGTGTTTGTGTTTCATGTACGGGAAAGGTAGGTCTATGTAATGTATAGCATGCATGCAGCCACACTGTGTAAAACGAGCGCTTATACACATAAGAAAATGCTGTGACAGCCACAAATAGGTATACAATAATCCATCCCCTTACCCACGCATATAACCTCTAACCCTCCTTTCACACACACACACCACGCATATACATACACGCACACACACACTCATATATACATATATATATATATATATATATATAATATATCTGTGTGTGTGTGTGTGTGTGTGTGTGTGTGTGTGTGTGTGTGTGTGTGTGTGTGTGTGTGTGTGTGTGTGTGTGTGTGTGTGAGTGTGTGTGTGTGTTTGTGTGTGTGTGTGTGTGTTTGTGGATGTGTGTGTGTGTGTGTGTGTGTGTGTGTTTTGTGGTGTCTCACCCTCGGATCTGCTGCAGACTCTGTCGAGACAGGCCAGACACCACCCTACGGCAGTGAGCTCAGAGCTCAATTATTTGCCGATCTCTGGGTAGGTCTGGAGACCACTCACACACCCACACAACCGGGGACAGCAAGGTCACAACTACTCCTTGACTAACGTCCCGTACCTACTCACTGCTAGGTGAACAGGGGATACACGTGAAAGGAAGACAAACCCAACTTATCTCCGCCCGGCCGGGAAATCGAACCCCGGTTCTCTGGCTTTGTGAGGCCAGTGCTTTAACCAATCCCGCCGTGTGTGGTGTGGGGGTGTGTGTGTGTGTGTGTGTGTGTGGGTGTGTGTGGTGTGTGTGTGTTGTGTGTGTGTGTGTGTGTGTGTGTGTGTGTGTGTATTCACTTGGTCTTTGGTCTTTTTGGATCACGTGTTCGACTCGTGATCGACAGCTATTTCCCTCCTGGAAGAGAGCTCAGAGCTCGTAGGTCCGATCTATGGGCCACAAATAGGTATGTGTGTGTGTGTGTGTGTGTGTGTGTGTGTGTGTGTGTGTGTGTGTGTGTGTGTGTGTGTGTGTGTGTGTGTGTGTGTGTGTGTGTGTGGGTGTGTGTGTGTGTGTGTGTGTGTGTGTGTGTGTGTGTGTGTGTGTGTGTGTGAGTGTAGATAGACAGAAAGAATGGAAAGATAGAGAGAAGGAGTCAGAGAAAGAAACAGACAGAGAGCCCGCACATGCACCTCTCGCACAGAAGAAAGCAAGTTCTTTGGCGCTTTGCTGGCGTGTATCCACATCCAAAATGTGTCTGTACATACAAGTGGAAAAGAGCAAGTCCATTGTAGTCTTGGCCACACAAGTAAACAAGAGAATGAATAGAGGGGGAGGGGGACATTCAATTGCGAGACTCGACGAACTTCAATGGGACCGTTTTCCCTACGTACTCTTTGTGAGCAGATGAATGACAAGTCTGCTCACTGCCAACCTGAGAGTGTCAAGGTTGTTCGTCTCCCGTCCCTGAGGCGGAGCGACCCAGGTGACGACAGAACAGTCCGCAATGTTCCCCTAGCTGATTCCAAGCAGAGAGAGGAGTGGAAGAGTGGGAGTGAGTGGAAGTGAGCGGGAGAGGAGGTGAAGTAATTACAGCAATTAATAAGGAGGATGGGAGGGGGTAAAGGGGGTGGGCAGGCTGGGGAAGGTGGGAAAAAAGGGAGGTAATTCTCACCTTTCCCGAGGTCGCCAAGAGAGGGGTTTATCCTTGACGATCGGGGGAGCCTAACCCGACATCCGCTCCTTTCTTCTTCTGTGATGTGGAGGTAGTGGAAGTACATTCGTTCATTAGGTGATCTCTTCAGCCCCCCAGCACTTGGAGAGTTCAAAGCAAAGCAAGTGTTTCTGGCGCCAACTGATCTTATTCATCCGGAGAAAGTTCCTCTCCGCGCTCCGTTTATTTTAACGAGGCGAAAGACCTCAATGTTGCCAGTCGGTGAGCTGGCAATTCTCAGATTTTCAATTCACTCCTACGTTCGACTTTTTTTCCATAATTATACCATTTTTCCCCTAGTCGTGTTTACGAGAACATCTACCCGAAAGTGCTACGCTAACGACGAATAAGGTTTTTCATATTTGTTCAAACCACGTCAATATTAAAACAGACACAGCCCCAGACCCGCGAAAATCTAGTTTAGATTTTTTTTTCTTTTTTCAGGAGTAGAGAAGCAGTCATCACCCACTGCATGCCATTAATTCAACAACCCTTTCCCGGGCCGAGTGGCACTTTGTTCTGTTTTTTCTGCTGCTGTAGCTAGTGCTGTTTGCTGCTGCTGCTGCTGCTCGCTGCTGCTGCTGTTGCTGCAGCTGCTGCTGCTGCTGCTGCTGCTGCTGCTGCTGCTGCTGCTGCTGCTGTTGCCTTGGCAGCTGCTGCTGCCGTTGTTGCTGCTGCGGCTGCTGCTGCTTGCTACTGTTGCTTAGCTGCTGCTCGGCTGCTGTTGCTGCTGCTTGCTGCTGTTGCTGCTGCTCTGCTGGCTGCTGCTGTCTGCTGCTCGCTGCTGCTGCTAGGCTGCTGCTGCTGCTGCTGCCTGCTGCTGCTGCTGTTGCTGCTGCTGCTGCTCGCTGCTGCTGCTGCTGCTGCTGTTGCTCGCTGCTGCCTTGCTGCTGCAGCTGGCTGCTGCCTGTTGCTGCTGCTGCGGCTGCTGCTGCTGCTGCACTGCTGGTGGTGCTGCAGCTGCTGGCTGCTGCTGCTGACTGCTGCTGCTGCTGCTGGTGCTGGTGCTGCTGCTGCTGCTGCTACTGCTAACTGCTGGCGGTCGCCAGGCGATTCTTCCACCCCTTTCCTGGCCCGCACCTCCAGGAATGAGCGTCTCGAGGTGCCTCAGGACTATCATCTCCCTAAACATCACTACTACTAACGCAGGTCTCCGCCTTTGTAATTCCTTTGTAATCCTTAAACGGTGACGAATGACGATAACATCTAGACCGGAACGCGCCAGAGGGCGGTGCGACACCAAGCCACGGCCCCCTCCGCTGGCGACCATGGCGCTACGAAAGCAAATCAAATCGCCTGACGGCAACCACAACAACAGGAAAAAGTGTCACCCGGTACGTAAGATTATTGAAAAATAATAATGACAATAATAAGAACGGCGTCGCGTCGCTCGCGGCGAGGCCAATGACAACGAAATGGGTTGCGGGGGCGGGGAGGGGGAGAGGGAAAGGGGGGGGGGAGGGGAGGGGGATGAGGGGGGAGGGCCGACGAACGCCGCCTCTCTGCCCGCCAAGGTCGAGTCCACAAGCCTCTAGTGCCCTCCAACACGTGGATCTCCACTGCGGGCGTGGTGATGGAAAATAGATTTAAAATTGAAGTCGCCTCCAAAGTGAATATAGACAGGTACGGGGGTTTGACGCGAGTGCGCGCGCACGAACACACTCCCGCCTGGAGGGGGGTGGAGAGGGGGAGCGGGAAGAGGGAGAGTAACTATAATCTGTTGAAACTAGTCAACAGAAGATTTATCAAAAAAATAAATATCAAATCAAACCGTTGAGGGGAACCATCTTTTCCAAAATTCAGGCGTTAAAGTGAGCAAGAGAGAGAGAGAAAAGAGAGAGGAGAGAGAGGAGCAAGAGAGACCGAGAGAGACAAAAGAAGCAGAGAGAGATAGAGAGAGAGAGAGAGACAGAGAGAGAAAGAGATAGAGAGAGACAAAGAGACAGAGAACGGGAGACAGATAGATAGATATAGAGAGAGAGAGAGAGAGACAGAGAGAGAGAGAGAGAGAGAGAGAGAGAGAGAGAGAGAGAGAGGAGAAAAGAGAGACGAGAGAGAGAGAGAGAGAAGAGAGAGAGAGAGAAGGAGAGAGAGAGAGAGAGAAGAAGAGAGAGAGAGAGAGAGAGAGAGAGAGAGAGAGACACAGGCACAGGGAGAGAGAGAGAGAGAGAAGAGACAAAGAGGACACAGAGAGAGATAGAGAGAGAGTGATAAAGAGACTGAGAAAGGGAGATAGAGAGAGAGATAGTGATAAATTAGAGAGAGAGAGAGAGGAGAAAGGAGAGACAGAGATAGACAAAGAGAACAGAGAGAGAGATAGAGATAGAGAGAGAGGGAGAGAAAGCGAGAGCAGAGAAAGAGAGAGAGAGAGAGAGACAAAGACACATTATGTATATGTAAATATGTAATGTGTATATATATATATATATATATATATATATAAAAATATAGATAGAGAGAGAGAGAGAGAAAGAGAGAGAGAGAAGATAGAGAGAGAGAGAGAGAGAGAGAAAGAGACAGACAGACAGACAGACAGACAGACAAACAGGCAGACAGACAGACACAGGCAGACAGACAGAGAGACCAGAGAAAGAGAGAGACAAAGAAGACAGACAACAGTAGAGAGAGAGGAAAGAGTCAAGAGACAGAGAGGAGAGGGAGAGAGATAGAGGGAGAGAGAGAGAGAGAGAGAGAGAGAGAGAGAGAGAGAGAGAGAGAGAGAGAGAGAGAGAGAGAGAAAAAAGGGGGAGAAAAAAGAATGGGAGAGAGAAAAGGAGAAATGGAAAAATAGCGGAAGAGAGAGCGAAAGAGAGAAAGGAAAAGAGAAAGAGAGAGAAAGGGAGAAATAGAAAGAGAAAGAGAGAAAAAGAGAAAGAGAGAGGGAAAAAGAGAGAAAGAGAGCGAACGAGCAAGCGAGAGAGATGGGGGAGGACAGATTATGAAAACCTTGAATTTAGCGAAATCTAAAAATTGCAAAGCAACATGAAAATACGTACTACCAGTTTAAGAGAAAAAAAATGCATGAGAGCTTTGAGCCGGAGAACGGAGGAGATGACTCCAAATAAATGGGGATTCAAAGCGGGGGAGGGGGATTATGGAGGGGGAGGACCTGGACATGTATCACCTACAGCGACCATAGAAACTCTTACGTCAGGAGTAGCTCAACCTTTGCCCTGTGTGTTGGGCCTCCCAAGTCGAGGTCGCGGGCAGAGGTAGGTTCTCCGACCGACCGACCGATCCCTGGGTCTCGGTCGGTCGTTCATGCAACGGCAGTCGCATGACCCGGGCCCCGGAAACAGCTCTCCTGCAAGCAAGAAGTAGAAGATAACAAAAACAAAAAGGACGACGATGGAGGACGAGGAAGAGGAGGAGAAATAGAGGAAGAAAGAGGATCAGGAAGAGGAGGAGGAAGAGGGGTAGAATGAAGGGCAGGAAGGGGGGTAGGAAGAGGAAGAGGAGGAAGAGGAAGATAAGGTGGAGGTAGAGGAGGAGGGAGAGATGGAACTAAGAAAAAATAGAGAAACTGAATAGGAGGAAGAAGAGAAGGATTAGGAGGAGGAGGAGGAGGAGTAGTAGGAGGAGGAAGAGGAGAAGGAGGAGGAGGAGAAGGAGGAGGAGGAGGAGGAGGAGAAGGAGGAGTAGGAGGAGGAAGAGGAAGAGGAGGAGGAGGAGGAGGAGGAGGAGAAGACGGAGGAAGAGGAGGAGGAGGAAAAGAAAGGAAGAGGAGGAGGAGTAGGAGGAGGAGGAGGGGAAGTAGGAGGAGAAGGAAGAGGAGAAGAAGGAGGAAGAGGAGGAGGAGAAGAAGTAGGAAGAGGAGGAGGAAGAGGAGGAGGGGAGTAGGAGGAGGAGGAAGAGGAGGAAGAGGAAGAAGAGGACAGCACCTATAGATAAAGTTATTTGTCTTCCCTGCCTTCCCCTTCGCCCTTGCTCTCCCACTTTCCCCTCACCCTCCCTCTCCTTCTCCTTCTCCTCCTCCATCTCTTCCTCCTCTTCCCTCCTCGCTCACACTCTGCCAGTCATCCCCCTTTTTTCTCTCTTTTTCTCTTTCTCGCTTTATATCTTCCCCCCTTTTGCTGTCTTGGTCCTGCCTTCCGCTTTCCCTCCTCCTCCTCCTCCTCCTCCTCCTCCTCCTCCTCCACTTCTTTCCCTTCTCTTCCTCGTCGCGAGCCCTCTGGCAATTTTATTCAGACGATGGAACATCCCCCCCCCCCCCTCCGCATTGAAAGGGCTAGTCGTAATAAACTCGATGGACGGATCGACCATCGTCGACCATGTCGTCCTCCCCTCCTCCTCC
>NC_134789.1:16089121-16091621 GCF_046742065.1 Oratosquilla oratoria | reverse complement strand
TTTTTTTTTTTTTTTTTTTTTTTTTTTTTTTTTTTTTTTTTTTTTTTTTTTTTTACGTAGAGCCTGTGTTAGAAGGGGAAATGGAGAGAACGAGGGGTTTGAGGTAAAGTTGGGACTGCGTCAGGGTTGTGTCATGTTGCCATGGCTGTTCAGTGTGTATAAGAACGGCGTGGTGCGGGTAGTTAAAGGCGAGGTTAATTTTAGGCAGGGGGACTGGAGATTATGGAAGAAAATTGAGGATAATTGGTAGGTGAGCTGTTGTTGTTTGCTGACGACAATATGTTTGTGGTAGGGTCAGAGAGGTGATTAAGGCGATTTAGATGATGGCGTTTTGGAAAGGTAGGCAATGATGAGAAGATTAAAGGTAATTGCATGTTAAAAGCAAGGTAATGAGATGTACAAGGGTAGAGGATGGCAGTGAAATGGAAGTGAATCTAAAAGGAAAGTGGCTGGAGGAAGGAAAATTGCTTTAGATACTTGAGGTCACATGTGGCGGGATAGAGAGGAGAAGAGGTGGAGGTAGATTGTAGATTGAGAGAAGCAACGAAAATTCATTAGGAGATTTAAAAAAGTGTAATGAGGAAAGAGGCAAATAGGGAATGGGTTCCAAAAAGGATATATCATGACGGGGTGATTTTGCCGACGACTTTGTATTGGGCACGAGGACCTATGAATTTAAGAGAGGAAAAGGTTGAACTGGTATTTGAGATGAAAATGTCTGAAATGTATGGTAGGGAATATTACTATGTTGGTTTTAAGTGAAAAACGAGGAGTTAGGAGGAGAACGGGAGTGGTAAAATGATGATGGCAGATAGATCTGATGAAAGATTATTGGGATAGTTTTGGGACACATGGAAAAGAACGAGTGATGAAAGAATTAGTAAAAGAGGTGTGGAAGGCAGAGATGAGAGATTGTGAACTTGAGGGGACGACCGAGGAGGAGGATGGATGAATGGTGTGAGGGAGCCCTTTGGGCAATGGTGGGAATGCATGTTCAGGCAAGGAAGGGTGGAAGAAGGAGATAGGGATAAGTGGAGGAAATGAATGTGTTATGGATGACACTGTTATGCAAGGAGGAGAAGGGTCGGGAGATGGGAAGGTAGGGAATGACTTATGTGTGTTATGTGTGAAATTACATTTTGACGAAGACCATAGGGATTTCTGCCTCGTCTTCTCTTTATTCTGTAATATACAAAGAGTAGTATATATATATATATGTATATATATATATATATATATATATTTAATGTATTTATCATATATAATTTATATAATACATACATATATATGTACTTATTTGTAAATATAAACTATATATATTTATATATATATATATTTCTTCATTAAAGTCCAACTGTGGTTGTTAATATATATATTTTATATGCATATATAGTCTATATATATATATATATATATCTATAAATATATATACGCATAAATATATGAACATATATGTAAATGAGATTATATATACATATTATTTATACATATACATATATATCTAGATAAAGTTGCATTGTGGTTGTTATATTAGTATCTATATATAGTATATAGATATATATATATATATATATATATATATATATCATGTATTCATTTATAGACCGTGCAACGGGCTACGCCCAACCCCGCTATGCGGAGGGGATCGGGCATGTTGGGCGAGCTCGCTTCGCTCGCAGTTCCCCTGCGGCGCCCTGCCCCTACGGGCCGCTTCCATTTGCAATTCGAACTAATAGGATCCTCGTTCGCCGCTAAACTACCCATTTTGGGATATAATCGATCTGTATTTAACCCAGTAGTGAGACATAAATCGGCTTCTCTTCTTCAAGGTCTTATATTATCCTTCGTAATCTGTAAGATCAGACAAGACTCAGATGTTGAGCTGGATTGTTTTTTAAACTCCTCCTCTAGGCGCTAAATTATTCTAAAGAGCAACATAATACTCTTCTTCACTGCAGACGCCTCATTAGCTTTGTTCTTGCCGATAGGAGACACAAAGAAGACATGTTCTTCTCAGGGTATTTCACTTTCAGTGAATGTTATCGAACTCCTGTTTTAAATTTCTTATTCTTCCCTCACATCACTTCGTGAATAGTTCCTTATGTTATCCTACTCCAAAAATTGCGTTGCTTGCGTTTGTCTTGCGTGATACCTGCCATGGTGTTCGACAACTTTGCTGAGGACACACTGGGAAAGAATAACACAAATACAGGGCCGGTGGGGACGTGCACACTGTGTGGGATTTCCTGTTTTCCGGTTCGAGTACAGCACCAGGGGCACCCCAGAGGGCTTTCCAAGGGGCTCTCCACAGGGGCTCCCCAGGAGTTTCCATGGTGCAACCACAGGGGTTTCGCAAGTGCTGCCCTTCGAAAATTCCAAGGGGTTTTTTTAATGAGCTCTTTCCGGAGTTCCTAGGAGGGTTCCACAGGGAATCCCTCAGGGATTCTACAAAGGTTCCCTAGTGACTATACAGAGGCTTCCCCGGGGATTTGCGGACGTC
>NC_134789.1:16086292-16088621 GCF_046742065.1 Oratosquilla oratoria | reverse complement strand
CACACACGTAGATTAGCAGAGACACCGTCGGTTTTTA
Source organism: Oratosquilla oratoria (assembly GCF_046742065.1). Lineage (NCBI taxonomy): Eukaryota > Metazoa > Arthropoda > Malacostraca > Stomatopoda > Squillidae > Oratosquilla > Oratosquilla oratoria. The sequence goes on along the minus strand of NC_134789.1, from coordinate 16,088,584 downwards.
CTTCAACTTAAATTTGGCTGAATAAGACTTGTGGGGAGAAGGGGGGCGGTTAGCAAACTCAAATTCATAAATCTAACCAAAGTAGCATTTCATTCCGGATTATCTGGCCTGTATTTACGTGGGGGAATGAAACTTCCTTTGCCTTTGTATACGAGATAATCTCCCACAAACCCCAACCACTCCTTCTTCCTCCTGTCCAGCTTCCCCGTCTTCTCTCCCATTCATCGACGTATTATCTCCATAGCCTCTACCTCTTTCTCTCTTCCCCATGCCTCCCTATCCTTTTTCTACCCTCCACACTCTTCCCTGCGCATCTTCTCCCGTTCTTTTCACCTTTTCATTTTATCCAGTGCACCTTTTGTTCGTTTATCTTGCACCCATCTCCCCTTTAATATCTTGTTTCCCTTCCTTTGCTCTCTTCTTACTATTTCCTTACACTCAATCTCCTCTCCTCTGTTCTCTAATTCCTTTTTCATGCTTCATTACCTATTAATAGTTCATTTTTATTGTAGCTCTATTTACGAGTATATGCTTTGGTCCTTAATTCCTTAATTTTCTCTTAATTCCATTCTTTCTATATGTTTCCTTTTTTCTATGCCTATCTTATCTATATACGAAGAGCTTTCCCCCCCTTATAATGGGGGTAGCTAAGTCAGAAGCACGTACCTATTCCCACTCATTTCAATCTCCTCCACCACCCTTTCCACCCCTCTCATCTCAGCTCCTCATGGATGACGGGTCATCCATACATCCGCGAACTGCCTTGTAAGGCCGCTTCATTTAATCAGTGACCCCTCCATCTCCGTCTCCTCATGCAGAAAAAGAGAGGACGGGGAGAAATCCCTTCGGGCTGTGTCAAAATATCATTCACACATAGGCATCCCCTACCCCCCATCCCCCATCTCTTCCTTCCTTGCATAACAGTATCATCCATACACATTCATTCTCCACTCATCCCTATCTCCTTCCGCCTCACTTCCTTGCTCAACAAATATTTCCCATTTGCTCAACGCTCCCTTCACCCCATCCTCTGTTCACACCCTCCACCTCCGCCTTCCACACCTCTTTTACCATCATTTCATCACCCATTCTTTCCATGTGTCTAAACCATTCCAATAATCATAATATTTGACCAACTCTATCAGGCATCTCCTTTTCCACTCCCGCTCTCCTCCTCACTCCCTCGTTTCTCACTCTATCCATCCTAGTAACCACTACCATACTTCTGCGATATTTCATCTCAAGCACATTAAAGCATTTCCTCTCTGCTTCTCTTAAATTGCAAGTCTCTGCCCCATACAATGCCGTCAACACAACCACCCCTTTATACAATCTCCTCTTTGCATTCAATCCCAGTTGCTTATTTCTCATAAAAACTTTTAATCCCCGAGGGCATTTACTTGTTTCTCTCAATCTACAAATTTATTTCCACCTCCACTCCTCCCTTTCCCACCACATGCGACCCCAAATACCTAAAAGTATCCACTTCCTCCAGCCTCTCTCCTTTTAGACTTACTTCCAACTTGCTGCTATCCTCTACCCTTCTACATCTCATCACCTTGCTTTTACCCACATTTACCTTCAACTTTCTCCTATCGCGTACACTCCCAAACTCCGACACTAACTCCCTTAATCCAACCTCTGATCCTACCACAAGCACAGTATCGTCAGCAAACAATAACTAGCTCACCTCCAATTTTTCTCCATTTTCTTTAAAAATCTCCGGTACCATGCCCATTACCCTTGCCTTTATCTCCGGCACCACCCCATCCATATACATATTGAACAGCCATGGCGACATAACACATCCCTTGGCAAAGACCCACCTTTACCTCAAACCACTCGCTCTCTCCATTTTCCACTCTAACACAGGCTCCACCACTCTCGTAAAAACTCTTAGCTGCCCTTTCCATAATCCCATATATCTGCAAAACATCCCATAGTCCCTTACTGTCTACCCTGTCATAAGCCTTTTCTAAATCCATAAAGAATCAAAAAGATCCTTACCTCTTTCCAAAGGTTTCTCATATATATACCTTACCACAAAAATCTGATGCACGTAGCCCCTACCTTCCCTAAAACCACACTGTTCCTCATCAATAACTCCCTTTGTTCATCTCCTAATTCTCTCAATAAAAACCCTCCCATAAATCTTCCCAACTACACTCAACAAACTGATCCCTCTGAAACTATTACACTCACATTTGTCCCCTTTCCCTATGTAAAGTGGAACTATATAGGCAGTTTTCCAGTCCTCTGGCGCTCTACTCTCCCTTAAACATACATTAAATA
>NC_134789.1:16076292-16078792 GCF_046742065.1 Oratosquilla oratoria | reverse complement strand
AGAAAAAGTAGATGAAGAAGAAAAAGAGAAAGAAGAAGAAAGGAAAAATAAGAGGAAGAAAAAGAAAGAAAAAAGAAGAGAAAGAAAAAAATAGAGAAGAAAGGAAGAAAAATAATGACAAAAAAAAATAAAAAATAAAATCACATCTACAGATTATGACGCTCCCAAAAAGCTTAATTGCTTTGACCTTAGGACCGTCGGACGGCCCTGGTCGGATCTGACCAGATTGGATCGTATATGAGCTGATTGTCAACTGTTCGCCCAAGTGACCGTGGGTCGTACGACAACTAAGCAGTTTTTGGTTCCAAGTCCGTCAACTCACTCAGTTCTGACCGGATCATACTGTATTTGTGTTGCTTGTGAGGCCAACCGTCAGTTTCACCAGTGACAGTGTCGAGAGAGAGTATCAGCGAGATGCTCCTTTGTAGATGAGCAGACTGAATTCATCCAGTTATACAGAAACAATGAGTGTTTATACATACATAAATACATACATACATACATGCATACATACATACATACATACATACATACATACATACATACATACATACACCAAGGGTTTTTATTCCCTTACAAAAGAGATAACCAAAAAATAAAGGCATAAAAACTACTCTTACCCATTCCATTCCAACATACTCCACTCCCAACCCATCCACCCTCTTTCCTCCCTCTCATCTTGGCACCTCCTGGATGACGGGTCATCCCTGCATCTCACCCACTGCACTGGATCAGAAGCAGTGTCACAAGACAGCACATCCACAGCAAGGACGCTGCATTAAATCGGCGACCGTCCCCATTCTCTGTCCCCTCATGCATAAAAGGAGAAGACGGGGAGAAATCCCTTCCAGCTGCGTCAATTTATTTTTCACACATACTCCCTCATCCCCCATTCCCCACCCACCCACCCTCATCCATCACAGCATCAGGAGGTGGGTGGGTGTTTGTAAGATAATAAAAACAAAGAGTATATGGATGAAAATAAGAAAAATATAGATTGGTGATTTGGAAGAACACTGAAGGAACGAGAGAGAGAGAGACAGACACGTTGAATCAGTTAAGAAACAAGAAGATAATACGAAAAGTGTGTTCCATAAAGACAACAGCTACCTCCCTGCCATCTGTTGCGAGTGCGGGTGATCATCATACTCTCCAGTTGTGGTAATTAAATCTTCTAACAAATAAATGTAAGAATTCCTTTCAAGTGACAGTTTTCGATTCTAGTTAGCCTTTGTTGTCATAAGATTATCGTGGCAGTTCCATCCAGAGACAAAAGTAGTTATTCTCTGTAAAGAGGAATTACAAGGACCATTTCCCACCAATGCTTGTCAACAACTCAACGTGGCTCTTGAGGTCCGATCGGATCGTGTGTGAGTAAGAGACAGGATTTCCATCTGATCAGGTTTGTCCAATCAGACTTCAGGACACAACCCACCGTGTATGTTTTTTGTTTTTTTTTGGGCTTCAATTTAAACAAAATCGTCTGCCACTAGCACAAGCAAAATCTACAAAGGATGTGACTAACCTCAAGAGGAATGATTGTGATATATTTTTTGTCATATTTTCTTTTGTTTGACGCAAACCCATTCCATCCGTGTGAAGATCGCTCCCCCAGCTTCGGGGATACGTTCGCCATGTTTAGTTCTGGATCTCAACAAACAACTTCTCTCAGTTTGAGGTGGACCTCCTCTGAGAGAAGGAAATTATTCACTTAGTTCTGGTCGACACTCTCTCTCTCTCTCTCTCTCTCTCTCTCTCTCTCTCTCTCTCTCTCTCTCTCTCTCTCTCTCTCTCTCTCTCTCTCTCTCTCTCTCTCTCCTATGCCTCCTACTGGATGATCTACCACAGAATAGACATAGGGGAAGATCTCACGCGCTCACAAGGAGAGAGGAGAGTCGGGGCGGCACTTGGCCGACCAAATCGGTCGTAAATTGGCACCCAAGTCCATTAAGTCGGGTGCCAATGAAGCCTCATGTGTCATGGGGGACCCGACCCCCACCCCACCCGGATTCCCAGTCATCCCGCCCGCCCCATCAGGAAAGAGGTCCCAAATGAGAGGAGACCAGCAAACCTCCAAACGGGAGACCTTCATGAAAAACGGACTCAAAAGTAGGGCGGTGTGGAGGTTTTCCTATGATAAGGATCGGATAGGGGAAATATTCGAAATCACTCATACACGCGTACAAATACATACGCGCAGACACGCACACACACACACACACACACACACACACACACACACACACACACACACACACACACACACACACACACACACACACACACACACACACACACACACACACACACACACACACATATATATATATAAATATATATATATATATATATATATATATACATATATATATATATATACATATATATATATATATATATATTAATATATATACATAAAGATGTTGATGATCCCTTCTTTCTGGAAGTAAAAATGAAAGCAGCAGGGACGCAACGTTTCCCGCAGTATCCGATTGCTCAG
>NC_134789.1:16058792-16061292 GCF_046742065.1 Oratosquilla oratoria | reverse complement strand
TATATATATACATAAAGTAAAAGACAAGCTAGGAACATGGGAAGTACACACAAGATGCTTCACAATCAGGTAGAGCCGATGTTTACATATTCGGACGTTTGGTCCATGACGTTACGTCACCCCCACTTAGTAGCACTTGGAGAAGTTCTTACAATTTTATCAATAACAAAATCATCAAGTTTAAATAATCCTAAACTTAAATTGATATTATGGTCAAAGGTTTGTTTAATATGACTGGATTCGATGATGTTTCTTTCTAATAAGGATCTACAAGAAATTATTACATTCGAATTATCCCAGTCAATAGGATGATTGTGAGAAACTTAACAAAAAACTGTCTCTATTGATTAAAGACAGTGATTGGTCCAAGCATGCCAACCCTAATTTTGTTATAAATTTATCTGATAAACCTCTAAATAGTGCTACAAAATGTGCTTTAGGATATGGTCTTAGTTTCGCAGCAACTCAACACGAAGTTGACTATGTTAACGTGGCCAAAGGGTTTTGCAACTTAGAAAAATTTGGTGAAGTCTCTACTCAAAATATCAACATCAGCAAGGGTTTTGTATATGCTTCTTTATCAGCACCCGGTATTCCAAATTGTCCTAAAAGGTTTTTTAAGTCTTACCGTGAGTTAAAAAGAGATGAACAGTTACACATCACTAGAGCTGATAAAAGTAATTGCATTGTCATTCTTAATAAATTAGATTACATTGAAAAAATGGGAACATTATTGGGAGATTGTGAAACATATACAAAACTTACTAAAAACCCGCTTGAATCTGTAAACAGTGAGTTTAATCGCAATGTTAAAAAGATTCTGAAAGGGCATGAACATCTGATAAAACATTTTTCTTCTTTGTCCCCTTCCTTGCCTTACATGTATGGATTGATTAAGACCCACAAACCTGGTTATCCAGTTAGACCTATCATCAGTTCCACAGGATCCGTCACTTACAATTTGTCCAAATGGCTTGTTACTATTTTGAGTCCTTTAGTGGGTACTATATCTTCTTCCCACGTCACAAATAATGTTGATTTTATTAATTATTTGAATAATCTAGAAATCTGTTATGATTTTAAACTAGTTAGTTTTGATATAACTTCGCTCTTCACCCGTGTCCCCGTAATTGACTTATTGGTATATCTTGAAGAAGAATTATTAGCAAAACATGACTTGCCACTTCCAGCTAAAACCATAATTGAACTTATTAAGTTGTGTATTGTAAATTGTAAATTTGTTTTTAATGGTGAATTCTATGTACAAAAATTTGGTATGGCAATGGGAAATCCTCTGTCCCCAGTACTTAGTAACTTGTACATGGAATTCTTTGAGATGAAACTACTACCTAGGATTCTTCCCCAACAAGTTGTGTGGAAAAGATATGTTGATGATATCTTGTCTTTGGCCAGTTAATCGTAACTTAGATTTATTTCTTGAAAAACTAAATGGTATGGTCCCTTCAATCAAATTTACTTTTGAAATAGAAATAGAGAATAAGTTGCCATTTTTGGATATTTTAATTCATCGAAATGGTAAACAATTTAAATATGACGTTTATAGAAAACCTACTAATGTCGCATCATATGTCCACTTTTACTCGGCTCATCATCAGAAGACAAAACTTTCTGTCTTTAGTTCTATGTTCCTTAGAGCTTACAGGATATGTAGCCTGGAATTTTTGGATGATGAGCTGAGGAAGATATATAGCATAGCTTCTGAATTAAAATATCTTAAGCACTTAGTAAACACTTCTCATAAAATGGCTTACAAAACTTTCCATAACACCTCACACGTAAGAAAAGTATTTGACAAAAAGAACCTTTTGGTTCTTCCTTACAGTGAGAAATTAATTGGTCTGCCTAATATTCTCAAACAATTCAACATCAACTTGGTTTTCAAAAATAATACTATAAAAAGTAAGCTCATTAAAAATTCACCTGAAGCAAACGAGGGTTGTGTTTACTCTATTCCATGCCTTAAATGTAACAAATTTTATATCGGCCAAACTGGTAAAGACTTAAAAACTAGGATAAATCAGCACAAATATAGTGTAAGGAGTGGGCAAAGTTCCAGTGGCCTTTTTGTCCATGTAAGAGACCACAATCATCCTATTGACTGGGATAATTCGAATGTAATAATTTCTTGTAGATCCTTATTAGAAAGAAACATCATCGAATCCAGTCATATTAAACAAACCTTTGACCATAATATCAATTTAAGTTTAGGATTATTTAAACTTGATGATTTTGTTATTGATAAAATTGTAAGAACTTCTCCAAGTGCTACTAAGTGGGGGTGACGTAACGTCATGGACCAAACGTCCGTATATGTAAACATCGGCTCTACCTGATTGTGAAGCATCTTGTGTGTACTTCCCATGTTCCTAGCTTGTCTTTTACTTCATGTATATATATCCACCTTTGTCTCTGTAACTGTGTATTCCTTGATAATGTCTTAAATAGACGAAAACGTTCGGACTAAGCTTCTTATTTCCCA
>NC_134789.1:16021292-16023792 GCF_046742065.1 Oratosquilla oratoria | reverse complement strand
TTTAGGACGAATTGGAGGTCAGCGGGCGAGTTGGAATGGATGCAGATGTCGTCCGCGTAGCAGAGAAGGGTTGTACCGGGAACGTTAGGAAGAAGTGAGAGTAAGCGGTGCATCAAGACGTTAAAAAGAAATGGACTTAGTACGCCACCTTGCGGGTTACCGAGTATGAACTGCTCGTAGGAACTGCACACACCTCGAAAGAGAACACGTGACTTCCTGTTACTCAGATAACCTCGAATCCATCGAAGGAGGTTTCCTTGCACTCCGAAGGTAACCAGCTGGACAAGAATTATTTCATGGTTGGCGACATCGAAAGCACTTTTGAGGTCCAGGAAGGCAACTACGCTGGTGGGAGAGAGGCGGGTGTAGAGCTCAGTAATGCAGTGGTGCGTTCTTCGACGTGTGATGATACCTTACAGCTGCGGGGAGAGTTGACCTTGTAGACGATTCATGAGCCGGGCAAGGATGATACGTTCAAGCATCTTGCTGAAGCATGAAGTTAGGGAAATGGGCCTGAATTTATCAGTACCTGGTTTCGGTATCGGAACAATCGTGCTTAAAGTCCAGGCTGCAGGTACATGTCCACGAAGGAGGCAGAGGTTGAAGAGGCGAAGGAGGGGGTTGCCAGGAACTTCCAGTAGGAGTCGGAGCACTTGGTATGTAATGCCGTCATCCCCGGGGGCAGAAGTTTTTGTATTAGCTATGGCTAGTCGTAATTCATTCTCCGTAATCGGGACGTCGTCTTCTTCATCTGGGTGGAGAAGAGCAGCCATTAGGTGGAGATTACGGGTGTTGCGACGAGTGGAGAGTGCCTCTTGGATATGCGTAGGAAGATTGTAAGTCTGTGACTGTGACGACCATAAAGTAATGAGGTCCTGGGCGTAGGCGGCTGGACTGTGATGGAGGGCGCTGGGAGGTTGCTTCTTAACGACCCTTTTTACAAGGCGCCACATGGTCGCGATACTAGTCTGGTGATTTATAGAATCAGTGTATTTCTGCCAAGACTCTTTGTAGGCACAGTTCTGGAGGGCGACCATATTATCCCGTGCTATTTGGTACTGATGTAAAGAATCAGGTGTGGGTTGCGTCTGAAAAGTATGACCAGTAGTCTGTGTAGCTCTCTCCGCTTGGATAATACGGTGGTCCAACGTCCATGAGTGAGGTACAGGGCGGCGTGGTAGGTGAGCTTTGGTTACATAGCGGCTGTAGAAGTCGTGTGTGGTATTCACTAAGGACGTGTATAGTGCGTCGGGGGATAGGAAGTCAAATGTGGGAAGGAGACTAGAGATGTACGAAATATACGTAGGGCAATATTTAGGAGGAATGGATATACGGGTCCGGTGATGAGGAGTTGGAATCCGAGATGGTATGGAGTAGTATAAACTAAGAGCAATATGGTCGGAGAAGAGAGAAGGAATTGATTGACAGGCGACACGGGATGGCACGAGGCCAGACGTGATGATGTGGTCAACTGTGCCTCCACGTGCATGTGTGGCTCCACCAGTTTCCCATCGTGTGAGTCGGTACCGATGTATGTAGTTGAGTAGAGGGATTCCACTACGGTTGGGGACAGGGGAGGCATCACCAAGAGCAGGATGTCGAGCGTTGAAATCCCCCATATAAATCACTCCACGATTTGTAGGTACTGGGAGGGCAACAAGATTAATAACACCAGGGGCAGAGTATACGTTGCAAAGTCGAAGTTTACCATTGCCCACAGTGACTTCAATTAACTGAAAGGTCATAGTAGTATCCCTGGAGCATCGAAGGAGCTTGTGTGGCATGGATGCGTGGACGTAAGAAATGAGGCCATTCCTGGCTGGATGTATGTATGAGACATAGCCAGACAGCGTAGGTGCTGTGTCGCATGGCTGAGCACCACCGGGAAAGGCTTCTTGAATAAATATTATCTGGGGGTGATGGCGATGGACATATGTCTTCAGTGCAGTGAGTTTCGTGTTATGGCGTATTCCGAAAGCATTCCAGGAGATGACGTGAAGCGATACGAGATCAGAGAATCTTATTACTATGTGCTTTGCGAGAGCCGGAAGAGGTTGGTGTTTGAATGTGGGCGCTGCCAGGCGGAGCATGGGTAGAGGAGTTCAAAGGCGACGAGAGCTTTTCTAGATGGGAGGCAACTGTATCAAGTCGCTCTGTAAGGGCTGTGACAGAGGTGATAACAACTTTGTGAGATTCAACTAGACTGGCAAGTGTGGTTGCTGTGGTAGCCTGTTGGTTAACTAAACTTTCGATACGGGCATCTATGGCATCGAATCGCTTCGTGAGGGCTGAACAGCGGGATTCGAGAGATGCAACAGCTTGGCGAAGAGCTTGTACTTCAGCAGAGTCCGTGGTGCTGGGCGTCGTGAGAGAGGTGGCTGGAAGTGGTGGTGGTGGTAGTGATGATAGTGGTGGTCCAAGTCTTTGGGAAGTGGCCGTGGGTGTTCGCTTAGTACAGCCATGCCAAACGTTGACCCCTGGTTTATGGCATCGGGGGCAC
>NC_134789.1:16013792-16016292 GCF_046742065.1 Oratosquilla oratoria | reverse complement strand
GAAACACTTGGGAATTTCCAACTTTAAATCCCAAATAGGGGACCTGTGTATGTCCGAAATCACATTTGGACAAATTGATGGTAAGGTTTGCTTGGTCTGCTCTATAAAAGAAATTATTTAGGTGTTCAATGTGTTCTGTCCAAGACTGACTAAATATTATCACATCATCTAGATAAGTTTTTACTCCTGGCAATCCTGCAACAAGATTACTTATCATTCTTTGGTAAGTGGCAGGGGCATTTTTAAGCCCAAATGGCATTGCTCTGAATTGGAACAATCCCTCTTCCGTAATGAAAGCGGTAACTTCTCTTGAGCGAGGGTGTACAGGGATTTGATAGTATCCCCTTAACATATCCAACTTGGATACATACTTGGCAGTTCCTAGACTGTCTATGATATCATCTATCCTAGGGATAGGAAAAGCATCGGCCTTAGTATGGGCATTGATTTTCCTGTAGTCAATGCACAGGCGATAAGAATTGTCAGATTTAGGGACAAGAATGCAAGGAGATGCCCAAGGACTACTGGAGGGTTCAATTATTCCCTGTTGAAGCAGAGTGTTTATTTCTGCTTTTATGAACTCCTCCTTTTTTGGATTGACTCTATAAGGGGCTTGTTTGATAGCCCTTGGCGAGTCTAGAATTATTTCGTGTTCTATCAAAGAAGTGAATCTTGGGGAATCTAGAAATAATTTTGGAAAACTTCTTAAGAGGAAAAGAATGTCTTTACCTTGTTTCTCAGATAAGTGTCCTACTTTTATCTGAAGATTTTGTAGTATCTGAGAGTTTTCCAAGGGAATCTCAGGAGGATTAGGCAGGTTATCAGGAGGCTCTTCCGATTCTATTGTGGTAGAGCTGCAAGCTGGAATTGGATCTCGGGAATGATAAGGTTTTAAGGTATTTATGTGACAGAGACGGGAACTCTTTCTTCTGTCTGGAGTTTTGATTATGTAGTTGAGATCACTGGCTCTGGACAAGACTTCATAGGGTCCTTTGTATTTAGCCTGCAATGGATCTCCTGGTATGGGAAGATAAAGTAACACTTGATCTCCTGGAGAGAAAGTTCTAAGTTTAGAATTTTTATCATACCGACCTTTCATTACTCGTTGAGCATTCGCCAAGTTCTCTCTTGCCAACTTCCATGCTTCTAACAACTTCTCGGTGACCTGGGACACGTATTTCAAAGAAGGAACAGGTGGTTCTTCTTTCATCCATTGTTCATGAAGTATCTTTAGGGGACCACGGACTTCATGACCGAAGACTAATTCTGACGGGCTGAATCCAAGGCTTTCTTGAATTGTTGTTCGGGTGGCGAACAACAAAAAGGGGAGTCCGTCTTCCCAATTTCGAGTGTTCTCAGCACAGAAGATTCTTAACATTGTCTTGAGCGTTTGGTGAAAGCGCTCTAGAGCACCTTGTGATTGAGGATGATAGGCGGAGGAAGTTACATGATTTATACCTAGTGTTACAAGAGTTTCTCTAAACTTGTTGGAAAGAAAATTACTTCCTTGATCACTTTGAATGTTCTTAGGAAATCCTACCATAGTGAAATATTTCAACATTTCTCTGATTATGTTTTGAGCTTTAATATTTTTCAAAGGAATTGCTTCTGGAAAACGAGTGCTCATACACATGATTGTGAGAATGTACTGATTTCCTTTACTTGAAGGAGGTAAAGGTCCTACACAGTCAATAAGAACTTTTTTAAATGGCTCTTCCATTACAGGAATGGGATGGAGTGGAGCTTCTACAATTTTCTGGTTGGGCTTACCTACAAGTTGACATGTATGACATGTTTTACAATATTGGGCAACATCTTTGACAACCGTGGGCCAATGGAAATGTTGGGTTATGTTGAACAAGGTCTTTCTTACCCCTAAGTGACCTGCTAAGGGAGTATCATGAGCCAATCGTAGAACATTATTCCTGAAACCAAGAGGGAGGACTATTTGATTCCTTACTTGCCATGGCTGGTCAGCGGTTGCGGTGGATGCTCTCCATTTTCGCATTAGGACTCCGTTTTCTATATAGAAACCTCGTGACATATTTTCAACTTCTTCTGGAGATGAAAGAATCTCGTACAAATTTTTAAGAGAATGATCTGACTTCTGATCTTTGATTAATTCTGCTCTAGATAGAGAAACTGGTGAAGAAGAAGATGGGTCAGTTTGGGAGAATAGGGATTCTAAATTATAGGTCTCCTCTTCAGATTTCTTGTACTGAGATCTGGTTACAGCACAAGCGGGAAACAACTGTAAGTTATCTGAAGGTTCTACTGAGGTCTTAGGGTTATTTGTTATTAAGGGAGAAATGACTTTGCTTCCAGCGATGTCATTGGCCAACAATAAGGATATTCCTACTATGGGAAGAGAGTCTACTACTGCTACTTTAACCATTCCGGTTGTTAAATCAGACCGCAAGAAAACATTATGTAATGGACATTTTATAATTCCTCCAACTCCTTCTATCAATATATCATAACCTGTATATGACTCACCCAG
>NC_134789.1:15998792-16003792 GCF_046742065.1 Oratosquilla oratoria | reverse complement strand
AATGACAATTGGTCTGAAAAGTGGCTAATGAAATTTAACACAAGTAAATGCAAGGTAATGCACATAGGTAAAAATAACAGTAAGTACGATTACAAGTTATTTGGAAATTCATTAACAAAAGTGGATAGTGAAAAAGATCTCGGCGTAATTATCAGTAACGACCTCAAATCATCCAAGCAGTGTATTTCAGCCTCTGAGAAAGCAAATAAGATTCTAGGACTGATTGCGCGATCTTTTGATTTCAAAAGTCCATCACTCATTAACAAGCTATATAAATCGTTAGTTCGTCCACATTTGGAATATGCTGTTTCCGTATGGTCACCGAATCTCATTAAAGACATTGACAGACTGGAAAAAGTACAACGGCGAGCCACAAAACTGATTCCAAATATCAAAAATAAATCATACGAAAATCGACTAAAACATATGAATCTGTTTTCCCTAAAAAAGCGTAGACTCAGAGGTGACTTGATGCAGGTCTTTAAGATTTTAAAGGGAATTGACAACATCAAAAGTGACCAAATTTTTACATTGAATGAGAATCAGACAAGAAACAATGGTCTCAAACTGTCCGGAAATAGATTCAATTTGGAAGTAGGTAGAAACAACTTTGCCAACCGTGTAGTTAATGAATGGAATAAACTTCCTGCACAGGTAGTGCAATATAGTTCAGTTCGAAGCTTTAAGAATCATTTAGATAAATACCTAAGTAAGATGCTGTAATGATTATAATTTATCTTATATTATTTGTTTTTGTTTTGTTATCATTTGTCTGTCTGATTTTCATTTATCATTAGTTATATGTCAATTTATTATTATTTACTATTTACCTGTTTGTTTATTATTTAACTATACCTATGCATTTATTTATGTATTTTATTTGTTATTTACATTATTATAGTTTTTATTTATTATTTTATTATTAATATGATTTTTTTTTCGCATCCGACCTAGATATGGATCAAAAGGTCTCCTGTCGGCATGCTCCGCCTTTGTAATCCTTTGTAAACTCTGGTGTTTCGCTCAAAAACCGGAGACTAATGTGCCTTTCCTCTCTCCCTTCAGGTACATCCTCGACTACCTAAGGAACCAGAAGCTGGTCCTGCCAGAGAACTTCAGCGAGCGGGACCGCCTCAAGAACGAGGCCATCTTCTTCCAGCTGCAGGAGATGATCGAGGCGCTGGCCATCGGGCCCAACGGTAAGCTCATCGCCAGGGACGCGTCCCTCGGGGCGCGCCAGGGCTCCATCCACGTCAGCTACCGGGGCACCTTCGCCTTCGGCCGGGACGGCCTGGCCGACGTCAAGTTCCGAAAGGTGAACCGAATCCTGATCTGCGGGCGGGTGACCCTCTGCAGGGAGGTCTTCGGAGACACCCTCAACGAGTCACGTGACCCAGACCGTGGGTGTATCGACCGCTACACCGGGAGGTTCTTCCTGAAGCACACCTTCCTCGAGCAGGCCTTCGACATGCTCATCGAGGCCGGCTACCGCTGCATCGCGTCCTGCGGGAACTCGACCGCCGGCGGCATGATGGTGGACAAGAAGCCCGGGATGGACTCCGAGGAGGACCGCTGGAACCACTACAGCGAGTTCATCTGGGTCAGAGATTAAGTGGAGGGTGACATTCCAGGGGGACCATAAAGCCAGCAAGGCGATGAGTAATTCCTGAGGACGACCGAGGAAGACTTGGAGAAGGAGGAGGAGGAGGAGGAGGAGGTGAAGGACCCGAGGTGGATCGTAATAAAACCCGAGAGGAGGATATGGACGAGGCCTGAAGGTGGATCTTTGTAGATTCTGAAGAAGGACCCAAAGCGGGCCTGGAGGAGGACCTAAGGAGGAACTGTTGGGAATGACGATGAAGGCAATAGATTAGGATTCTCAAGATGGACGAATATGTGTTGTGGGATGACAGGAGCTCTTGTGGGGATGGGAGTGGGGACCGTGCGATCCTGGAAGAAGAGAGAGACGAAAGAAGTGGGAAGAACAGTGTGCGAAGAGGAACCTGCAGACGAGACGAAGAAGGGGATCTGTTAAGATGGAACAAATTGGTTATGGGGAAGAAGATTTTTCAATTAAAAAAGAAAAAAATGGTTCTGTGGACACCGAGGGAACGCTAATATGATTTAATGAATAGGTACGGTTTCGGTGAAGAGATGTGTGGGTGGAAGATGGTGCGGATATGACAGGAGGGGGAGGAGGAGGAGGAGGAGGAGGAGGAGACGAAAGGGTAAGAGGAAGAGGAAAAGGAAGGAAGAATAGAGAAGACAGAGGAGAGGAGGAGAGGAAAGGAGAGGATCTGTGCAAGAGGAAAATTCTAGGAGGAACGGTGTAGGAAAATTCTGCGCTTGAAGAGGATCGTAAAAGAAGCATTTGGGACCAAAAGTCTCTCCGACTGAAGAGAGAAAGAAGCCGACGCGACGGGAGATAATGGAATCGGAGAAAACAGAGGCAGCATCAGTCCGCGAGAAAGGAGGGAAAGGAGGCGGCGAGGAAATGAGACTAAGACAGAAAACGGACGTGGAAGAAAACAGGAATCGAGTTCTAAGAAGACGCCTGCCAGAAGAGTGAATATAATGGAGGAAAAGGAAGAAAAACGCGTAAAATAAAGGCAAAAAGAGAAGAAAAATCAAGTAGAACCTCAACAAAGCAAAAGAAATTTTGAAATCGGAGAAAAGATATACGGGGGAGGAAAAAAAAAAAAAAGAAGTAGAAAAAGAGAATATAGAAAAAGAAAAAAGAGAAGGAAGCGAAAGCCAAATTAGACAAAGGGGTATGAGCTTACCTTCTACATGTGATATATATAGGAAACTTATCTCGTTTGCATAACCAATAGTGTGATGAATTTGTTAGCGATGATAGCAAAGAAGGAGAAGGAAAGGGGAAGAGGAAGGGGAAGAGGAAGGGGAAGGGGACGGGGAAGGAGAGGATGTGAGACACTCCCCTCCCGCAGAGTCACCAATTGTGTGGAGGAGAAGAAGAAGGAGGAGGAGGAGGAGGAGGAGGAGGAGGAGGAGGAGAGAAGCTAAAACGAGTCGTTTGTTTTAAGGAGGGTGAGGGAGAAGGACAAATGAGAGGTCGAGAGTCTGAGGGGCGTCCTCTGTCACGGACGCTTTCGTTTGTCAAACAGCGTTTGACGCTAAAAAATAAAGACGAATATTTCGTTTGTCAGACAGCGTTTGATGCGGGAAAACAGAGACAATGAGGAGCAGCAACGGCGATGATTATGATGATGAAGATGAATACAAATGTGATGTAGATCTGAGTCAAGGTACGAACAACGACGTCACCGCGTGGCGAGGCGAGAGATTCGCTCCACCAAAACAAACTCGAGGATACAAAAACCGTCGACCCGTTTCCTCACAGTCTGAGAATTAGGTGTTGTTCGTTCGCGAACGTGCAAGAAAGCTAGCTAAAATAAGCAGCCGTAAAAATAAGGGAAATGGAAATACGCAAGATATATACTGTACAAGCATTTATACGAATATATGTATGTATATATATGTTTTGCTTGATTCGGCGGGAATTAACTTGAGAAATGAAAACCTTGAATGCGGAGAACTGAAAGGGCAAAGATTTGAAATATACATCAAGGACGGAAAACAGAGAATCAAGAGTATTGATGTAAAGAAAGACGGCAAAACTAAAAAAAATAGATCAAAATAGCAAACCCAATGACTGGTAAAAGTAAAGTTAGAGTTTACCAAAGGTATTATAAAAACGAAATAAGAAAACAATGGTTCTCGGAGCAAAAGTTTGCGAAGAAAAATAATACAACAGAACTTACGGTTTTATTAAGAAACAGTATGAAAAGAAAAAAAATAATACTCGGAAAATGGTCTCCAGGTACAAATCGAAAAGAAAAATAACTCGACAGATTTTTGTTTGAACACTGGCGAAGCTTTTCTGCCAGTGGATACGGAATTTTCTTCCTTACAGTTAGTTTATATAAACCACAAAATGAATAAATGAAAAAAAAAATATTTGCAAAGAAGAGGAAATGTTTCATCTCCGGATACAGAGACAAGATTTGAATTCCTCACATGCTGGAGAAAGTTTTTATAGAAACGCACGAAACAATACAATACGATGACACACACACACAAACAAACATTAATTTGAACGAACACATTGAAAAAATAGTCTTTGTTTTGGATCCAAAAATAAAAATAAATAATCTGGAGAAATGCGAAAAGCCTTCATTTGGAAAAATCAAAAGATTCTTACAAATGGTAACGAACGTATATCCTTCATCAAGCAACCAAAAATAAAAGTTGCTTTCAATGGGTTCAGAATGACAAGTCGTCTTCAGTACAACTAATCAAACAAGAACATTTACCAAACGACAGAGTGCCAACACAAAGCATCAATAAAATATTTCATCTCCCGTCATAAAAATCTGATCCGAATTACTACCCTTCTGAATGCTGGGGTTCAAAACAATATTTCTGTAAGATACGATCATTCGAAAATGTACTGCACCGCTGAGTGTCCGGACATATAGTCAAGTGGTTCATGAACATAATTGTCTACACAGAGAAAGGAAAAGACTTTTGACCAAATGAACCATAAACTAGAGCCGTCAAACTGGTCCTTCATATTATTTTTAAGTGATGCCAGTTGTTGAGATTGTTAGCAGTTTTCGTCCTAGATATACAGTACGAGAAAAAAGGAATTGTTATTGGAGGAATGAGAGACAAGGTCACAGAAGGCAATGGTAATATTGCTCATTATGATAATGGTATTTACCCTGACACTGATGGTGATAGTGATGCTGTTGACAAGTGGTGATGAAAGTGATGATGATGGACAGGATGATGATGATGGTGGTGGTGATGGTGATGATGATGACGATCGCGGCGGCGACGAGAATAATAATAATAGTGATGATGTTAGTGGCGATAGTATAATAGTACACATTAAACCAAATCTTATGAGAGACATCAATTTCATGTAAAGAAACATAAAGTGGTGATGGAGTAGAGGAAGAGAAGAATGAAGC
>NC_134789.1:15986292-15991292 GCF_046742065.1 Oratosquilla oratoria | reverse complement strand
AACGAGCGAGAAATGAATGCTCAGCTCGTAAAGAGAAATACATTCTGCTGCACAATCGTCGTGATGAAAAAAAAAAAAAAAATTATAGTAGTTGACAAAATGGCCCCGGGACGTCTCAGGCGTCAGCGACCTTGGTCAGGACGAGCGATCCACAATTTTAGCCACATCGGTAATCTAATAACAACTTTGCAAAGTTACATTATAATATTAACGAAATGTGTAAATTTTCGAACATTAAAACGTCCCACGTGTGGATAAAATGGCACTGTGTGAAAAAATAACAAAAATATTTGCAAATGTATAGTAGAGTCGGATGGTTAATGGGGAACAGATGGGGATGGACAGGACACGTGCTTAGGATGGGGCCTTCAGGAAGAACTACGAGACGAGCTGTCACTTGGAACACATTCGGAGTGAAAGGAGGAGGAGGAAGAGGAGGAGAGGAGGAGGAGGAGGAGGAGGAGGAGGAGAGGTGGAGGAGGAGGAGGAGGAGGAGGAGGAGAAGGAGGATGGGGAGGAGGAGGAGGAGGAGACCTCCATGGAACCGGGCAGGAGGGGAAGGTTAAGACGAGCTTCAAGGAACGAAAGGCACAAGACAGTAATGCTTGGCGAGGATATGCAGGGGTCCTTTCCGTCGAGCGGCGTTAGAGGTGGTAACAGGTGTATGTGTGTATATCTGTATGTATGTGTATATATACTGTATATATATATATATATATATATATATATATATATATATATACAGTATATATACATATATATATATATATATATATATATATATATATATATATATACAGTATATATACATATGAATGTCATGATGTCACAATGTATATATATATATATATATATATATATATATATATATATATATAAATATATATAGACAGATATATGTATACATATATATATATATATATATATATATAAATATATATCTATATAAATCCTGCACATATCCGTGCGAAAATGGATTGCCGTTCATGCCTACTAGAGGGTGCATTCGAGTAAACACAAAGGGGAAGTAGCAACAAACACAAGAGCGAAAAGGGTCCGGGCGGCGGAAGTTGGGAAAATATCCGAACAATTCAGTGCAGCACTTTGTCGGAAAAAAAGATAATCTCCCGTGCTGCCGTGTGCTGTGCTGTGCTGCCCTTCAAATGGCACATAGGCCATTTGAAGGGCTGCCACGTGCTGTGATGTGCTGTGTTGTGTTCACTCCGGGTCTCTTGATCGTATTAACTGTCTCGGTTAAGCTTATCTCGATGAACCCCGTTATGGAATACAACCCGGTCTAGACACGTTTAGCCGTCAGGGACAAATGACCCCCACCCCGAAATGAAAAAAAAAATTCTCCTATAGTAGCTGGCCGGCTCCAGACCATTTTATTCAATTCAGTCCTATAAATCAAATCAGCTGCCTTGATTAACCCCCAAAGGTAACCCTGTTTGTACATCTGGTTTAACTCCTTCGATACAAAGACCCACTTTCTTGAACCTTATGTCTACTCTCTCTCTCTCTCTCTCTCTCTCTCTCTCTCTCTCTCTCTCTCTCTCTCTCTCTCTCTCTCTCTCTCTCTCTCTCTCTCTCTCTCTCTCTCTCTCTCTTTCTCGTTTTCAGAGGTGATAGTGACGTGTGATATACGCAGCTTGTGTCCCATGTTTCAGGTCACATCGGGCTACGTGGGGTGTTGTGTGGTGTCGTGTCGTGTCGTAATGTGCTGTGCTGTGTTGTGTTGTGTTGTGCTGTGCCCGGTGGTGTGTCTCGTTAAAGTCTGAATCGTGTGCTGCGTTATCCCCCGATCCATTGTGATAAGTCGTACGACCAGCATTTCCCCGCCCGCTCCCCGTGTTATCTCCGGTGCTTTCACGACTCTCTTCCGTGGTGTTGTACCGTGTTATTTTTTTTTCGTAGTGCATCCTGGCTCAGCATGTTTCCCCCCATTCGTAGCATGTTCTGTGTCGTGCTGTCTCGCCCGTGTCTCTTTATGCTGTGATAAGCAATCATTCATGCTGTGTTACATCCGTTACCTCATGCTGTGGTACATATCGTCTCATGCTGAGTAGTCATGTGATGTGCTGTGAAGTGCTGCAGCAATGTTTGTCGTGATGTGTTACGTGTGATGTGGCGTCCTGTCGAGAGATATTACATATTATATTTATAACAATGTTGTGATAAATGTGTGTTCCATATGTGATAGCCTGTGTTATAATAAATTGTTATTCGACTCTATCGTAGATGTACGTGTCACGGTGACTGTACCATGTAGCATGGTGTTATGTGTGTTGTACTGGCCACCCCCACTTACAAGGGAGGGGGGAAAGACTTTTGGTTGTATGTATCTATGTGTTCCAATGGTTGTGGTGTGTGTTGTACTATATTGTGAGCGTGGATTGTATATCCGCGACGCAAATACATAGTATAAGGTTGTGACTGAATGTCTGTAATGCTGGGTTGAAATTGGTTGTTATTCACTAGATCCAATTGTAATATGTGAGTGTATACAAGACTGTAAGAAATACAACTTAACCCTTTAAACTCCGATGACAAGATGTCTTGTCATTTGGTCAAATTAAACAAAAAATCATAAAACACCAAAATGTTTGATCAAACACCAAAAAAATATGACCTCAGTCCTCGCACGAAGCGAGGACTGACGTCATATTTTTCTGGTGTTTGATCAAACATTTTGGTGTTTTATGATTTTTTGTTTAATTTGACCAAATGACAAGACATCTTGTCATCGGAGTTTAATGGGTTAAGAGTGATTGATTGTGAACTATGTAACGTGTTAATGGGTTGTAATGAGTGACTTGCGAGTTGTAAAATGCATGAAAGGTTATATCATGGCAGCCTATAAACTGTGGTAGCGAGCTTTAAGATGTAGTTGTGGGTTATCATATACAAGGGTTATGACTCGGGCTGAAACGTAGTTATGACAGGTTGTAGAATGTAGTTTTATAGGGTTGTGATTTGAACAAAGTAGCGTTGGAATCTTCAGTGTGTGTTGTGGGTTATAGGTTATTACTGGTTGTAAATCCATCTAGTTTGTTTAAAAAAGTATTATAGATAAAAGTCAAGACTTATATTGTTAGTGTTGTAAAATGTGGTTGTAGAATGTGAAAACCTCAGAGAAGGTGACAAGGGACAATCTGGTTGTAAAACTGGTTCAAGGTTCTTCGAGAAAGGTCAAGGTTGTGGGTTTTCGTTACTGGATTGGGTTGTGGGTTGTGGAAGGTATGTTGGGTTGTAGGTTCTCTGGTGACGTTGCAGAATCTACTGCAAGGAGAATGGAACGCGCAACGTTATTCTGTGATATTCCCAAAATAAAGAAGCAAAAAATTCTATCACCGTATCACCTTCCTGTGATGTGCCCAGTCCCGTGTCTCTTTAGCCGTGCTCCAGTGTGCTACGTTCTCCCAAAGGCGTGCTACGTGGTTCCTCATTCGTTTCGTGTTATGTCCCCCCGTGACGTCACATAATGTGGCGATGCGTTACGTGTTACGTGATGTGTTACGTCTTCAGGTCTCACGCGTCCCGTGCTACGTGTTGTGCTGTGCTGTGCTGTGTTCTGCTGCGTTCAACGACGCCGTTCTCCGCAGCGCTGTCTTGTGTTGTGCTACGTGATGTTGTGTTGTCAATTACTCGTTGTGTTGTGCTGTGCTGTGCCGTGTGACGTTGTGTTGTGCTGTGCCATGTAACGTTGTGTTGTAACCCACTCCGTAACACTATGTTGTTCTGTGCTACGTGGCGTTGTGTTGTTCTGTTCCATGCTGCGTAACGTTGTGTTGTGCTGTGCTACGTGACGTTCTGTTGTGCTGTGCTACGTCATATCTTCTTGTGTTACCTACCTACCTACCTACCTACATACCCTGCTCCATCACATCAGTGTGGTCATTATAGCCTTGACGTATCACACTTCAGTCATTGTGTGTGTGTGTGTGTGTGTGTGTGTGTGTGTGTGTGTGTGTGTGTGTGTGTGTGTGTGTGTGTGTGTGTGTGTGTGTGTGTGTGTGTGTGTGTGTGTGTGTGTGTGTGTGTGTGTGTGTGTGTGTGTGTGTGTGTGTGTGTGTGTGTGTGTGTGTGTGTGTGTGTGTGTGTGTGTGTGTGTGTGTGTGTGTGTGTGTGTGTGTGTGTGTGTGTGTGTGTGTGTGTGTGTGTGTGTGTGTGTGTGTGTGTGTGTGTGTGTGTGTGTGTGTGTGTGTGTGTGTGTGTGTGTGTGTGTGTGTGTGTGTGTGTGTGTGTGTGTGTGTGTGTGTGTGTGTGTGTGTGTGTGTGTGTGTGTGTGTGTGTGTGTGTGTGTGTGTGTGCGGGTGTGCATGTGCGCGCGCGCACGTGCGTGTTTCAAGACGTATCTTCCTGCAGGGGTTTGGCCAAAGATCTTAGGACTGTGGGCGCTGTCTCACAACGGGACCTTTGTTACAAGGCGTCTCTTCCTGGTAGACGCTGCGCTGTTCCACATATTTACGATTTGGGTTTTATGACGCTTTCTCCTCCACAACACAGAGGCGACGATGCCATCATCCCCACGCAATTTCGTAGTGCTCGTGCGCGTCTGTGTTAGTGTGTGTGTGTGTGTGTGTGTGTGTGTGTGTGTGTGTGTGTGTGTGTGTGTGTGTGTGTGTGTGTGTGTGTGTGTGTGTGTGTGTGTGTGTGTGTGTGTGTGTGTGTGTGTGTGTGTGTGTGTGTGTGTGTGTGTGTGTGTGTGTGTGTGTGTGTTCGTGTGCGTGTGTGTGTGTGTGTGTGTCTGTGTGTGTGTGTGTGTATGTGTGTGTGTGTGTGTGTGTGTGTGTGTGTGTGTGTGTGTGTGTGTGTGTGTGTGTGTGTGTGTGTGTGTGTGTGTGTGTGTGTGTGTGTGTGTGTGTGTGTGTGTGTGCGTGTGTATGTGCTTGTGTATATGTGTCTGGGTGTGTCCGAATATATGTGCGCGCGCGTGTGTGTGTGTGTGCGTGCACGCACGCGCGTTTGGGTATGCGTGTGCGTGTGTGTGTGTATTT
>NC_134789.1:15978792-15981292 GCF_046742065.1 Oratosquilla oratoria | reverse complement strand
AAATATTCATACATGGCGTTTATAGATCAAGAAAAAATATGACAAAGTAAATACGAGAATAGAGTTCCTGTGGGCAAAACGTAGGTGGGTAGAATGTAAACACAATGGGAAGATGTGGATGATGAGAGCGGGACAAGGCTGAAGCCACGAGATCAACTAACATAAAGAAGAGGGTGAAAGTGTGGAAAGGGAGAAAAAGAATCTGAATTAGTGGATGACAATCCTGTGCTCTTTGCAGATGTGGTGCTGACGGGAAGTCGCTGATGTTGCTGCAACTGACAAAGCACTTGGACAGACGTACACAGATGGAAGACAAAAGCTTGCGTAATAACAAATTGGACCGCATGAATGAAAAAAAAAATGAAAGCAGAGCAGGAAAGGGTTAGGGAAGGGAACAAATGTTTATACATCGAGAGGTGGATGTTGTGACAGGGTGGGGGGGGGTGCGGAATGAAGAACATCCTACGGAGGGTGATGGATGTGTGAGGCTTGTGGTCAGCTGTGAAACAAATATGGAGGCAACATTTGAGACCTTGGGACAGCGGACTTGTGTTTGCTTAAAAACAATTGCGTTTGATTGTCTTACAAGAACGCGAAGGCAGATACGTGAAAGGTTTTCCAAAGCCTTGTTCCTTCTCTCGCTACTTGATTAATTTGTCAGACCTAAAATATAGGTTGGCTGGACGACTCCCGCGCACAGATAGAGACGTAAAGGTTTATGCATATACAAATATACTGTACACACAAACACACACAGAGGCATATATGTACATACATTTCATAATATATATATACATATACATATACCCACCCTTGTGTGTATACTTATGTATATCTAAACGTACGTTATTCCCGGACTTGTACATGTGTATACTGTCTGCATGGATGCACTGAGTGACAAAAGGAAATATCTGTCAGCCTTGGGGATAAAATTGAAATCGCAAATGAAATGAGGCGATATCAAAGGCCCGGCGATGACATGTGGCGCTGATGACGTGTGCAAAATGACGACATTTCCCCCGCGAGCGCATTTAAAATCCGCCGTGCCGCGTCACTTCAGCGCTCACAGCTCCCCACGGGTCCGAGGGTGGCGGCGTGGGGGGCCCTCGATCAGCCCCCAGCCTCCCACCGCCCCCTGGGGGGGGACGCCGAGCTATTAACACTTTCAATACGGTGGCGGAGTTGGTGCCTTTCACTCTGGCTTCAACCAGGCCATTTTGTGGAGTCACGTGGGCAGACCCTGGCTTGAATCAAGGCTCCATTGACCAGGACCCCATCTGCTCTGTAGTATCACCTGCCATTAGCCAGAACAAAGTAGACAAAGTACGCCACCGCGATGAAGGTGTAGGATTCTCCTCCTCCTCTTCCCTCATCCCTCCTCCCCAAATCCATACATTCTCTCCCTCATTCCCTTCCCCTCCACATACACATCCACTCCAACCCTCGCCCATTACTCCAACACTTTCTCCAACATTGATTGTAGGGGTGCTGCGTTGTGGTAGTCGTCCTGACAAAGGTTCAAATCAGCGTATATGTATACAGTCTTTCCCAGCGCAGGGGGGCGGGCGTTTACGAGTGACGTCACGCAAAGTTAGGGCGATGTGACGTCACGTTGACTCTGAGAATGTTGTCTGCAAATGAGATCAAGGTAAATAGATTTAGTCTTTGGTCTGAACAAGAACAGAGCAGTTCACCTTTGGAAGAAATCTACTGATATGGCGTCACGTGGCGGGTTTCTTTTCCCAAGCGAAGTGGCCTCTTTTTGTTCAGACCTTAGTCATTCCCTTCGTTGTCGTCCATTAGGTTGTCGTCACTCGACTTGTCATCATAGTCGTCATCATCATCACCACCATAAAATCGCCTTTAGTCAACCAAAACAAAATGTTTCCAAGGAGTCGTTCCAGCTTCCAGCTGCTGGAAACTAATAAGCAGCACCTTTATCCTGCGACCAGCAGCCGGCAGGATGCGCGCAGTATCCGCTGGCAATTAGCGTGTTGACCCCATGTAGTATAAGGCCGGCGGCTGCTTGATGGTGGGTCAGGTTTCTGGATACTGGCTGATACATAGTCCGTCGCCAGAGGCAGTAATAGGCAATGTCAGGCGTGTCCTGCATGTCCGGCTGACAAATCACCTCAGCTCTGCAGTCTCGGATGAAACTCCCGTCCTCCTCCTTTTCCTCCTCCTCCTCCTCCTCCTCCTCCTCCTCTTCCCTCTCCTTTCATCCTTGCTCCTTGTGTTCCTCCTAATCCTTCGACTTTACTCCTCTTCCCATTCCTTCTCCAGTCCTATCTCCTCTTCTTCTCCCTGCTCCTCCTCCGCCTTTTATTCTTTCTCCTCCCCTCTCTCAAGCTCTTGCTCCTCTTCTTCCTCCTCCTCCTCCTGCTCCTCCTCCTCCTTCTCCTCCTCTTCCTCTTCCCCCTCTCGGCGGTCCGAAGAGAGTATCCATCATACCGTGTCTAAGAAACTTACATCATACTAGAAGGGAGACAGTCCCCTTCGC
>NC_134789.1:15946292-15948792 GCF_046742065.1 Oratosquilla oratoria | reverse complement strand
CTATAAGTTTGACTTCAATCGTAGGAAAAATAATGGAAACTATCATCAGAGATGCTATCGAATATCATTAGAAAGTAACCGTTTGATAAATGATAGCCAGCATGGTTTCAGACGGAAACGTTCTTGCGTGACTAACTTACTCGAATTCTACAACACAGTTATCTCGAATTATGACAAAAGAAACAATATAGATTTAATATATCTAGACTTTGCAAAAGCTTTTGATACCGTCCCACACGAAAGACTACTTACTAAACTAGCTTTGCATGGAATAAGTGGTAGCCTATTAGGTTGGACTAGTAATTGGTTGAAAGGTCGAAAACAGAGAGTTGTTTTAAATGGAAAAACTTCTGGATGGAAAAGTGTTGCAAGTGGAGTTCCTCAGGGTTCCGTTCTTGGACCACTTCTATTCATAGTATATATAAATGATATAGACCATGGACTAAAATCTACTGTTTCCAAATTTGCTGATGATACAAAACTGTGCGGAGTGGCAAATGATCACCCAAACCAATTAGATATTCAAGAAGATTTAGATCAATTACAGCAATGGTCTGAAAAGTGGCTAATGAAATTTAACACAAGTAAATGCAAGGTAATGCACATAGGTAAAAATAGCAGTAAGTACGATTACAAGTTATTTGGAAACTCGTTAACAAAAGTGGATAGTGAAAAAGATATCTGCGTAATTATCAGTAACGACCTCAAATCATCCAAGCAGTGTATTTCAGCCTCTGAGAAAGCAAATAAGATTCTGGGATTGATTGCGCGATCTTTTGATTTCAAAAGTCCATCACTCATTAACAAGCTATATAAATCATTAGTTCGTCCACATTTGGAATATGCTGTTTCCGTATGGTCACCGAATCTCATTAAAGACATTGACAGACTGGAAAAAGTACAACGGTGAGCCACAAAACTGATTCCAAATATCAAAAATAAATCATACGAAAATCGACTTAAGCACATGAATCTGTTTTCCCTAAAAAAGCGTAGACTCAGAGGTGACTTGATACAGGTCTTTAAGATTTTAAAGGGAATTGACAACATCAAAGGGACAAAATTTTCACATTGAATGAGAATCAGACAAGAAACAATGGTCTCAAACTGTCCGGAAATAGATTCAATTTGGAAGTAGGTAGAAACAACTTTGCCAACCGTGTAGTTAATGAATGGAATAAACTTCCTGCACAGGTAGTGCAATGTAGTTCAGTTCGAAGCTTTAAGAATCATTTAGATAAATACCTAAGTAAGATGCTGTAATGATTATGATTTATGTTATATTATTTGTTTTTGTTTTGTTATAATTTGTCTGTCTGATTTTCCGTGTGTTTTTCCTCTTCCTAATGGACTCTGCATTCTGCATATACATATATATATATATATATATATATATATATATATATATATATGTATATGTATATATCCCCGTCTGGGGTATTGGCTGCTTGTTATTGTGGCAAAGTAGCATGCAGTTGATACTTTAGGGTCTATATGGGGCGCCCCTACGGACCAGAGCCACACATCATTTTGTCTATGATAGAGGAAAACTCTGTTCATAGAGAAATGATGACACTTTTATACTACGACTGTCCCTCCGTTATGCTGTCCCCCAACCCCTTGTTGCTATCCTGTACCATTTCTCTGAGTATTCTTTTTCTGTGGTGGGGGAATTCCCTGTGGTGGGGGAAAAGAATACTGCCACCAAGTATTTCCACTTGGATCGTAAGAGGCGAGAAGAAAGGGACGGGGATTGGGACTAGGCATCCTTCTCCTTGTAGCCCCACAGGGGACATTCCTAAAAGAAAAAGTAAAGGCATAAGAGGGTCTGGGAGTTTTCCGACCAGCACCCTAAGGTTTGGGTCTTTTAGTGTGCGTGGATGTGGTACAGATGAGAGTAAAAGGGAAGAGATAGGTAGTATGTTTGTGAGAAGAAAGATGGATGTGTTGGCTTTGAAAAACTAAGTTGAAAGGGAAGGGTGAGTGTAAGTTTGGGAGTGTAAGTGGGAGGTTATCAGGAGTGAAGAGAGGGCGAGGGAGGGAAGGGGTGGCTATTCTAGTACGTGAAGAGATAGGTAAACGGGTAGTGGAGTGGAAGGAGGTTTCCTCAAGGATAATGTGGATGAAGGTGAAACTGGGAAAGGAGATGTGGGTCTTTGTAAGTGCATATGGGCCTGGCAGTGAGAAGAGTGTAGAAGAAAGGGAGGCCTTTTGGATAGATTTAAATGAGTGCATAGAGGATTTAGGGAGAAATGTCAATGTAATAGTACTGGGAGACTTTAATGCTAGGGTAGGAAATGATCCAATTGAT
Source organism: Oratosquilla oratoria (assembly GCF_046742065.1). NCBI lineage: Eukaryota > Metazoa > Arthropoda > Malacostraca > Stomatopoda > Squillidae > Oratosquilla > Oratosquilla oratoria. The sequence goes on along the minus strand of NC_134789.1, from coordinate 15,946,481 downwards.
GGAGTGGTTGGGAAATGTGGAGTTCCAGGAAAGAATCGTAGTGGATAGTTGATGGTGGAAATGTGTCTAGAAAGAGAGTTGATGATAGCAAATACAGTGTTTTGGAAGAAAGTCAAGCATAAGTACACGTGGGAGAGGGTGGTGGATGGAAGGGTGGTAGATAGAGCGTTAATGGATCATGTAGTGGTA
>NC_134789.1:15908216-15913216 GCF_046742065.1 Oratosquilla oratoria | reverse complement strand
GAAAGCAGGTAAGGCACCTGGTCTGGATGGATGCCATGCAGAATGTCTGAAAAAGGGAGGTTCAGTGATGGTGGACTGGTTGGTGAGGTTATTTAATGTTTGCTGGAGAGAGGGTAGAGTGCCGGAGGACTGGAGAAATGCCTGTATAGTTCCTCTTTACAAGGGAAAAGGGGACAAGTGTGAATGTAGTAGTTTCAGAGGGATTAGCCTGTTAAGTGTAGTAGGGAAGGCTTATGGGAGGATCTTAATTGAGAGGATTAGGAGAGGAACAGAAGGAGTAAATGGTGAGGAACAGTGTGGATTTAGGACAGGTAGAGGTTGTGTAGATCAGATCTTTTTGGTAAGACAGATATGTGAGAAAGCTATAGGAAAGGAGAAGGATGTTTTGTGGGCTTTTATGGATCTGGAAAAGGCTTATGATAGGGTAGACAGAAAGGCACTGTGGGAGGTTATGCAGATTTATGGGATAGGAGGAAAGCTTTTGGGAGCTGTCAAGAGTTTTTATGAGAGTAGTAGAGCATGTGTCAGGATTAGAAATGGAGAGAGTGAGTGGTTTGAAGTAAAGGTGGGACTTCGTCAAGGATGCGTTATGTCGCCCTGGCTGTTCAACTTATACATGGATGGGGTGGTGCGAGAGGTGAATGCTAGGGTAGTGGGTCAGGGATTGGAGATGGTTAAAGAAAATGGAGAAAAGAGGGAGGTGAGCCAGCTGTTGTTTGCGGACGACACTGCGCTTGTGGCAGGGTCAGAGGAGGGATTGAGGAAGCTGGTGGCAGAGTTTGGGAGAGTATGTGATAGAAGAAAGCTAAAGACAAATGTGGGTAAAAGTAAGGTGATGAGATGTACAAGGGGTGAAAGTGGCAGTAGACTGGAAGTGAACATTAAGGGAGAGCGACTGGAGGAAGTGGATAGTTTTAGATACTTGGGTGCAAGTGTAGCAGGAAAAGGTGGAGTGAAGGTGGAGGTAGAATGTAGATTGAGAGAAGCGAGTAAATGCCTTGGTGGTTTAAAGAGTGTAATGAGGAATAGACATTTGGGAATGGATGCGAAGAGGAGACTGTATGAAGGAGTGATTGTGCCAACAGCACTGTATGGGGCAGAAACGTGGAACATAAGAGAAGAAGAGAGAAGGAGTTTGAATGTGTTTGAGATGAGGTGTCTGAGAAGTATGGTGGGGGTTACTAGGCTGGATAGAGTGAGAAATGAGGAGGTGAGGAGGAGAACAGGGGTGAAAAAGGATTTGGGAGATAGGGTTGATGAAAGAATATTAGGATGGTTTGGACACATGGAAAGAATGAGTGAAGAAAGACTAGTAAAAGAGGTATGGAAGGCAGATGTGGAGGGAGTGAACATGAGGGGACGTCCTAGGATGAGGTGGATGAATGGGGTGAAGGGGGCTTTGGGGAAGAGGAGAATGTCTGTTGAGGAAGGAAGGGAGAGGACGGAAGACAGAGGTGAGTGGAGAATGGTTGTATATGGATGATGTTGTGACTGCATGAGGAGGAATGGGCGGGGTGTGGAGTGTATTTAGGGATGAAATGGGTGGGAGTGTTTTTATGCCTTTCCCTTTTTGGCTACCTCCCTTGGAAGGGGGAAAAAGCCTTGGTATATGTATGTGTATGTATGTATTGTTATCATCATTATTATTATTATTATTATTATTGTTCTTATTATTATTATTATTATTATTATTATTATTATTATTATTATTATTATTATTATTATTATTATTATTATTATTATTATTATTATTATTATTATTATTATTATTATTATTATTATTATTATTATTATTATTATTATTATTATTATTATTATTATTATTATCATTATCATTATTATTATTATTATTATTATTATTATTATTATTATTATTATTATTATTATTATTATTATTATTATTATTATTATTATTATTATTATTATTATTATTATTATTATTATTATTATTATTATTATTGTTATTGTTATTATTATTATTATTATTATTATTATTATTATTATTATTATTATTATTATTATTATTATTATTATTATTATTATTATTATTATTATTATTATTATTATCATTATTATCATTATTATTATTATTGTTATTGTTATTATTATTATTATTATTATTATTATTATTATTATTATTATTATTATTATTATTATTATTATTATTATTATTATTATTATTATTATTATTATTATTATTATTATTATTATTATTATTATTATTATTATTATTATTATTATTATTATTTTATTATTATTATTATTATTATTATTATTATTATTATTATTATTATTATTATTATTATTATTATTATTATTATTATTATTATTATTATTATTATTATTATTATTATTATTATTATTATCATTATCATTATTATTATTATTATTATTATTATTATTATTATTATTATTATTATTATTATTATTATTATTATTATTATTATTATTATTATTATTATTATTATTATTATTATTTTTATTATTATTATTATTATTATTATTATTATTATTATTATTATTAGTATTTGTATTATTATTATTACTATTATTATTATTATTATTATTAACATTATTATTACTACCATTATTATTATCATTACTATTATTATCTAGCAGTAGTAGTAGTAGTAGGAGTTTGTCAGCTCTACCTTTCCCCAATTTTTTTTTTTTTTTTTTTTTTTTTTTTTTTTTTTTTTTTTTTTTTTTTTTTTTTTTTTTTTTTTTTTTTTTTTTTTTTTTTTTTTTTTTAATACCCTGATGACCGATGCCGGCCACCCCGGGGCCACGGGTTTTCAGTATACTCAACTCGAGGGTCAGGTCGCTTTCCATCGACTGTCGACTTCGCTCCCTTAGCCTTCAGGAGGAATCCGCGGCTCCCCAGCGATCTACCCCGCTGATGCCGGGGGTAATGTGTGACGGCGGCAGCAGCAGCAGAACTAGTGGCTGCCCGTAGCATTATGTTTTGGTAAACATTTGAGAAGCTCATTGCTTCTGAGAAAAAGGGAAGGTGGGAGGAGGGGGGCAATGAGGGGGACGAAACGGGTTGAGGTAGAGAGGAACGGGGATAGAGGGAGAGAGAGAGAGAGAGAAGAGAGGAAGGAGTGGGCTTGGAGTCGAGGAGGACAAGAGGAAGTGCAGGAGGCTCTAGGACACATCACGAGAGGAGGAGGCGAAGGAGAGGAGAGGATAGGGAGGAGGCGGTAGGGTGGAGAGGTGAAACGGGAGGACGAGGAGGGGAGGGGGGGAGGGAGAGAGGGAGGAAGGGAGGGTGGAGGCAGAGAAGAAATGGAGGAAGCGGAGTGGGTGTGGGGTTGAGGACACAGGAATGGAGAGGCAGAAAGAGGAGGAGGAGGAGGAAGAGGGGGAAGAGGAGGAAGAGGAGGAGGAGGGGAGGAGGAGGAGGAGGAGGAGGAGTGGGTGGAGGAAGAGGAGGATGGGGAGGAGGGGGAAGAGGAGGATGGGGAGGAGGGGGAAGAGGAGGAAGAGGATGAAGAGGAGGAGGAGTGGGAGGAGGAAAAGGAAGGGGAGGAGGAGGAGGAGGAGGAAGAGGAGGGGGAGGAGGAGGAGGAGGAAGAGGAGGAGGAGAGGAGGAGGAGGAGAAGGAAGAGGGGGAGGAGGGAAGGAGGAGGAGGAGGAGGGGAGGAGGTGGAGAAGGAGGAGGAGGAGGAAGAAGAGGAAGAGGAGGAGGAGGGGAGGAGGAGGGGAGGAGGAGGAGGAGAAGGAGGAGGATGAGGAGGGGGAGGACGAGGAGGAGGAGGATAAGGAGGAGTGGGAGGAGGAGGAGGAGGAGGAGAAGAGGAGGAGGAGGAAGAGAAGGAGGAAGGCAGAAGGAGGAGGGGAGGAGGAGGAGGGGAGTAGGAGGAGGAGAATGAGGGGAAGAAGGAGGAGGAGGAGTGGGAGGAGGAGGAGGAGAGAGGAGGAAGAGGGGAGTAGGAGGAGGAGAGGAGGAGGGGGAGGAGGTGGGGAGGAGGAGGGGGAGGAGGAGGAGGAGGGGGAGGAGGAAGAGAAGGAGGAGGAGGAGGAGGAGGGGGAGGAGGAAGGGGAGGAGATGACAAAGCAAATGAAGATTAAAGGGAGTGGAAAAAGTAGATGAGGTTGTGTGAAGGAAGAGGAGGAGGAGGAGGAAAAGGAGGTAGGATGAAAAGAGGACAAAGGAGAAGAGGGAGGAATGGAGATGTGAAGTAAGAAAAAAGGATGAAGAGGATGAGGAAGAAAAGAGAGCTGGACAAAAACAGAAGAGGCGTACATGAGCAAAATAAAAAAACAGGAACAAGGAAAAAATAAAAGGACAAAGAAAAAGAAAGAAAGAGAGGGAGGGAGAGAGGGAGAGAAGGAGAGAGGGAGAGAAGGAGAGAGAGAGAGAGAGAGAGAGAGAGAGAGAGAGAGAGAGAGAGAGAGAGAGAGAGAGAGAGAGAGAGAGAGAGAGAGAGAGAGAGAGAGAGAGAGAGAGAGAGAGAGAGAGAGAGAGAGAGAGAGAGAGAGAGAGAGAGAGAGAGAGAGAGAGAGAGTGAGTGATGGAGACGGAGAGGGATAGAAAAGGAAAAGAAGAACAGAAGAAGGAAATAATCCACGATAAAGAGAGGGAATGGGCAAAATTACGGTGAAATTGGTGATGTGGAGGAAGAGGTAGAGAGAGAAAAAAGAGAGAAGACGAAAAGAGTAAGAAAAAGGAGGAAGACGAGGTAGGAAGCGAAGGGGATCCACATAAGGTTGGGAAGAGGCAATTACGAGAAGGGGATGGGAGGGAGGAGGAGGAGAAGGAGGAAGAGGAGGGAGAGGGCGAAAGGGGGAGAGAGAAAAGAAGAGAGAATGGAGAAAGGAGGACGAGGGGAAGGAGAAGAAAAAAGGCCCCATCGGCAGGCAGGCAGGCAGGCAGGCAGGCAGGCAGGCAGGCATTACGGGGGGTGGAGGAGGAGCCTCGGGCGCTTGAGGGAGGGGCAGGGACAGGGGGAGATATAGGGAGGGAGTGATGAATAAAGGGGGAGGGGGAGGAAGGA
>NC_134789.1:15900716-15903216 GCF_046742065.1 Oratosquilla oratoria | reverse complement strand
ACTGCTCTGGGTCAGAAGCAGTGTTGCAAGACACAGCACATCCATAGCAAGGTCACTTCATTAAATCGGTGACCCCACCTCTCCGTCTCCTCATGAAGAAAAAGGGAACACCAGGAGAGATCCCTTCGGGCTGTGTCAAAATATAATTCACACATACTCCCTCATCCCCTATCCCCCACCAAATCCCTTCTATGCATCACAGCATCAACTTTACACAACCATTCCTCCCTCACCCCTATCTTTTGTCTTCTTCCGCCCTTCCTCAATAGACATTCCCCTCTTTCCCAATACCCCTTTTACTCTATCCAGCGATATCGTCCTAGATCACCCCCTCATCTTCACTCCTTCCACCTATGCCTTTCACACCTTTTTATTAGTCTTTCTTCAGTCATTCTTTCGATGTGTCCCAACCATCCCAAAACTCCTTCATCAACCCCATCTCCCAACTCCCTTTCCACCTCCGTTCTCCTCCTCACCTCCTGATTTCTCACTCTATCCAGCCTAGTAGCCCCTATCATACTTCTCAGTCACCTCATCCCAAACATATTCAAACTCCGCCTCTCTTCCTCTTTTATGATCTATATTTCTACCCCGTTCATTGCTGTTGGCACAATCACTCCTTCATACGATCTCCTCTTAGCATTCATATATATATATATATTTATATATATATATATATATATATATATATATATGTATATATATATGCATATATATATACATATATGTATATATATATATAATATATACATACATACATGCATATATATATATATATATATATATATATATATATGTATGTATACTATATATATACATATGCATATATATATATGTATGTATATATATATATATAGGTATACACATATACATATATATATATATATATATACTTATATATATTACATATATATATTATATACATATTATATCTATATATATATATTATTTATATATATACATATTATATATATATATATATATATATATAAAGTGTACACACACACATATACACACACACGCATAATATATATTATATATATATATATTATATATATATATATATATATATATATATATATAAATATGTATATATATATATATATTTAAGATTATTTCAGACAAATGAGAGAGAATGTGGGTGGGGAAGGGCAAACGAAGATGTGTTAGGAATAGAGTTTATTGCCCTAACGTTGCGACCAACTTGGTCTTCTTCAGAGGACTACAGCATTACAGACGGATCACAATTCTTATATTCGTAGTGAGAGGGAACCCGCCAAGGTATGAGCGTCATGTTTTCCCTTTGGCTAACGATTTAATTATTAGGACACTTGCTGCTTTCGGTGAGTCAGGTCGAGGGTTCAATAAACGCTTGAGTGAGCACAAAAACGATCTCAGGGCTCATAGAACATCTAACTCCCTGGTTCGTCACCTGGACAAATGTGGACATCTACCTGATTGGAACAACGCAGAAATTCTACACGAGGGATTTGAGAAGAAAATGAGAAAAACTGTGGAAGCTGCACATATCGCCACCAACAAGAACAACAACGACAGAGACGGATTTAAATGCCTCTCGAAAGCAGCAAGTGTCCTAATAATTAAATCGTTAGCCAAAGGGAAAACATGACGCTCATACCTTGGCGGGTTCCCTCTCACTACGAATATAAGAATTGTGATCCGTCCGTAATGCTGTAGTCCTCTGAAGAAGACCAAGTTGGTCGCAACGTTAGGGCAATAAACTCTATTCCTAACACATCTTCGTTTGCCCTTCCCCACCCACATTCTCTCTCATATATATATATATATATTTATATATTTTGTGTATATATATATATATATCTGTATATATATATCTGTATATATAGATGCATATATATATCTATCTGTGTGTACATATATACATATATACATGTTATATATATACGGTATATATATGTATATATATTGTATATATATATATATATATGTATATATATACATATATATACATATATAGATATATATATATATATATATGTATGTATATATATATATATACATATATATGTATGTATATATGTATATATATATGTATATATATGCATATATCTCTATATGTGTGTATATATATACATATATTCATTTTATATATATACGATATATATATATATATATATATTGTATGTGTGTATGTATGTATGTATGTATGTATGTATGTATGTATGTATGTATGTATGTATGTATGTATGTATGTATGTATGTATGTATGTATGTATGTATGTAATTTGTATGTGTGTATGTATGTATGTATGTATGTATGTATGTATATATATATGTATGTATGTATGAATGTATGTATGTATGTGTGTATGTATGTTTGTATGCATGTATGTATGTATGTATGCGTGTATGTATGCATGTGTATGTATGCATGTGTGTATGTACGCATGTGTGTATATATGCATGTGTGTATGTATGCGCGTGTGTATGTATACACGTGTGTATGTATGTATGTGTA
>NC_134789.1:15888216-15893216 GCF_046742065.1 Oratosquilla oratoria | reverse complement strand
TATGTATATATATACATATACATATACATATAAATATATAGATAGATAGATAGATAGATAGATAGATAGATAGATAGATAGATAGATAGATAGATTTATAGATATATAGATATATTTATATGTATATGTATATATATACATACATACATACATATATCAAGGCTTTTTCCCCCTTACAAGGGGGGTAGCCAAAAAGAAAAATGCATAAAATCATTCCCACCCATTCCATCCCTGAATACATTCCACACCCCTCCGCCCTCCCTCTTATCTTAGCACCTCCTGAATGACGGGTCATCCCTGCACCTTGTCCACTGGCCTGGGTCAGAAGCAGTGTCGCAAGACACAGCACATCCACAGCAAGCCCGCTTCATTAAATCGGCGACCCCCCCTCTCCGTCCCCCCATTGCATAAAAGGAGAGGACGGGGAGAAATCCCTTCGGGCTGCGTCAAATTTTGCTCACACATACTACCTCACCCCCCATCCACCCGCCCATTCCACCTCATGCTATCACAACATCATCCATATACAACCACTTTCCATTCACCCCTGTCTTCTGTCCTCTCCCGTCCTTCCTCAACAGACATTCCCCTCTTCCCCAAAGCCCCCTTCACCCCATCCATCCACCTCATCCTAGGACGCCCCCTCATGTTCACTCCCTCCACATCTGCCTTCCACATCTCTTTTACTAGTCTTTCTTCACTCATTCTTCCCATGTGTCCAAACCATCCTAATACTCTTTCATCAACCCTATCTCCCAACTCCCTTTCCACCCCCGTTCTCCTCCTCACCTCCTCATTTCTCACTCTATCTAGCCTAGTAACCCCCATCATACTTCTCAGACACCTCATCTCAAACACATTCAAACTCCTTCTCTCTTCTTCTCTTATGTTCCATGTTTCTGCCCCATATAGTGCTGTTGGCACAATTACTCCTTCATACAGTCTCCTCTTAGCATCCATTCCCAAATGTCTATTCCTCATTACACTCTTTAATCCACCAAGGCATTTACTCGCTTCTCTCAATCTACATTCTACCTTTATATAAACACACACACACACACACACACACACACACACACACACACACACACACGCGCACATATATACATAGATATATATATATACATATATGTCTGTATATGCACATATATACATATGTATATATATATTTATATATATACAGTATATATATATATATATATATATATATATATATATATATAAGTATATGTATATATATACATATATATATATATACATATATATATATACATATATATATACATATATATATACATGTGTGTGTGTGTGTGTGTGTGTGTGTGTGTGTGTGTGTGTGTGTGTGTGTGTGTGTGTGTGTGTGTGTGTGTGTGTGTGTGTGTGTGTGTGTGTGTGTGTACATACACACACACACACACACACACACACATATATATATACATATATATATATATATATATGTCTTTATTCAACCACAAACAACTTTTAATTCCATGCCATCGCAATCGAGACTGAAGAATCGCTCGATGGAGACATTTATAAAGACATCAATTGATCGCTGGGAAGCATTCAGTGTAGATGTATATATATATATATATATATATATTCTTTGTATATATGTTTGATTGAAAAACACAAACCATAGATTTCGAGGCCCTTCCTAGTGTAAAGAGACCTACGCTCCCTGGAAGACGAAGCGAGACTGATGACGTCACACAAAAGCCAACCAATGAGTAAGTAGCACAGTCCGGTAGCCCCAGCCCGGTCCGTAAGCCAATCAGAAACCTCAAAGTGGACTAACAGACCAACAATAACATTACATAAGCAATCAAGATTCAATCAGAGATTCACACTGTAGCCTCTGATGAAGCCTTCATAAGTATGAAAAAACATTCTGGCTAGCATTTCATTTAATTAGCCATGCCTTAAGTTATGTACAAAACAATGTCATATGGAGACATTATAAGACAACTTCCTGTGTAATGAAAAAAACTCTCAGAGAAAGAGGAAAAGCAGATAAAAAAAATTGCAATTAAAACCTTGCCATAAATTTTGATAAAACAAATATACTCATATGCGCGCACACACACACACACACACACACACACACATATATATATATATATATATATATATATATATATACATATATATATGTATGTATATACATATAGATAAATAGATAGATATAGATATAGATATAAATATATATGTACATATATATATACATATATCTATATATATATATACATATATATATGGTGAAGGTGGGTGAGGAAGACATAAATCAGAGTCCAAGTTTATTTCTGACTAGTTTCGCACAAATAGGCGTCTTCAGAAGAAGCCTATTTGTGGGAAACTAGCCAGAAATAAACTTGGACTCTGATTTATGTCTTCCTCAACCACCATCACCAACCTGTCACAATGCCTCAACATATATGTATATATGTATATATATATTTGTTGAGACATTCTGACAGGTTGATGTAAGCGGAATAGGAAACACAGGAGTCTTAGTCTTGAGTTAATTCCTGACTAGTTTCGCAGGTATGCTTTTTCAAAGCATACCTGCGAAACTAGTCAGGAATAAACTCAAGACTAAGACTCCTGTGTTTCCTATTCCGCTTACGTATATATCTATATATATACATATATATATATGTATATATATATATATATATAGATAGATAGATAGATAGATAGATAGATAGATAGATAGATACACATACATCCATACATCCAAACATACATACATACATGCATGTATTAAAAGGCCCTTTCCACCTTGCAACGAATGATGACTGGGTCAAATCATACACACGCATACGCACACACACACACACACACACACACACACACACACATGTGTACATTTGTACATATGAGAAAGGAGACAGGGGGAAGAAGAGGAAGAGGATGACGAGAATGACGATTTCCTTCAACTCCGGAATGAACTCCTTGAGGTAAATGCATTCGTCTAGCTCAGCCTTAATTGAATGTTTGGAGGACGACACCGGATTGAGGAGGACTATGCGCCGCCAGCCGGGGCTGAGCGGGCTAATGGATGGCCACATAAGAAACAGCCATATTTCCCTCCCAAGTTTTTTTAAACTGATTGTTTATTTTTGTCTCTGCTTTATGTCCGACTTATTTTTTTTTATATCATATATGTATTGCCTTTTTTATTTGTGTATATATCTGTCTTGTTTTAAGCGTGAATGAATGGGTGGTGTATATCTCTATATGTTTATGTATATGTGTCCACCACACTGGAAGCCTCATTTTCATAATTACCCTCAGTAAAAAAAGATAAATGGAAACAGAAATGAGGAAAAAATATTTCTCGTATAAAACGGACCTACAGTATATGTTGGTTTCATAGCGGATTCCATGGCATGAGTATTAAATTTCTGCGTTGTATTTGTATTTTGATTCTCAGTGAACAAAATAAAATACAACTTCTTTCTTTATGAAAATTTATGGAAAGATTGACGTGCATGTATAAGTATATATGTATATGTATAAGTATATATGTATATATATATACATATATATATATATATGTATATATATATACATATATATATATGTGTGTGTGTGTGTGTGTGTGTGTGTGTGTGTGTGTGTGTGTGTGTGTGTGTGTGTGTGTGTGTGTGTGTGTGTGTGTGTGTGTGTGTGTGTGTGTGTGTGTGTGTGTGTGTGTGTGTGTGTGTGTGTGTGTGTGTGTGTGTGTGTGTGTGTGTGTGTGTGTGTGTGTGTGTGTGTGTGTGTTTTGTGTTTGTGTGTGTGTGTGTGTGTGTGTGTGTGTGTGTGTGTGTGTATGTGAGTGTATGTGTGTGTGTGTGTGTGTGTGTGTGTGTGTGTGTGTGTGTGTGTGTGTGTGTGTGTGTGTGTGTGTGTGTGTGTGTGTGTGTGTGTGTGTGTGTGTGTGTGTACTTATATACATGTATATGTATATATTGTGCGTGCGTGTATGTATATATATACATATATATACATATATATATATATATATATATATATATATATATATATATATATATATATATATATATATATATATATACCACGTCTGGGGTATTGGCAGTATGTTATTGTGGTAGAGTAGCATGCAGTTGATACTTTAGGGTCTATATGGGGCGCCCCTACGGACCAGAGTCACACATATTTTTGTCTGTGATAGAGGAAAACTCTGTTCATAGAGAAATTATGACACTTTTATACTACGACTGTCCCTCCGTTATGCTGTTCCCCAACCCCTTGTTACTGTCCTGTACTATTTCTCTGAATATTCATTTCCTTTCTTTGCCTACCCTGTGGTGGGGGAAGAGAATCCTACCACCAATTCTTTCCATTTGAGTCGTAAGAGGCGACAAAAAACGGGACGGGGGATGGGGCTAGGAGTCCTACTACCTGTAGCCCCAAAAGGGGACATTCCTAAAAAAATAAAGGCATAAGAGGGACTCTTGAGTTTTCCAATCAGTACCTTAAGGTTTGGGTCTCTTAATGTGCGTGGATGTGATACAGATGAGAGTAAAATGGAAGAGATAGGCAGTATGTTTGCGAGAAGAAAGATGGATGTGCTGGTTTTGAGTGAAAGTAAAATGAATGGGAAGGGCGAGTATGAGTTTGGGAGTGTAGCTGGGAGGTACTCAGGAGTGAAGAGGGGACGACAGAGAGAAGGGGTGACTATACTAGTAAGTAAAGAGATAAGTAAGCGTATAGTGGGGTGGAAGGAGGTTTCATCAGGGATGATGTGGATGAAGGTGAAGCTCGGAAGAGAGATGTAGGTTTTTGTAAGTGCGTATGGGCCTGGTAATGAGAAGAGCGTAGAGGATAGGGAGGCTTTTGGGGTGGATATAAATGAGTCCATAGAGGGATTAGGGAGAAATGTCAATGTAGTGGTATTGGGAGACCTTAATGGTAGGGTAGGAAACGAACCAATAGACGGAGTGACTCGGAAGTATGGAATTCCAGGTAAAAATCGTAGTCGAGAATTG
>NC_134789.1:15853216-15863216 GCF_046742065.1 Oratosquilla oratoria | reverse complement strand
AACAATACAATACATTAGATATAAAAAGGTTATTAGGAATCACATTGGCTCACTATTATCTGCTGACGGTCAACTTGAGTATTCAAATGAAGGAATGTGTGATATTTTAAACAACAATTTTAGCTCAGTATTCGTAAACGAAATACTTCAAAGTGAATTCCAAACTAAAACATGTGAAAAATCTACGGTGAACTTACTACTGTAAATACATACATACATACATATACCAAGGCTTTTTCCCCCTTACAAGGGGGGTAGCCAAAAAGAAAAAGGCATAAAATCATTCCCACCTATTCCATCCCTGAATACACTCCACACCCCTCCACCCTCCCTCTCATCTTAGCACCTCCTGTAAATACAACAAAAGAAAAAATGAAAAGGTGTATAGAGAAACTCAAATTTAATAAGACACCAGAGTCTGACAGTTGGCACCCGAGAATCTTAAAGGAAATTAAGAATGAGATTGTTGTTCCATTAGAAATTATTTAAAAAAAAAAATTAATCATATCCGTGGATGTCCCAGGAGAATGGAAACTAGCTAATTTTACTCCAATATTCAAAAAAGGTGACAAAAAGAATCCAAATAACTATAGGCCTATAAGCTAGATTTCAATCATAGGAAAAATGATAGAAACTATAATCAGAGATGCTATCGAACATCATTTAGAAAGTAACCGTTTGATAAATGATAGCATGGATTCAGACGGAAACATTCTTGCGTGACTAACTTACTCGAATTCTACAACACAGTTATCTCGAGTTATGACAAAAGAAACAATATAGATTTCATATATTTAGACTTTGCAAAAGCTTTTGATACCGTCCCCCACGAAAGGCTACTCACTAAATTAGCTTCACACGGAGTAATAGGTAGCCTAGTTGGACTAGTAATTGGTTGAATGATAAAAAACAAAGAGTTGTTTAAGATAGCAAAACTTCTAGATGGAAAATTTTTACGAGTGGAGTTCCTCAGGGTTCCGTTCTTGGGCCACTTCTATTCATAGTATATATAAATTATATAGACCACGGACTAAAATCTATTGTCTCCAAATTTGCTGATGATACAAAACTGTGCGGAATGGCAAATGATCACTTAAATCAGTTAGATATTCAAGAAGATTTAGATTAATTACAGCAATGGTCTGAAAAGTGTCTAATGAAATTTAACACAAGTAAATGTAAGGTTATGTACATAGGTAAAAATAACAGTAAGTACGATCACAAGTTATTTGGAAATTTGTTAACAAAAGTGGATAGTGAAAAGGATCTCGGGGTGATTATCAGTAACGATCTCAAATCATCTCAGCAGTGTATTTCAGCCTCTGAGAAAACAAATAAGATCCTAGGACTGATTGCGCGATCTTTTGACTTCAAAAGTTCATCTCTCATTAACAAGCTATATAAATCGTTAGTTCGTCCACGTTTGGAATATGCTGTTTCCGTATGGTCACCGAATCTCATTAAAGACATTGACAGAATGGGAAAAGCACAACGCCAAGCCACAAAACTGATTCCAATTGTAAAAGATAAATCATACGAAAATCGACTAAAACATATGTATCTATTTCCCCTAAAAAAAAATAAAAAAAACGTAGACTCAGAGGTGACTTGATACAGGTCTTTAAGATCCTAAAGGGGATTGACAACACCAAGTGACAAAATTTTTACACTGAATGAGAATCCGACAAGAAATAATGGTCTCAAAGTGTCAGGAAATAGATTTAATTTGTAAGTGGGTAGAAACAACTTCGCCAACCGTGTAGTTAATGAATGGAATAAACTTTCTGCAGAGGCAGTGCAATGTAGTTCAGTTCGAAGCTTTAAGATTCGTTTAGATAAATATCTAAGCAAGATGCTGTAAGGCCTGCCATTTATCTTATATTATTTGCTTATTTGTTTGTTATTATTTATCTGTTTGTTTATCATTTGCTTGATTTTAATTCATTATTATTTATATGTCAATTTATTATTATTTACTACTTACCTGTTTGTTTATTATTTAACTATACCTATGCATTTATTTATTTTGTTTATTATTATCTATATTATTATAATTTTCATTTTGTTTTATTGATTTATTTATTCTATTTATTTATTTATCATTATTTTTTCGCAACCGACCTAATCATGGACCAAAAGGTCTCCTGTCGGCATTCTCCGCCTTTCTAATCCTTTGTGTGTGTGTGTGTGTTTGTGCATCCGTGCGTGTTTGATCGCCTTTTCCGCATTTTTTTCGAGTCGCATGTAGTGTATTTTTCTCGTGTTTACGACCGCGATTTTGTCAGCCTTAAGGAAGACCCAGTTCAGCGATTCACTACAGGAATCGTTTTATTACAGAAACGTATTACTTCCTACCTCTCTCTCTCCCAGCCAGCCTCCCTTCCATTTATGGCGGCGCTTTGTCTCTTTCTCTCCTCTCTTTTTCTCTCTCTTTTTTTCTCTCCTTCGCCAGTAAATTTCGAACCCCAAAAATATATTTTACGACTGGCCCGTTTCGGGTCCAAAGTCTCGTAACTTGCCCATGGGGTCCGATTTTGATATCATGGTTGGGTTAATGATCTTGGTTCGCCTGTGAATTGCCCCTCACCCCATCACCGCTATTATTACTCCGTTGAGAAGTGTCGCTGCTTTTGTGGGTTTTCTTCTGGCCAACGCATGGCGATTTTATTTATTTGTAAACAGAACCCTCATGTATATCCTAATGCAGATATAAATGAGCGGAACGTGTACGTGATCACGCACACACGCACACACACACACACACACACACACGCACCGGGCCACAAGACATCACAATAGACTCAAGCCTTTCAAAGCACCACGCACAGACAGATATAAACACAGTCCCTTACCTTCTATTGTACACTTATTAAACAACATCTAATCCAAACATCATATTAAAACTAAGACGCATCTATCATGTTTTGTATGTTCATGTTTTATATATATTTATAGTGCAAAATCACTTCATATATATATATATATATATATATATACATATACGTATATATACATATATATACATGTATATATACATGTATATATATATATATATACATATATATATACATATATAAATATATATATATATATTTGTATGTATATATATATATATATATATATATATATATATATTTTATATATATCACACAGGAAACCCACAGTCGGAGAAAATAAACTTCGAATAAAGAAGATTCCTATATTTCGGCTATCAACTATAGCTTTCTTCAGGAAAGTACATAAGACAGAGACAAAGGGGACTTATAAGCTATAGAAAAGAGAGGGAATGTGAACAGATGGCATTACTCAGGCGCGGGGTGAAATGGGGTGACGGAGGAGGGTGAGAGTGAACTGAGGGGGGGTTGTAAGCTCCGTACCAGCCTACTAATCGCCGCGCGTGAAATAATGTCAGGAGTCCACTGCCCTTTAGATATATTAATGTTGGGGCATTCCTCAATTAATGTTGATTCAACTATTTTTCTCCTGAAACCGCAGTGGGATTTGAACACTAATCTGTCCTTACCCCAGTCGAAAGAATTATTCTTATTTTTGACATGAAGATATACAGCCGAATTATCTTGCCCATACCTAATTGACCTTTTATGTTGTGCCAATCTAGTGTTCAAGTCTCTCCCGGTTTGACCCAAGTAAACCTAAAAATTCCTTACAGTAAAACCATCAGTTCCTCTACCAAGTTGTTTCCTCATGAGCGTCTCACTATTGCCTATCACTATCCCAACACCGTGCGTAAGCAAATTGTGAACGTTCAACAAAAACCGAGGGAAGTAGAGTCACCTGGTGTTTATTGTTTGCCCTGCCAAGATTGTGATTTGGTTTACTTGGGTCATCCCAATGTATACGATGATCTTTATTTGTAATGTGCTGAAATACTGCGGAGCTTTCTTGAACATATCTTACTGAATTCTTATGCTCTTTGATTCTGGTTGCTAAGTCTCTTCCAGTTTGTCCCCAGTAAACATTATCACAATCTAGACATGGCAACTTATAAACACCTGGGTTAATATCACTTGATGGTCTACTGTGTACATTGACTATTTTTCTGAACAAGGTATTGGGATAATTGAAGACGACGTTGATATCTTCTTTTGATAATAATTGAGACGTTTCATTTATGGACGTGCGAGTGAAGAATTTTAGACAACCGATAGCCTAGTGGTCAGAGCGTGTGCAACGTAATCACGCGAGCCTTGGTTCGAATCCGGGGACGACAGTCGAAATTATTTGATTGACTACACCGTCAGTGGTGATTCTATTCAGATATATATATATATATATATATATATATATATATATATATATATATATATATATATCGAATCAGCCTTTCTGAGTCCACTGCTGAACAAAAGGCTCCTTCATAGCATTCCATGATCCACACGACCGCACCAACCTCTGCCACGTCACCCATGCAAAATTCTCTATCTCGTCTCTCCACCTTCTGTCTGGTCTCCCTCTTCCGCGCTTCCTATCTCGCGGCGTCCACTCAGTAACACACTTACTCCATCGCTCATCAGTCGTTCGCGCTAACTTACCTGCCCAATTCCACTTCCTCTCTTTCACCGCCTTCACAATATCTTTCATTCTAGTCTGCTCTCTCACCCAACTTGCTCTCTTTTGGTCTCTCAGCGTTATTCCCATCATTGATCTCTCCATTCTCCTCTGTGCAGACCTTAGCTTTGTTTCCATCGCCTTCGTCAGTTTCCAAGTTTCACACCCGTAGATCATTGCTGGCAGAATGCATTGATTGTAAACTTTATGTTTCAAACATAAAGGTAGAGAGCCTCTCAGCATTTTATTACACTTACCAAACACTTTCCAACCAATTGTAATACGTCTTTTTATTTCATTATCATGATCTTTTATCACTTTCAACATCTGGCCTAAATAATTATACACCTCAACTTCTTCAACACTCTCACCATCGATTATAATCTCTATACTTTGAACTTTCGTGTTGAACGTTATTTCGGTTTTGCGCTTATTCACTTTTAAACCTACTTTGAGACTTTCCTTGTTTAGATCACTCAGCATATCTTGCAAGTCTTCTGCTCTTTCTGAAATAAGAATAATGTCCTCCGTAAATCTTAGGTGGTTCAAATATTCGCCATTAATCTTCAAGCCTTTTTCTTTCCAACTCAACCTTTTCAAAATCTCTTCCAAACAAGCTGTAAATAATTTGAGTGAAATAGTATCGCCTTGCCGTACTCCTTTCTCGATTTTGATCTTTTCTGTATCTTTATGTAGTCGAATTTTAGTGGTACCTTTCGCATAAGTCTTTTCTAAAACTCTTACGATCTGTACGTTTGTACCCTGATTGCGTAGCGAGTTTAGTATTGCTATTTGTTCTACCGAGTCAAAGGCCTTCTCGTAATCTACAAAGGTTAAACACAGAGGTATATTGTATTCTGTTGTTTTCTCGATTAGTTGGTTCATCGCCTGCAAATGGTCTAGAGTCGAGTATTCGCTCCGAAATCCTGCTTGTTCTCTCGGTTAGTTTCCATCTAAAACTTTACTAAGTTTGTTTGTAAGGATCTTGGAGAATACTTTATATACATTTCATAGCAAGCTAATCGGTCGATAGTTAGTAAGGTCCTTCTGGTCTCCTTTTTTATGAAGCAAAATCACTATAGCATCTGACGTAAGCACTGGGTGTACAACTGAGCTAACTTAATATGAACTTCTTCCCTTGCGTCTTTCAACAGATCTATCGATATACCATCTTCCCCGGGTGCTCTTCCTCGTTTCATATTTTTAGAGCAAATGCTACTTTTTCCTTTGTAACCTCTGGTACACTACTAACATCTACACATGAATTTAAAGACTCAACTACGGTCTTGGACGAGTAAAGCTCTTGGTAAAACTCTTCTACTCTTTTTACCATTCTGTTTCTGCATTTAATGATTTCTCCATTCCTATCTTTCAAACATATAATTTTGTCATTTGCTGTCTTCCTAAAGCATGTCTGCGCTCGGTCACTTTAATACTTTTACCTTTCCGAATAGTTTCCTCTATTTCATCCATGTTTTTCTTTCTTTTCTCTAATATCTGCCTTTTGTTGATAAGCTTAGTTCTACTCTTTCTATTTCGTCTCTCCTTCTTTTGATCTGCATGGTCCTCCTTCTTTTAATTAGGTCATTTGTAGCGTTGGAATATTTGTTTTCTCTAATACTTTTTGTACTTCCTACTTTCTCTTCCGATTCCTTAATGATATTCACTAAATTTAAATTCATATCTTCAACGGTGTCCTCGTTAGTTCTTGAAGCTTCGAATCTATTTTTAATTTCAAACTGAAATTTCTTTTTATTATCCTTAACCTTTGCAAGTTTTTTTTTTTTTTTTTCTCTCTCTCGGCTCTGAAATTGAATTTAGCTGTGCAACCTACCATTCTATGGTCACTACCTATGCTCCCTTTATTTATCACCGTAACATTGCTAACACTCTTACTCTCATCTCCTAATATGAAGTCTACTTCGTTCTTTGTTGTTCCATTTGGACTTCTCCAGGTCCATTTACGACCTACACGCTTTTGGAAGAAAGTGTTCATTATCCTCATGTTGTATTTTTCTGCAAAATTGACTAACATCTCGCCTCTGTCATTCCTTTCACCTACTCCAAATTTCCCAAAGCACGACTCATCTCCCTTCTTCTTCCCCACTTTAGCATTAAAGTCGCCTATTACCAACGTGTACTTACTTTTTTCTTGATCCATTACCTGACTTAAATCATCATAGAAGGATTCAATGTCATCATCTGAACTCTGTGAAGTTGGTGCAAAACCTGAAGTATTCTTAGAGTGTACCCTTTACGCAGCCTAATCACAATCCAAGCTACCCTATCTGATGAACTACTGAACTTGATTACGTTACCAGCAATCTCTCGGTTGATCAAGAATCCTACTCCACTAGATCTTTCTTTGTCCTTACCACTATAGTAAAACAGGTAGTGACCATCTTGTAATTCTATTAGCTTTCCTTACGTTCTTCGGACTTATTAGGTATACATACTTTATATATATATATATGTATATATATGTATATATATATATATATATATATATATATATATACTCGTATATATGCATATACTCGTATATATATGTGTGTGTGTGTGTGTGTGTGTGTGTGTGTGTGTGTGTGTGTGTGTGTGTGTGTGTGTGTGTGTGTGTGTGTGTGTGTGTGTGTGTGTGTGTGTGTGTGTGTGTGTGTGTGTGTGTGTGTGTGTGTGTGTGTGTGTGTGTGTGTGTGTGTGTGTGTGTGTGTGTGTGTGTGTGTGTGTGTGTGTGTGTGTGTGTGTGTGTGTGTGTTTATATTTCAATGAAATTAAGATTAGGTAATGACTTCAAGTTTCCTTAAATTACATTCAGCAAATTAAGAGACCAAAGTCTTCCACATCATCAACGCTTCTTTCCTTACTGACGACGTTCAGCCTCCCAGTTATTATGTTCTTGGTCACTGTTCTTTAGTGCTCAGTGTCTGCTTGCCTCTCCTCCTGAGGAGACCATGACGCAATCCTCGATGACATAAAACAATCTACCCATTTTCTGTACCATTACGTTTTGCAGGAGATAACCTGGACAATTTCTCTTTCTTTCCTCCCACTGGGAAGCTCTGGAGCTCTCTTCCACATGAACTGGACTCTTTTGAAACGTGACCCTCAAGACAACTCCTCTTCTTCCTTCTCCCCTTCACCGGTGGAGGCACTCGATAGATCGAACTACTGTGCCTTTAACTCTCCCCCCTTTTTTCCTGTTTGCGATTCTTTGAAATATGCGTAATTTACATATTAATATATATATATATATATTGTTACAGCCAACCGTGAATCAAACCATTTTCAAATCGCCCGCCTACTACTCACTGCTTCGAACATGTCTCGTGGCCAGCATACGTTGTGACAACGTATGAGTTCGAACCTTACCATGAAACAATTGGCCCCGCCTTCCTCGGGTATAAAAAAAGCCTCCCCGGCTGTCCACCACCACTCACACAGCCCCCTAGGCCTCACGCATTTCTCGCTGTCAATTGGTGTCTTGCTGTTCTGTTCGCAAGTATAGTATTAATCGTTCTTGGATTTGTATATCTTTATTTTGTGTGTTTTTTCTATGTATTGAACTTTTGTTGTTCCTCACAATACTGTGAGTGTATGTTCGTAAATGTTAATCAGTAAAACTTTATTTTTTCTTTATGTGTAAATATAGTTAATTAAGTTTCGTGCAAACGTCTATCTTACCTCAACCGTAATCCTTATAATTCTTTCTTGCATTCAGTCTCAAACAGAGCTTTTCCTCGGAACGTACTTTTATCTACCTAAATTACCTATACGTTCCACGTTATTGTTGTGGGTTTGCTTCCCAACTGGAACTGACTTACCCCTAGATTCGACTGAAGTTCCACTCATTACGTTAACTCAGGTCAAACCAAGCAAGCAACCCATGACAATGTATATATATATATATATATTTTCTATGTTACGCACTAATGTGCGGTCGTCTGGATGCAGATTTCTGAGTAGAGTACTGAAGTCCATGGTGTTTTCCTCTAGACGTCTTTCGGCTCTAATTAGCCATCTTCAGGAGGTGTTGTCTGGTTGAATTGTTGACAGAGAATGACGCGGTTTGATCGTGTGGCGATATATATCGGCGGAGAGCGGAGTGCCCAAACGTCCGCCCGCCAATCAGCGCGCGGGGTGCATCCTCTGTCTTCTCGTTGGTAACGACGTTTCAGGTTGCTGCTGTATATTAATAGCGGGTTTTTGATTGTAAATTAGCACCGCTTCTGTCATCTTTAGTCTTCTAGTGTCATTGTTTCTTTCAATGATGGCGGTGGTGCCTTCCATATGGTGTCTCTTAAGTGTTAGTCCATGCTCGTACAAGTAGTGTCTTCTTATGGCGCCGTCCTGCAGATGTGCTGAAATTCTCTTAGACAGTGTTGTAGTGGTGACGCCAATGTACCGAGAATTTAGGCGACTGCAGTCACCACTCGAGCAAGTATGTTGGTACACGACGTTCACCTCCTGCATTTCACTTGTCTTAAGGAGGCAGCTATTCTTGACAACTAACTTGGATGTCCTTCTTGTTTTGTAGTAGATGACGAGGTCGATTTTTGAAGAAGGGTCGGTGGGTGTGACATTCTTATAAATTATATTTTTGATGGCTTTCTCGTCATCCTTGTAGGCTGAAGACATAGTAGCACTGTAAAAGAGTTTTATGTTTTGTGTAACTGTCTGTTGTTCTTGTTGGTGCATAAAGGTGTTCAGTCGATGCCGGATAACACTATCTATTTCTTGGATGGGGTAATTGTTGTTGCTGAGAAGCTGGGTTATTCTCTTGAGCTCTGCGTTCGTGGCGGTCCATGTTGAGCAGTGTGGTGAGGGCTCTTTTGACGAAGGCGTTGATGACGCTGCGTCGATACCGCTCAGGACACTCGCTTGCACCGTTAAGGCAAAATCCGAGATTGGTGGATTTGGTATAAACTTCCGTAGAAAAGGAAGCGGCTTCACGACGGACCAAAATAACCCAGGTTCTCAGCAACAACAATTACCCCATCCAAGAAATAGATAGTGTTATCCGGCATCGACTGAACACCTTTATGCACCAACAAGAACAACAGACAGTTACACAAAACATAAAACTCTTTTACAGTGCTACTATGTCTTCAGCCTACAAGGATGACGAGAAAGCCATCAAAAATATAATTTATAAGAATGTCACACCCACCGACCCTTCTTCAAAAATCGACCTCGTCATCTACTACAAAACAAGAAGGACATCCAAGTTAGTGTGTGTGTGTGTGTGTGTGTGTGTGTGTGTGTGTGTGTGTGTGTGTGTGTGTGTGTGTGTGTGTGTGTGTGTGTGTGTGTGTGTGTGTGTGTGTGTGTGTGTGTGTGTGTGTGTGTGTGTGTGTGTTTACCTATGCAGAATATAATAATATTGATGGTGATAATGATGATAAGAAGAGAAAGAAACACAACAATGTCAACC
>NC_134789.1:15825716-15830716 GCF_046742065.1 Oratosquilla oratoria | reverse complement strand
GGTAGCCTACACACTCTCAGACTAAGTGGTCCAGGTGAATTCACGGAATGATGACGCAAGTGAATGACGTCATTATCGTAATGATAAAATTCTTGAAGCCACTTTTACGTTTACGAGTTCAGTCAAAACGGGAAGACTGGTCATATCGAGACCATAATGGTGGCCTTCTCCAAGGTCGTGAATCGATTTTTATATTTTACCCACAGAGAGAGAGAGAGAGAGGGTGGGGGTTGAGGGGGAGGGTTAGCAAAAGAGAGAAAGGAAGATTATCATTATTATTATTTCGTCGCTAATATCCTCGCTTCTATCCAAGATCGTGCCAAAGAAGAGGTTAGTCATGGATGGCCGTAGAAGAGCCAGCATTCTCCTTTAAGTGCAGAAATGAGTCTCCAGCCATAAAATGACGCTCCCTGACTTAGGAGTCTCACTAAAGTCCCTGCAGTCATCTATATATCTATACGAGTATATCAAGGATTTTTCCTCCTTATAATGAGGTAGCCAAGTCAAAGGCACGTACTTACTCCCACTCATTCCAATCCCCTCCACAACCCTTTCTTCCCTTTCATCTTAGCTCCTCGTGGGTGATGGGTGAGGACTACAGTCACAGACTCCAAAATATATTTTTTTTTAAGTCAATACCCTGTATCCGGGTGGATAGTGAGAGAACGAAAGAGAGAGAGAGAGAGAGAGAGAGAGAGAGAGAGAGAGAGAGAGAGAGAGAGAGAGAGAGAGAGAAAGAGAGACAGAGAGAGAGAGACAGAAAGAGAGACAGAGAGAGAGAGACAGAGAGAGAGAGACAGAGAGAGAGAGAGACAGAGAGACAGACATACAGACAGAGAGAGAGAGAGAGAGAGAGAGAGAGAGAGAGAGAGAGAGAGACAGAGAGAGAGAGAGAGAGAGAGAGAGAGAGAGAGAGAGAGAGAGAGAGAGAGAGAGAGAGAGAGAGAGAGAGAGAGAGAGAGAGAGAGAGAGAGAGAGAGAGAGAGAGAGAGACAGGCAGACAGACAGACAGACAGACAGACTGACAGACAGACAGACAGACAGACAGAGAGACAGACAGACAGACAGACAGACAGACAGAGAGAGAGAGAGACAGAGAGAGAGAGAGACAGACGGAGAGAGAGAGAGAGAGAGAGAGAGAGAGAGAGAGAGAGAATCGATTTTAAGGCCATTATAGCTCCGGTGATTCACCAGAAGACGTGGTGGAGTCCTACTGCCCCAGGAGGACGTAGCGGAGTCCTTCTGCCCCAGGAAGACCTATTGTAAGGATTCTGTTCTGGTGAACTTTTGAAGATTTTTTTTTCGGGTTAGAATGAAGGGTTGGTTTGTGCCCAAGGGGAACTCGAACCACATCGACCCCGGTGGGTGGGTTCAAAGGTTTCATTAGGGTCAGCGTCGGAGGATTTTATTCGACTGAAGCAGAGACCCTCTGAACTAATGGGGAGCATGAAATAGGCAAATTCCCATCCTCATTTGAAATGGGGTGATCGAAAAGTTGAACCTCTCTCTGACTTGGTCACGACGCTCCCAGAATGTATTTGTTTTATCACGAAGAACCCATAGTCGGAATAAGAGGGAACTTAGAAGAAAGCATAATTTCTATATTTCGGCTAATAGCCAAAGCCCTCTTCAGGAAAGTACTTCGTGGTTATTTTTACAAATGTACACTACATTTTGTCCAAGTGGTTATTTGTTTTATCTATGAAAATATTTTTCTATATATTTTTTCTTATCTATTCATTTATTTATCTATTTATTTATTTAGTCGATAGATAGGCTCAAGTCGGACATTTTAGACGATTTGAATAATCGTCCGGTATGGGGAACAAAGTTTATAAAGACCATCAGTAAGTTGTGGACGACAACCTGCCCAAGGACAGCGAGCCTTTATTTATGCGAGTTCGATAGTTCCAGGGGGCTTTATTCAGCTTCCAGGGGCAAGGGGAGAGGTAGGAGAAGGAGTTAGATAGCCCAGGGTCCCTAAAGCGTTAATGTATGCAAGTAATCACCGGGCTGAAATGAGACAATCCCGAAGTTCTGAACTCTGAAAGGAATTAGTTCAGCAAGCTAGGTGATTCGGCCTCTGGCGCAAAGTAATGTCATCGCCGCCGCCCAAGTTTAATTGAAAATTCATTACCTAGAGGTGGGGACATATTACCTCGGGGTAATGATACTTTATCTAAAGTTAATGGAGATACGGGGACGTTCTTTACAGGCTTTGTTCTTGTTACAACCGGATTGATAACAATCAACCAAACAAGCAAACAACTCTGCTGCTTCAGGAATAAAAAAAAAATAGAAAAGCGGACGTTGGAAGTGTGGTAGGGAAGAATTAAAGTGAATCTATATATATATATATATATATATATATATATATATATATATCTATATATATATATACATATATATATATATATATATATATATATATACTGTATATATATATATATATATATATATATATATATATATAAATTATTTTAGACAAATGAGAGAGAAATGGGTGGGGAAGGGCAAACGAAGATGTGTTGGGAATAAAGTTTATTGCCATAACGTTTCGACCAACTTCTGAGGACATGTTGCATTACAATAGGACCACAAGTCTTATACTTGTGTTCATTCAACCGTTTCAGGTCGAGGGATCAAGAAACGGTTGAATGAACACAAAAGCGACCTCAGGACACATAGAACATCTAACTCCCTGGTTCGTCATCTAGACAAATGCGGAAACCTACCTGACTAGAGCCGCGTGGAAATTCTACACGAGGGACTTGAAAAGAAAATGAGAAAAACTGTGGAAGCTGCACATATCACCACCAGGGAAAATAACAATGACAGAAGAAGTGTCTTTATAATTAAATCATTAGCCGAAGAGAAGACCCGACACATCCGCTCACAGCTGGCCGGGTTCCCTCTCGCTGCGAGTATAAGACTTGTGGTCCTATTGTAATGCAACATGTCCTCTGAAGAAAACCAAGTTGGTCGAAATGTTATGGCAATAAACTCTATTCCCAACACATCTTCGTTTGCCCTTCCCCACCTATTTCTCTCTCATATATATATGTATATATGTATGTATATATGTATATATGTATATATATATTATATGTATATATGTATATGTATATATATATATAACACAGGAACCCACAGTCGGAGAAAGAATAAACTTCGAATAAAGAATAATCCTATATTTCGGCTATCAACTGTAGCCCTCTTCAGGAAAGTACATAAGATAGAGAACAGAGGGGACTTATAAACTACAGTAAGAAGAGATGTGGACAGTTGACCTCACTCAGACGCGGGGCTAACTGGGGTGGCGGAGGAGGGAGGGGGTGAGGAGAGGGGAGGATGTAACGTCCGCACTAGCTTATTTATTGCTGCGCGTGAGATAATGTCAGGTGTCCACTGCCCTTTAGAAATATTAATATTAGGGCATTCCTCAATTAATGCTGATTCGACTATTTTCCTCCTGAAACCACAGTGGGACTTGAACACTAATCTGGCCTTACCCCAGTCGAAAGAATGATTCTTATTTTTAACATGAAGAAATACAGCCGAATTTTCCTGCCCATACCTAATTGACCTTTTATGTTCTGCCAATCTAGTGTTCAATCTAGTGTTCAATCTAGTGTTCAATCTAGTGTTCAATTATGTATGGGCAGGAAAATTCGGCTGTATTTCTTCATGTTAAAAATAAGAATCATTCTTTCGACTGGGGTAAGGCCAGATTAGTTTTCAAGTCCCACTGTGGTTTCAGGAGGAAAATAGTCGAATCAGCATTAATTGAGGAATGCCCTAATATTAATATTTCTAAAGGGCAGTGGACACCTGACATTATCTCACGCGCAGCAATAAATAAGCTAGTGCGGACGTTACATCCTCCCCTCTCCTCACCCCCTCCCTCCTCCGCCACCCCAGTTAGCCCCGCGTCTGAGTGAGGTCAACTGTCCACATCTCTTCTTACTGTAGTTTATAAGTCCCCTCTGTTCTCTATCTTATGTACTTTCCTGAAGAGGGCTACAGTTGATAGCCGAAATATAGGATTATTCTTTATTCGAAGTTTATTCTTTCTCCGACTGTGGGTTCCTGTGTGTTATTTACAAATGTGCTACTACATTTCTATTTAGAAATATATATATATATATATATATATATACATATATATATATATATATATGAATATATATACACATACATATACATATATATACATATACATATATATATACATATACATATACATATATATATACAAATACATATATATATATACGAAACATTTTATTAAACCTTTCCGTGCTGAGAAGTACTTTCGCTTTTTATCTCGCCTGCCACTGGCCGATTTCTGTTCGTTCGTTCGCGACTTTCTTGGTAGCAAAGGGATTAGAGATCATTTCGATTACTTCTATCCTCCCGGTTGGCATTTTTTGTTTGTTTTAGTCTGCCGCAAGTCGACTTTATTCACATGTGACACCCTCCTACTATGGTTTCCGTTATGGAAGTGACTTTGCCTCACCGGTGTATTCTAGATAACGTCATAAGTGAAGACACAGGGCACCATATGTAGTTTCGTCAATCGATTTGATGTTGATGACAAACCCATTAGTCTTGTATTATCACCTGGTGCAGCAGTACCTCCTGAGACCTCTGATGACATCTTTCGTGCTGAAGCAGCTGGTGAGGCAAAGCGGGAGGAGTTTGTAACTGGTCGTCTCGAAGTAAGGAATGACTTCCTTCAACCCATCTCACCTCTCCGACTGAAATCCTTTGAAGACCTTAACAAGAAAAGGAAGGTCTCCACCACCGCAAACATGATACTCCAGTACAAAGATTGATGGAAATTGGTTGAATGACTACTACAATCGCGCTGGTTTGATGGAAACGAATTGCCTGATCAGTTGGTAGACATAGAAGTCGACAGCAGGGAAGATGAGAGTAACGTTGAATCCGATGTTGAATCAATGACAGTGATGATGACCGAACATTAAATATTCTAA
>NC_134789.1:15818216-15820716 GCF_046742065.1 Oratosquilla oratoria | reverse complement strand
ATGAGTTATAAATATAAATATATATATATATATATATATATATATATGTATACATATATATATATATATATATATATATATATATATATATATATATATATATATATATAACGTATTCAAAATTATTCTGAAATGACCTCAGTGGTGACGGTGTTTGGGGGACAATCGTAAGGGTGATTGACTGTACAATACCGACTACCGATACGTGGTGACGTCACGGCAACGGGGACATCTGATTGGCCGAGAACGCTGACGTCACCGCAACGGAGACGATTGATTGGCCGCGAGCAAAGGGCAGGGCGCGAAGCGCCCTCTCGCGAGTCAGTTCAAGCGCCCATGGCGAAGCCATAGCGACAAAGCCGATACCAAGAGACGAAACGGCGAAGAAGCGTAGACAGAGGCGTAGATAGAAGCACCTATGGAAATGGCTAATGGCTACCAAGGGTATAACGAAGAAGACGTTCCAAAAAGATAAGGTGTTGGCAGCTAGACCAAGGTACGAGCACAGTAAAACGTTCCCTGGGTTGTACGCTGATACCATGACCTTTAAGGTGAAAGCGTCTATACACGAGTTCTAAAGGAAGATGATCGCCTTCAAATTAACTCGAGATAACGATAAACAATTCGAATACAGTGACGATATGTTTGACAAATTGGAGTGTTCGGACGATATGATATCCGATAAGGATTGAGAGGCATTCATGCGACATTACTTCATAGGATATAAGAAGTTCGTTAAAAACGGTGCAAAGTCTGATCACAGGATCTTCCAGATGTATTTCTCTTTCAAAATTATTCTGAAATTACCTCAGTGGTGATGGTGTTTGGGGGACACTTTCGTAAGGTTGACAGACTATGAAATATCGACTACCGATACGATGCCAAGAGACGAAACGACGAAGAAGCGTAGACTACATTATATCGAAACGTATAATTTGTAACGAACGGCCATGGGTCCCCTTGAATTCATGGGATGGCTCCTCCCGGGGGCCCCCGCCGCTCCTCCCGGGGGCCCCCGCCGCTCCTCCCTGGGGCCCCCTCCGCTTCTCCTGGGGGTCCCCACCGCTCCTCCCTGGGGCCCCCGCCGCTCATCCCGGGGGCCCCTGACGCTCCTCCTGGGGGCCACCGCCGCTCCTCCTGGGGGACCCGCCGCTCCTCCTGGGGCCACCCGCCGCTCCCCCCGGGGGCCCCCGCCGCTCCTCCTGGGGGCCCCCGACGCTCCTCCTGGGGGCCCCCGCCGCTCCCCCTGGGGGTCCCCGCCGCTCCTCATGGGGGCCCCGCCGCTCCTCCTGGGGGCCCCCGCCGCTCCTCCTGGGGGCCCCCGCCGCTTCTCCTGGGGGCCCCCGCCGCTCCTCCTGGGGGCCCCCGCCGCTCCTCCTGGGGGCCCCCGCCGCTCCTCCTGGGGGCCCCCGCCGCTCCTCCTTCAGCAGTTATAATTATAGGGTACATAGACAAGGGGTTATATACAGAGGAGGAAGTTACAGTGGGGAACTCAGTAAGCCTCAGGTCACTTGCCCTGAGTGAGGTCGGACATTTCGTCCTGTGGAGATGAATTTGTTAACTGCCATACTAGTAATGGCATCTGGTGACCATTGACCTTTAGAAGTATTATAATTTGGGAACTGTTTTATTAATGAGGACTCAATAATTTTTCTTTTGAAACTACAATGTGATTTGTGATTTGTCCTCATTAATAAAACAATTCCCAAATCATAATACTTCTAAAGGTCAATGGTCACCAGATGCCATTACTAGTATGGCAGTTAACAAATTCATCTCCACAGGACGAAACGTCCGACCTCACTCAGGGCAAGTGACCTGAGGCTTACTGAGTTCCCCACTGTAACTTCCTCCTCTGTATATAACCCCTTGTCTATGTACCCTATAATTGTAACTGCTGAAGAGGACCACAGTTAGTGGTCGAAATATACGGTTTACTCTGTATCTCAGCTTATCTTTCTCCGAGAGTGGGTTTAAGTTTTATTTTATTCGTGTGTTACGACACCTACGTTACTTGATTTGATATATGTGTGTGTGTGTGTGTGTGTGTGTGTGTGTGTGTGTGTGTGTGTGTGTGTGTGTGTGTGTGTGTGTGTGTGTGTGTGTGTGTGTGTGTGTGTGTGTGTGTGTGTGTGTGTGTGTGTGTGTGTGTGTGTGTGTGTGTGTGTGTGTGTGTGTGTGTGTGTGTGTGTGTGTGTGTGTGTGTGTGTGTGTGTGTGTGTGTGTGTGTGTGTGTGTGTGTGTGTGTGTGTGTGTGTGTGTGTGTGGCATGAGTAAAAGCCACCGCGCAAGAGTGGCGTGACTATTTCTATGGTAGCGTCTCGCGTTGGGTCACGTGCTCCCGCGTTAGGTTGGCGTGGGACGCGACCTAGAGTGACTATTGTTCTGCGGCGCGTCATCACGTGACCCAGATGCTAGAAACTGATTGGATGACGCGCTAGGCTGACCCGCAGGGCGACTAGCCCGCGGCCGGACATAGTCAGACTCTCTCTGACTACGC
>NC_134789.1:15805716-15808216 GCF_046742065.1 Oratosquilla oratoria | reverse complement strand
TGGGAGGAAAAATTAAACGAAAGGCCTGTAGATCAGATGTGGGAAATATTTCAAAATACGCTCACTAAGATGATTCAAACTTACATTCCTTTTAAGGACAGACGTCCCCCAAATCAGGCTCGCCCAAAGTGGCTCGACAAAGAAACTGAAAAAAGTATTGCTAAAAAGAGACAGGCTTATAAGAAATATAAGTGCTCGGGTGCATCTAATGACTATGAAAGTTATGTATCAATACAGAGAGATTTAAAAAAGACAATAAGAAAAAGAAAACGACAATACGAAATGAACATCGCTGAGAAATTCAAAGAGAATCCCAAAGAATTCTATAGTTACATTAGAGATAAAAAGGTTGTTAGGAATCACATTGGTCCACTATTATCTGCTGACGGTCAACTTGAATATTCAAATGAAGGAATGTGTAATCTCTTAAACAATTATTTTAGCTCGGTATTCGTAAACGAAACACCTCAAAGTGAATTCCAAACTGAAACCTGTGAAAAGTCTGGGGTAAACTTACTCACTACGGTAAATATAACAAAAGAAACAATTAAAAGGTGTATAGACAAACTCAAAGTTAATAAAACACCAGGGCCTGACGGTTGGCATCCAAGAATCTTAAAGGAAATGAAAAATGAGATTGTTGTTCCATTAGAAATTATTTTCAAGAAATCCATCATATCCGGAGATGTCCCAAGAGAATGGAAGCTAGCTAACGTTACTCCCATATTCAAAAAAGGTGACAAAAAGAAACCAAATAACTATAGGCCTATTAGTTTGACTTCGATCGTAGGAAAAATAATGGAAACTATCATCAGAGATGCTATCGAATATCATTTAGAAAGTAACCGTTTGATAAATGATAGCCAACATGGTTTCAGACGGAAACGTTCTTGCGTGACTAACTTACTCGAATTCTACAACACAGTTGTCTCGAATTATGACAAAAGAAACAATATAGATTTAATATATCTAGACTTTGCAAAAGCTTTTGATACCGTCCCACACGAAAGACTACTTACTAAATTAGCTTTGCATGGAATAAGTGGTAGCCTATTAGGTTGGACTAGTAATTGGTTGAAAGGTCGAAAACAGAGAGTTGTTTTAAATGGAAAAACTTCTGGATGGAAAAGTGTTGCAAGTGGAGTTCCTCAGGGTTCCGTTCTTGGGCCACTTCTATTCATAGTATATATAAATGATATAGACCATGGACTAAAATCTACTGTTTCCAAATTTGCTGATGATACAAAACTGTGCGGAGTGGCAAATGATCACTCAAACCAATTAGATATTCAAGAAGATTTAGATAAATTACAGCAATGGTCTGAAAAGTGGCTAATGAAATTTAACACAAGTAAATGCAAGGTAATGCACATAGGTAAAAATAACAGCAAGTACGATTACAAGTTATTTGGAAATTCGTTAACTAAAGTGGATAGTGAAAAAGATCTCGGCGTAATTATCAGTAACGACCTCAAATCATCCAAGCAGTGTATTTCAGCCTCTGAGAAAGCAAATAAGATTCTGGGATTGATTGCGTGATCTTTTGATTTCAAAAGTCCATCACTCATTAACAAGCTATATAAATCGTTAGTTCGTCCACATTTGGAATATGCTGTTTCCGTATGGTCACCGAATCTCATTAAAGACATTGACAGACTGGAAAAAGTACAACGGCGAGCCACAAAACTGATTCCAAATATCAAAAATAAATCATACGAAAATCGACTTAAGCACATGAATCTGTTTTCCCTAAAAAAGCGTAGACTCAGAGGTGACTTGATACAGGTCTTTAAGATTTTAAAGGGAATTGACAACATCAAAAGTGACCAAATTTTCACATTGAATGAGAATCAGACAAGAAACAATGGTCTCAAACTGTCCGGAAATAGATTCAAATTGGAAGTAGGTAGAAACAACTTTGCCAACCGTGTAGTTAATGAATGGAATAAACTTCCTGCACAGGTAGTGCAATGTAGTTCAGTTCGAAGCTTTAAGAATCATTTAGATAAATACCTAAGTAAGATGCTGTAATTATTATAATTTATGTTATATTATTTGTTTTTGTTTTGTTATAATTTGTCTGTCTGATTTTCATTTATTATTAGTTATATGTCAATTTATTATCATTTACTATTTACCTGTTTGTTTGTTATTCAACTATACCAATGCATTTATTTATGTATTTTAATTGTTATTTACATTGTTATAGTTTTAATTTATTATTAATATGATTTTTTTTTTTTTTTTTTGCATCCGACCTAGATATGGATCAAAAGGTCTCCTGTCGGCATGCTTTGCCTTTGTAATCCTTTGTAATACATATACATATACATATACATATACAAATACATATACACATATACGTGTGTACATATACAGTATATACCTGTACACATAATATATACCTACATGCACGTAAACACATACATACACATATAGAGGCAGATTCATTCAGTTAAAGGAACCCCATCGCCTGACAGCCACTATGTTACGTGTGTCC
>NC_134789.1:15790716-15793216 GCF_046742065.1 Oratosquilla oratoria | reverse complement strand
CATCGATGAGGCTCCTCGCGGTTACTCCGATAAGGGCAAGATAATTGGAGGGATGACTGCCACCAGAGATTCTTACCTTTCTGTGAAACACAAGAAAACCCTGCATCTCACACTCATCCTCAGTACTATGACGTACCCTTTAATACCGCTACACACACCTCCGAAAAGATCCATGCAGACATTGCAAATAGTTCAAAACAAAGCGCTTAAATTCATCACAAACACACGCTACTTAGACATAGAGACAGCCCATGTATCCCTACAATAAATGCATATCTACACTAAAAAGTCACCCACATTTGGGGCAAGCTTATACAGGTAAACAACGAAACCACGTGCTCCCTTACATACCACTACACGAGGAACACGCTAGATTGCCGCTGAGCTTCGATAGAACACGAGGTGATGATCTACCCACACCATAATACACTCTACGCCCTTAGCAAAGAAAATCATAATCGCGGAAAGTACTCCCAACGTCAATGCCCCCCATCCCCATGAATAACCCAAGAGCATGTACAGGCACATGCCATTGCAAATATTGATAGATAGCCGTTCCCCAATCCCTTGTTACTGTCCTGTACTATTTCTCTGAATATTCATTTCATTTTTTCGCCTACCCTGTGGTGGGCGAAAAGAATGCTGCCACCAAGTTTTCCCACTTGAGTCATACGAGGCGACAAAAAACAGGACGGGGGTTAGGATTATGAATCCTGCTACTTGTAGCCCCACAGGGGACATTCCTAAAAAAAAAATAATAATAATAAAAAAATAAATAAAAGCGTAAGAGGGTCTAGAAGTTTTTCGAGCAGTACCCTAAGGTTTGGGTCTTTTGATGTGTGTGGTTGTGGTACAGATGAGAGTAAAAGGGAAGAGATAGGCAGTATATGTGTGGTTGTGGTACAGATGAGAGTAAAAGGGAAGAGATAGGCAGTATGTTTGTGAGAAGAAAGATGGAAGTGTTGGCATTGAGTGAAACTAAGTTGAAAGGGAGGGGCGAGTGTGAGTGTGGGAATGTAGTTGGGAGGTGCTCAGAAGTGAAGAGGAGACGAGGGAGAGAAGGGGTGGCTATACTAGTAAGTGAGGAGATAGGCAAGCGTGTAGTGGAGTGGAAGGAGGTTTCTTCAAGGTTAATGTGGATGAACATGAAGCTGGGAAGGGAGATGTGGGTTTTTTGTTAGTGCATATGGGCCTGGTAGTGAGAAGAGCGAAAGGGAAAGTGAGGCTTTTTAGATAGATTTAAATGAGTGCATAGAAGGATTAGGGAGAAATGTCAATGTATTTGTATGTGAGAAACCTTAGTGCTTGCGTAGGAAATGAAGAAATAGACGGAGTGATTGGAAAGTATGGAGTTCCAGGAAAAAATCGTAGTGGACAGTTGATGGTGGAGATATGTCCTAAAAGAGAGTTGATGATAGCAAATACAGTGCTTAGGAAGAAAGTCAAGCATAGGTACACATGGGAGATGTTGAATGGGTAACCAACCACTGCTGGTCCCCACTTGGATAGGTAGCCGGTGCAAGGAGACACGGAGACACGGGTTCTTCACGTCGTTTATTATTCCAGTCCACTCTCTAACTAACTCTGCGTCCTTCCTGGGCACGCAGGAAACTCTCTAGTTGCCATTTTCCCAATTAGTGTCATCTATTCCCTTTTACACAGAAAACAACAGACGCTCAAAATTATACAATAATATAGATATATGTACAAAGATATCCTATTACACATTCATCCCACTTTCACATTACAAGAATTGAATTGATAATTATATACGCATTCAGGAATGGCGTTCAACTACAGTTTCACGGAAACTTCAAGAATTGTTACTTATACATACGAACATACATACTTCCAATTACGCATTACTTTCATAATTCCTAAGGCTGAATATAGGTACGTTATATATGAAAATTGATATACAATAAATGCTCGGCCACCTATCTATCGCTGACCTCAGCGATGTATAAATTTGAACAGAGCACATGGAACACTTTACAAGAATGGCAAGGCAAGTACATGAATAGCATAAGAATATAAGGCAGTACAATTGAGTAAAACACAAATGGTTTACATGAAGACATAATATATATCTTACACAGGAGCAGACGCATGTATGAAATTTACATGGAAATAGAATTTTTTAAAAGAGGCAAGTGGAAAACACTTTGGCACCTAGACGGGTAGGAGGTTCAAGATTATGCGGATGGGACACAGGTGAAGGTGAAGGGGGAGGGGAAGGAGATGTGTCAGGGGGAGTCAAGGGAGTCGGAGGCTCAATGTCGCAGTCTAGACCTCGGGAGAAAAGTTTAAGGTTGTCCAGGTGCATGATGGTATCTGAATCTGAATTTACGTGTTGCAATTTGACTTTGTTTGTAGGTTCAAAGGCAAGGACTCGGAAAGGACCAATTAATTTAGGTGAAAGTTTGGAAGAGGGAGAAGGGTTCAGGACATACACGATGTCACCTATTGCAATGTTAGACTCTCTCGCATTTTTATTATG
>NC_134789.1:15765586-15790216 GCF_046742065.1 Oratosquilla oratoria | reverse complement strand
TGTCCTGTGACACTACTTCTGACAGTGGACTGGGTGCAGGGATGACCCGTCCATCTGAGCAGGTGCTAAGATAGGGAGGAGGGTGGAGGGGTGTGGCGTAATTTTCGGGGATGAAATGGGTGGGAATGTTTTTGTGCTTTGTCCTTTTTGGCTACCCCCCTGGTAAGGGGTAAAAAGCACTTGGTATATGTATGTATGTACCTTGTAAAACTTATATGCTAAACTTGTCATTATTTGTAAAAAAAAAAAAGTTTTAATTAATAGAACCTTATAAAATTATCGTTATTAGTATATTCAACACTTCTCATTATTTTCTAAACATTAAAGTTACCTTTTACAGTATCTTCTAAACTTGTTAATATTAGTATATTCTAAATGTCAAGTATAGTATTATATTCTAAACATCGTGATTATTAGTACATATTAATGTTATCATTCGTTCTACCTTCCATACATGTCATTTATTAGTATATTCTAATTTTTTCATTTATAAGGACTTATTAAAGTTAATAGCACACTTCTTAATTTGTCATTGTTAGTACATTGTAAACTTGTCATTTTTAGTACACATTAAACTTATCACAATTATAAACACCTTCCAAACTTGTCAGTATTAGCGTATTCTTAACTTTTCTTTATTATTTTTATTAATTAGTGATACTTATTTATTAAAGTTTATTATTAGTAGTATCTCGTAAACTTGTCATTAATTGGATTATTATAGTATTTATAGTTTCACTTTAAGAGTACGTGCTAAACCATCATTATTAGTATATTCTAAAATTTGTCATTTATTAGTACACATTAACGTTGATTATATCTAATATTACTTATAACTTGCCTTATCAAAGAATACCTTTTCAACTTTTTTTAGTACATGTTAAAACTATGATTAAAGGCATCCTCCCTAACTTTTTTATTCGAACACATTAGAAATCACATAAAAATTACCATTCTAAACTTGTCTTTACTTCTATATTCTAAACTTGGGTACACATATAAAGTTATCTTTAATAGTATCTTCTAAAATTCTGATCCTTGATTAGTATGTTCTATTAATGTCATTATTAGTACACATTAATTATATTAGCATTAATAGCACTTTCTATGTTCATTATAAGTATAATCTAACCATCTAGAATATTCTAAACATTTCTTCATTGACATATACGTTCTAAAACTATTTCATTATTAGTGCTTATTAAATATATTCTAAACATGGCAATATTAGTGTTATTCTAAACTTGTCATTATTATCATATTCTAAACTTGTTAGTATTATACACATGATTCTAAACTAGCACCTTCCAAAGTTGTCATTATTCGTATATTCTAATCTTTGATATTACCTTCTAACTATATAGTATATATATCATTATTAATTTAGTATATACTTATTTATATATATATATATTTTCAGTATATTTATATATATCTAATATATATATATATCTAATCATATATATCAGTATCTTCTACAATTCGGTCCATTATTATGTATAATCTAAACATGTGATTATGAGTACATATAAGTGTTGATCCATTAAGGTAATAGTGCTTTCTAAATATGTAATTATCTTTTATATTCTAAGCTTGTCACTGTTGGTACACTTCAAAAGTTATCATTTATAGAATATTCTAAAATTTTCATTATTAGTATAATTCTAATTAAATTTGTCATTAGTAGTACACATATAAAGTTAGCATTAATAGTATCTTTAATCTGATCATTATAAGTATAATCTAACCATTAGAATATTCTAAACATATCTTCATTGACATGTTCTAAACTTTTCATTATTAGTGCTTATTAAATATAATCTAAACATGGCAATATTAGTGTATTCTAAAGTTGTCATTATTCTAAAGTTGTTATTATTATCATATTCTAAACTTGTTAGTTGTCATTATTCGTGTATTCTAATCTTTGTCATTATTAGTACAGATTACAGTTATCATTGATATTACCTTCTAATATATGTAATTATCAGTATTTTCTACAATTGCCATTATTAGTGTATATTAAAGTTATCATTAATAGTACCTTCTAAACTTGTCCTTATTAGTATATTCTAAACATGTGATTATGAGTACATATTAAGAGTTATCATTAATAGTGCTTTCTAAACATGTAATTATCTTTCATATTCTAAGCTTATCACTATTGATACACTTAAAAGTTTTTATTAATAGAATATTCTAAAATTTCATTATTAACTTGTCATTAGTAGTACACATTAAAGTTATCATTAATAGTATATTAAATCTGGTCATTATAGGTATGTTCTATAATTATCATTATTAGTATTTGTTATCATTAACAGTATCTTGTAAACTTGTCATTATTAGTATGTTCTAAACTTGTCATTATAAGTATATTCTTTACGTATCATTATTACTATATATAACTTACCATAAATAGTATTTTCTAAACTTGTCATTATTAGTATATTATAAACTTACCCATAATAATATATTCTCAATGTTCATAATATTTTCTAATATTTGTTATCAGTATCCTCTACAATTGCATATTAAAGTTATCATTAATAGTACCTTCTAAACTTGTCCTTATTAGTATATTCTAAACATGTGATTATGAGTACATATTAGAGTTATCATTAATAGTACTTTCTAAACATGTAATTATCTTTCATATTCTAAGCTTGTCACTAATGGTACACTATAAAGTTATCATTAATAGAATATTCTACAATTTCATTATTAGTATATTCTAAACTTGTCATTAATAGTATACATTAAAGTTATCATTAATAGTATCTTTATTCTGATCATTATTAGTATGTTCTATAATTATTATTACAATTATTATTACTTATCATTAACAGTATATTGTAAACTTTTCAGTATTAGTATGTTCTATAAATGTCATTATAAGTATTGATTATTGGTACACATTGTATATATCATTAATAGTACTATAGACAATATTTATTATTAATATATTCTAAACTTCTCATATTAAAGTTATCATCAATAGTTCCGACTGAACATGTTATTCTTAGTATATTCTAAACTTGTTACTATTAGTACAAATTAAAGTTATCATTAAAAGTATATTCTAAACATGTCATTACTAGTATTTAGTAATTTTTTCACTACTAATACTCATTAAAGTAATTAACGCTATACGTTTTTTTTCTTAATTTCCCATTTTATTATAAATTAAATTTGTCATTAACATAACTTGTCATATTCTAAACTTTTCATTATCATTTCACATATATTTTATCTTTCATAGTGCTTATCATTATTTCATATTCTAAACATCTCACTAAACTTATCACTATTAATAAACATTAAAGTTATCTTTAATAGTACCTTCTAAACTTGGCATGATTAGTACATTCTAAGCTTGTCGTTATTAGTACAAGTTAACGTTATCAATTATAGTACCTTCTAAACTTACCCTTATTAGTATATAGTACTTTGTTTATATTAGTACATATCAAATTAAAGTTATCATTAATAGTACCTTATAAAAGTTGTCATTAAGGTACCTTCTGAACTTATTTTTATTTGTATATTACAAAAATGCTATTTCTAGTGTATTAACTCTAACTTTAATGAGTCCTAATAATGACAAAATTAGAATATTCTAATAATGGCATGTATGGCAGATAAAACGAATGATAACTTTAATATGTACTAATAATCACAGATTCAGAATAACTAATGTGTACTAATAATCACAGGTTTACAATATTTTAATAATGATATGTTTAGAGGGTTACATTAATGATAACGTTAATGTGTAGTTTGAAATATATCAGTAATGCAAGGTTTAGAAAATACTAATAATAGATGTTGCTATTAATGATAACTATAATACTACAACTATAACTATAATACTATAACTATAATACTATAAAACTATATAATAATTAGTTTTGAATATACTAACAATGACATGTTTAGAAGACACTACTAATGATAACTCTAATATGTACTAATACTCAAAAGTTCAAAATATACTAATAATGACAAGTTTAGAATAATAATAAACTCGGAATATATTATTATTACCAAGTTTAGAATATACTAATAATGATAAGGATACAAGTTTAGAATACCGAAGAAGATATGTTTAGTATATTTGAATATACTAATAATAATAAGTTTAGAATATACTAATAATGAAAGTTGAATATCCGTAAAATGACAAAATTATAATGAAAATATTGATTATAACTTTAATGTGTACTAATAATCACAGGTTTACAATATTTCAATAATGACATGTTTAAGGTTACATTAATGATAACGTTAATGTGTAGTAATAATAACACGTGTAAAATATATTAGTAATGCAAGATTTGGAAATAATAATAGCATAGTAGAAGTTGCTATTAAAGATAACTATAATACGTACTGATAATTAATTTTGAATAACTAGTTTTGAATATTACAATGACATGTTTAGAATATACTAATAACAAGTTTAGGATAATGATAAACTCGGAATATATTGTATTACCAAGTTTAGAATATACTAATAATGGTAAGGATACAAGGTCCTAGTAATGATAACTTCAATGTATACTAATAAAATTTACAATACCAAAGAAGATATATTAATAGTGATGTTTCGAATTTACTAACAATGACAACTTAAGAAAGTATTGTCAGTGATAACTATTGTGGGTTGAGGGTTGAGAATAAGCTTTAAGGGGTTCTAATAATGACAAGTGTTGAATATACCAATAATGACAAATTTAGAATATACTAATAATGTCAGGTTTAGAATATACTTGTAATGACAAGTTTAGAATACACCAATAATAACAAATTTAGAAGGTATTATTAATGAAAAATTTAGTATGTACCAATAATAACGCGCTCAGAATATTCTAAGAATCCCAAATTTAAAATGATGACATAGAGTATACTAATGATAAGCTTAGAAGATAATATTTATGATAACTTTAATGTGTAAAAGTTTAGAATATATTGATAATGGCACGTTTAGAAATTACTATAAATGACAACTTTAGAAGGTTCTATATATGATAAATATATTTTGTACTAATAATAACAAGTTTAGAACGTACTAATAATGACAAACTTAGAATAGTATAAATAAAAACTATAATGTCTTCTAATAATTAATGACAACTTTAATATGTACTAATTATCACATGCTTACAATATTGTAGTAATTTAAAGTTTAAAATGTTATATTAATGATAATGTTAATGTGTAGCAATAATGACACGTTTGAATTATATTTATAATGCAAAGTTTAGTAAATACTAATGATAGCATGATTAGGAGCCAGTAATAATAATAACTAAGAATTTTAGAATATACAAATAATGACAAGTTTTAAATAATTATAAACTTTGGAATATATTAGTATTGCCAAGTTTAGAATATACTAATAATGATAAGCTTACAAGGTCCTAATAATGATAACTTTATTGTGTAGTAAGTTTAGAATAATAAAAAGATATGTTAGTATCTACTAATACTGATATGTTTCGAATATACGAACAATGACAATCTTAAAAAGTATTGTTAATTATAACTTTAAAGTGTACTAATAATGATGGTTTAGAACATACAAATATTGACAAGCTTTTAATGTGTACTAATGACAAGTGTAAAATATACTAATAAGGACAAATTTAGAATATGCTAATAATGTTAGGTTTAGAATATAAGTATAGAATAATTATAAACTTTGGAATATATTAGTATTACCAAGTTTAGAATATACTAATAATGATAAGTTTTTAAGGTCCTAATAATCATAACTTTAATGTGTACTAATAACGACAAGTTTAGAATACCAAAGAAAATATGTTTAGTATTTACTAATACTGATATGTTTCGAATATAAGAACAATGGCAACTTTAGAAAATATTGTTAATGTATATGAATATTGACATCACTAGAAAATATTGATGATATCTTTATTGTGCACTAATAATGACATTTATAATATACTATTAAGGATAACTTTAACGTGTACTAATAAAGAGAAACTTTTAATAACTTAGATATGTATTAATAGAAACAGGTTTATAATATACAAAAATTGGCAAGTGTAGAGGGTACTATTGATAATAAGTTGAATGTGTACTAAAATGACAAATTTAGAATGGCACTATTAATTATAACTTTAATGTCTAGTTACAAAGACAAGTTTATAAGGTACTATTAATGATAACTTTAATAATGACAAGTTCAGAAAGTACTATTACTGTAAACTTTAATGTAATCCAATAATGACAAATTTAGAAAACACCAATAATGAGAAGTTTAAATTATACTAAAAATAAGATGTTTAGAAGGTACTATTAATGGTAACTTATATGGCAAATGGCAAATGATGACAAGCTTAGAATATACTAATAAAAAGTTAAGAAACTACTATTAATGATAACTTCAATGTGTACTAATGTTGAAAAGTTTAGAATATATAAAAATGGCATGTTTAGAAGAAACTACTATTAATGATAACTTCAATGTGAACTAATACTGTCAAGATTATGATATAATAAAATAAATTAATGTGTACTAATGTTGAAAGGTATATATAAAAATGGCATGTTTAGAAGATAAGTTTAGAATATACTGATAATGACAAGTTTAATATAATGATAATAATGACGATTTTAGAAGGTGCTAATATACAGTAATAATGGCAAGTTTAGAAAGTACTATTGTAAACTTTAATGTAATCCAATAATGACAAATTTAGAAAACACCAATAATGAGAAGTTTAAATTATACTAAAAATGAGATGTTTAGAAGGTACTATTAATGATAACTTATATGGCAAA
The DNA here is from genome assembly GCF_046742065.1 of Oratosquilla oratoria. Classification (NCBI taxonomy): domain Eukaryota; kingdom Metazoa; phylum Arthropoda; class Malacostraca; order Stomatopoda; family Squillidae; genus Oratosquilla; species Oratosquilla oratoria. Next base: position 15,783,406 of record NC_134789.1, on the reverse strand, counting down.
TGGCAAGCTTAGAATATACTAATAAAAAGTTAAGAAACTACTATTAATGATAACTTCAATGTGTACTAATACTGTCAAGATTATGATATGCTAATAATCACAATAAAATAAATGAATGTGTACTAATGTTGAAAAGTTTAGAATATATAAAAATGGTATGTTTAGAAGAAAACTTTAGAAGATAAGTTGATAATGACAATATAAGTTGATAATGACAATATAATGATAATAATGACGATTCTAGAAGGTGCTAGTATACAGTAATAATTACAAGTTCAGAAAGTACTATTACTGTAAACTTTAATGTAATCCAATAATGACAAATTTAGAAAACACCAATAATGAGAATAATTATACTAATAATTATACAATACTAAAAATGAGATTAATGATAACTTATATGGCAAATGGCAAATGATGACAAGCTTAGAATATACTAATAAAAAGTTAAGAAACTACTATTAATGATAACCAATGTGTACTAATACTGTCAAGATTATGATATGCTAATAATCACAATCAAATAAATTAATGTGTACTAATGTTGAAAAGTTTAGAATATATAAAATGGCATGGTAGAAGATAAGTTTAGAATATACTGATAATGACAAGTATAATATAATAATAATAATAAGTTCAAAAGGTACCTTAATGACAACTTTTAGAAGGTACTATTAATGATAACTTTAATGTGTATTAATATAAACAAGTTATTATACACTAATAAGGGTAAGTTTAGAAGGTACTATAACTGATAACGTTCACTTGTACAAGCTTGGAATATACTAATAATGACAAGTTTAGAAGATACTATTAAAGATATCTTTAATGTCTATTAAAGTGATAAGTTTAGTATATACTATTAATGAGAAGTTTAGAATATATTAATTATGACAAGTTTGGAAAGCACTATTAAAGATAAAATCTATGCGAAATGATAATAAAAAGTTTAGAATATGACAAGTTTACATGTTAATGAAAAATTTAATTTACAATAAAATGGGAAATTTAGAAGAAAAAAAAAACGTATAGCGTTTAGCAGGTACTATTAGTAAAATATTTAATGTGTATTAATAATTACTTTAATGAGTACTAATAGTGATTTTTTTTTTACAAAATACTAGCAATGACATGTATATACATTTAATAATAATAATGACATGTATATACATTTAATAATAATGACATGTAATGACATGTAATAATGACATGTATTTAATAATAACTTTAATACTCATATGCACTAATAGTAAAACGTTTAGAATATGAATATTGTCGATAGTACAATGTGTACTAATAATATAATCAAACTTTAGAAAATGATATTTATAATAACTTTAATATGTTTTAATAATGACAATTTTAGAAGGTTCTATTAAATAACTTTGATATGTACTAATATCGAATGATTTGATTTGTACTAATAATGAAAAGTTTATAATATACTAACAATGACAACTATAGAATATTATCATAATATGTAATAAAGACAAATTTATAGTATTCTAATTATGACAAGTTTAGAAGGTATTATTAATAATAACTTTAATGTGTACTAACAAGTTTAGAATATAGTAACAACGACAAGTTGTAATATAGAAATAATGTCAAGTTTAGAAGGTATTATTAATAATAGCTCTAATGTGACAAGTTTACAATATACTTACAATGCAAGATACAGTTAATGATAATTTTTATTATATACCAACAATGACTTTAATGTGTACTAATAATGAAATTTTTAAAATATTCTAATAACGGTAAGTTTGTAATATACTAATAATGACTAGTTTAAAAGATATGTTAATAATGCATTTAATTTTGACAAGTTTAATATGTACTAATAATCAGAAGTTTGCAATATACTAATAAAAAGAGGTTTAGAAGGTACAGGTATGTGTACTAATAATGGAAAGATTAGCATATACCAATGTTCAGGATAACTTTAATGTGTACTAATAATAAGCAAGTTTGTAATATACTAATAAAGACAAGTTTAGAATGCACTCTAACTAATAAATTTAATGTGTAATAATAATAAAAAGTTTAGAATATGTTAATGACAACAAGTTTAGAATGTACTATTAAGATCTTTAATGACAAGTTTAGAATATAGTAATAATGAGAAGCTTAGCAGATACTATCATTGACAAGTTTAGAATGTACTTATAATGAAAAGTATGGAAAATATTTTCAACGTTAAATACAAATACAAAAACTACAAAATACAAAAATACAAAAAATATAAAAAATACAAACATACGAAAATTACAAAACAAATACAAATACAAATACAAATACAAATACAAATACAAATACAAATACAAATACAAATACAAATACAAATACAAATACAAATACAAATACAAATACAAATACAAATACAAATTTATAAGCTATTAATGATAACTTTAATGTGTTCTGAAAATAATTTTTTTAGAAGGCACTATAAGCTATTAATGATAACTTTAATGTATACTAGTGAAGTAATAATTACATAATTTGAGTATACTAATATTAAGTTTACGATATACAAATAAATGCCGGGTAGGTACTATTAATGATAACTTTAATGTGTACCAATATTGAGATGTTTAGAATATACTAAAAATGAAAATTTTATCGAACTATTCATGATAACCTTAAAGTTTAGTAATATTAAACTTACCATTAATAGTATTTCCTAAACTTGCCATTATTAGTATATTATCAACTTACCCATAATAGTATATTCTCAACTTTCATAATATTTTCTAATATTTGTTATTATTAGTATCCTCTACAATTGCATATTAAAGTTATCATTAATACTACATTCTAAACTTGGCCCTATTATGATATACTTTAAAGTTATCATTAATAGAATATTCTACAATTTCATTATTAGTATATTCTAAACTTGTTATTAATAGTACACATTAAAGTTATCATTAATAGTATCTTTAATCTGATCATTATTAGTATGTTCTATAATTTTTAGTATTAGTATTAGTTATCATTAACAGTATCTTGAAAATTTTCATTATTAGTATGTTCTATACTTGTCATTATAAGTATATTCTTAACGTATCATTATTACTATACATTAAACTTACCATTAATAGTACTTTCTAAACTTGTCATTATTAGTATATTATATTCTTGTCATTATTAGTATATTAAAAACTTACATTATTAGTATATTATAATCTTACCCATTAGTATATCATACACCCCATTCATAATTAGTACACATTAAAAATTATCATTAACTGTACCTTGCATTAAAAGTATATTGTAAACTTGAGATATTAAAGCTATTATTAATAATACCTTCTAAAGTTGACATTATTTGTATATTACAAAATTGCCATTACTAGCATATTCTAAATTTGTCATTATTAGTATATTTTAACTTCTTATTACTAGTACACATTGTAAACTTGTCATAATTGGAATATTATATATTTGTCCTTATTGATACATATTATGATATTCTACAGTTGTTATTGTTAGTATATTATAAAATTTCATTATTAGTACAAATCAAATTATTCAATATTAGTACATATCAAATATATTTAATAGAACCTTCTAAAATTGTCATTATCTAAACGTATTAAAGTTATTATAAATATAATTTTCTAAAATATTGATTATTGGTACACATTGTAATTGTACTATCGACAATATTTATTATTAATATATTATATATTATATTAATAAAGTTATCATCAATAATTCCGACTGAACATGTTATTCTTAGTATATTCTAAACTTGTTACTATTAGTACATATTAAAGTTATCATAAAAAGTATATTCTAAACATGTCATTACTAGTATTTTGTATTTTTTCACTACTCAGTAAAGTAATTATTAGTATACATTAAACGCTATCCGTTTTTTATAAATTAAAATTGTCATTAACATGTAAACTTGTCATATTCTAAACTTTTCATTGTCATTTCACATAGATTTTATCTATAATAGAGCATATTATTTTATATTCTAAACTTCTCATTAATAGTATATACTAAACTTATCACTATTAATAAACATTAAAGTTATCTTTAATAGTACCTTCTAAACTTGGCATTATTAGAATATTCTAAGCTTGTCGTTATTAGTACAAGTTAACGTTATCAATTATAGTACCTTCTAAACTCACCCTTATTAGTATTTTTTATACTTTGTTTATATTATTACACATTAAAGTTATCATTAATAGTACCTTATAAAAGTTGTCATTAAGGTACCTTCTGAACTTATCTTTACTTGTATATTACAAAAATGCTGTTTTTAGTGTATTAACTCTAACTTTAATGAGTCCTAATAATGACAGAATTTGACATTCTAATAATGGCATGTATGGAAGATAAAACGAATGATAACTTTAATATGTACTAATAATCACAGATTCAGAATAACTAATGTGTACTAATAATCACAGGTTTACAATATTTAGAAGGTTACATTAATGACACTTCTGAAATATATTAATAATGCAAGGTTTAGAAAATACTAATAATAGCATAGTAGATGTTGCTATTAATGATAAATATAATACTACAACTATAACTATAATACTATAAAACTATATAATAATTAGTTTTGAATATACTAACAATGACATGTTTAGAAGACACTACTAATGATAACTCTGAAATGTACAAATACGCAAAAGTTTAAAATACACTAATAATGACAAGTTTTGAATAATGATAAACTCGGAATATATTATTATTACCAAGTTTAGAATATACTAATAATGATAAGGATACAAGGTCCTAGTAATGATAACTTTAATGTATAGTATACTGATAAAGTTTAGAATACCGAAGAAGATATGTTTAGTATATTTGAATATACTGATAATAATGAGTTTAGAATATACTAATAATGAAAGTTGAATATCCGAAAAATGACAAAATTATAATGACAATTTTAAAGGCACTATTGATTATAACTTTAATGTGTACTAATATGCACAGGCTTACAATATTTCAATAATGACATGTTTAGAAGGTTGCATTAATGATAACGTTAATGTGTACGTTTGAAATATATTAGTAATGCAAGGTTTAGAAAATACTAATAATAGCATAGTAGATGTTGCTATTAAAGATAACTATAATACGTACTAATAATTAATTTTGAATCATTTGTTTTGAATATGACAATGACATGTTTAGAATAATAATGACAAGTTTAGGATAATGATAACCTCGGAATATATTATATTACCAAGTTTAGAATATACTAATAATGGTAAGGATACAAGGTCCTAGTAATAATAACTTCAATGTATACTAATAAAATTTACAATACCAAAGAAGATATATTAATAGTGATATTTCATTAGTATATATCATTAGTAATAATGATATATACTTTTAATGATAACTTTAATATAAGAAGTTTAGAATATACTAAGAATAACATGTTCAGTCGGAACTATTGATGATAACTTTAATATGAGAAGTTTAGAATATATTAATAATAAATATTGTTGATAGTACTATTAATGATATATACAATGTGTACCAATAATCAATATTTTAGAAAATAATATTTATAATAACTTTAATATGCTTTGATAATGACAATTTTAGAAATTTCTATTAAATATCTTTGATATGTACTAATATCATAGAATATCATAATGTGTATCAATAAGGACAAATTTATAATATTCTAATTATGACAAGTTTAGAATTTTAGAATATACTAATAATGACAAATTTAGAATATGCTAGTAATGGCAATTTTTTAATATACAATCAATGTCAACTTTAGAAGGTATTATTAATAATAGCTTTAATGTGACAAGTTTACAATATAGTTATAATGCAAGGTACAGTTAATGATAACTTTTGATGTGTACTAATTATGAAAGTTGAGAATATACTATTATGGGTAAGTTTATAATAATGACAAGTTTAGAAAGTACTATTAATGGTAAGTTTAATGTATAGTAATATACGTTGTGAATATACTTATAATGACAAGTATAGGACATGCTAATAATGAAAAGTTTACAAGATACTGTTAATGATAACTAATAATAATATGCAATTGTAGAGGATACTAATAATAACAAATATTAGAAAATATTATAATATACTATTATGGGTAAGTTTATAATATACTAATAATGACACGTTTAGAAAATACTATTAATGGTAAGTTTAATGTATAGTAATAATGATACGTTAAGAATATACTTATAATGACAAGTTTAGAACATACTAATAATGACAAGTTTACCAGATACTGATAATGATAACAAATACTAATAATGATAATTATAGAACATACTTATAATGATCAGATTACAGATACTCTTAATGATAGCTTTAATGTGTACTATTAATGACACTGCTTCTGACCCATGGCGGTGGGCAGTGTGCAGGGATGACCCGTCATCCAGGAGGTGCTCAGATTAGAGGGAGGGTGGGAGGGGTGTGGAGTGTATTTAGGGATGAAATGGGTGGGAGTGTTTTTGTGCCTTTCCCTTTTTGGCTACCTCCCTTGGAAGGGGGAAAAAGCCTTGGTATATGTATGTATGTATTAATGACAAGTTTAGAATATATCGAAATTTTAGAATATTATAATAATGATAACTTTTAAGTGTACCAATAGTGACAAGCTTAGAATATTAAAGATAATTACATGTTTAGAAAGCACTATTAATGATAACTCTTAATGTGTACTCATAATCACATGTTTAAGGAAAAGTTTAGAAGGTGCTATTAATGATAACTTTAATATGAACTAATAATGGCAATTGTAGAAGATACTGATAATTACATATATTAGAAGGTAATATCAATGATAATTGTAATGTGTACTAATAATGACAAAGATTAGAATATACGAATAATGACAACTTTCGAATGTGCTACTAATCATGTGTATTAATACTAACAAGTTTAGAATATGTAAATAATGACAACTTTAGAATAATGACAGCTTTAGAATACACTAATATTGCCATGTTTAGAATATATTTGATAAGCTTTAATAATATATTTAATAAGTTTAGAACATGTAAATGAAGATATTTTTAGAATATTCTAATAGTTAGATTATACGAATAGAAAGTGCTTCTAATGATAACTTAAATATGTACTAATAATGATAATTATAGAACATACTAATAATGATCAGATTAAAGGTACTATTAATGATAACTTTAATGTGTAAAGACAAATTTAGAATGGTAATTTTAATGTGTTCTAATGTGTTCAAATAGAAAAAAAGTTAGGAAGATGCCTTTAATGAGTTTTAACATGTAGTAAAAAAAAGTTTAAACGGTATTTTTGATAAGTCAAAGTTTAAAATATACTAATGATGTCAAGTTTAGAAGGTAATATTGATAATAACGTTAATGTGTACTAATAATGACAAGTTTTGAATATATTAATAATGATGTTTAGCAAGTACTCTTAATGTGTACTATTAATACTAGAATATACAAGTAATTACAAGTTTAGAAGATACTACTAATAATAACTTTAAGTATCAATAATGACAGGTAACAATAATGACCATATGATTTGGGCATATGAACTGTTTACACTGTCCACATTTTGTACTAATAAAGAAAAGTTAAGAATACGCTAATACTGATAATATTGATAAGTTTAATGTGTACTAATAATGACAAGTTTACAATGTACTAACAATGACAAATTAAGAAGGTGCTATTAACTATAACTTAAATAAGTCCTAATAATGAAAAAATATAATATACTAATAATGACATGTATGGAAGATAGAACGAATGATAACATTAATATGTACTAATAATCACAGGTTACAATGACATTTAGATTGACAAGTTCAGAATATACTGTTAAAGGTAACTTTAATGTTTAGAAATAATGAGAAGTTCAGAAGATACTGTTAAAGGTAACTTTAATGTTTAGAAATAATGGGAAGTGTGAAATATACTAATAACGATAAGTTTAGAAGGTTCTACTAATGATAACTTTATTTTGTACAAATAATGACAAGTTTAGCATATAGGTTTACAAGGTACTATTGATAATAACTTCAATGTATATTAATAAAAAAAAACTTTAAGGTATATTAATCCAATAATGAGTTAGGATATAATAATAATGAGATTAGAATATACTAATACTAATAAGTTTAGAATATACTAATAAAGAAAGTTTAGCATATCCGAACAATGACAAGTTAATAATGACAATCTTAAAGGCACTATTAATAATAACTTTAATGTGTACTAATAATCACAAGTTTACAATATCTTAATGACATGTTACATAGAGCTGATGACAAGAAAACGAGTACAAAATGTTGACATATATGCCCAAATCATATGGTCATTTCCTGTAACATGAGGTGTCATAAATTATTAGTTTTTTTTCGGTTTACTAGTTCTAACCTTATTTTGGTGTGATATTAGAGGAAATATTTTCTTTCACTATCAATAGAGCGGATATACTTTTACATTGGTTCATAACATATTTTTGCTTTGCTTTTATGGTATCAAGAAGCTTGTGATGTTTCTCTTTACATTCCGGATGTTAAATATATATGTTCATTTCTGTTCACTAGTTCTAACTTTATTTTGATGTGATATTAGAGGAAATATTTTCTTTCACTATCTATAGAGTTAACTTACCTTCAAGCGCATATATTTGTACATTGGTTCATAACATATTATTTGTTTTGCTTTTATGGTATCAAGAAGCTTGTGATGTTTCTTTATATTCCGTATGTTGAATATATATGTTCATTCCTGTTCACTAGTTCTAACTTTATTTTGATGTGATATTAGAGGCAATATTTTCTTTCACTATCTATTGAGTTTACTTTAAAGCACGTATATTTGTACATTGGTTCATTATATATTATTTGTTTTGCCTTTATGGTATCAAGAAGTGATGTTTCTCTTTATATACCGGGTTATTGGATATATATATTAACACTAGAAATATTTTATTTACCTTTAATATGCTAAAATACTTTAAAAAAGAGGTTGGGGTCAAATTAACCCCACGGTGCATATTTGCTTGAAAAAAAAAATCGTGCATCCACGGGTACAATTTGGAATAATCTAAATGATAACTTTAATGTGTACTTATAAAGAGAGTTTAGAATATACTAATAGCGATACTAATAACGACAGGTTTAAAATATACAAATAATGGCAAGTTAGGTACTATTAATGATGACTTAATGTCTACTAATGATGAAAATAATTAGTTGAAAAGTTGAAAAGGCACTATTAGTCATTACTTTATTGCGTACTAATAAAGGAAAGTTTAGTATATGCTAATAATCACAAGTGTAGAATATTCTAATAATAACAAGGTTAGGATGTACTAATAATGAAAAGTATAGATTTTACTAATATTGAGAAGTTTTGAAGTTAGTATTAATGATGTGTAGCAATAATAAAAAGTTAAAAATATACTAATAATAACAAGTTTAGAATGTACTAATATGACATGTTTAGAATATACTAATGGTAAGTTATATTTGGAAAAAAAAAAAATCGTGCATCCACGGGTACAATTTGGAATAATCTAAATGATAACTTTAATGTGTACTTATAAAGAGAGTTTAGAATATACTAATAGCGATACTAATAACGACAGGTTTAAAATATACAAATAATGGCAAGTTAGGTACTATTAATGATGACTTAATGTCTACTAATGATGAAAATAATTAGTTGAAAAGTTGAAAAGGCACTATTAGTCATTACTTTATTGCGTACTAATAAAGGAAAGTTTAGTATATGCTAATAATCACAAGTGTAGAATATTCTAATAATAACAAGGTTAGGATGTACTAATAATGAAAAGTATAGATTTTACTAATATTGAGAAGTTTTGAAGTTAGTATTAATGATGTGTAGCAATAATAAAAAGTTAAAAATATACTAATAATAACAAGTTTAGAATGTACTAATATGACATGTTTAGAATATACTAATGGTAAGTTATATTTGGAAAATATTAATGATAACTAAGGTGAACGTTATTTGGGAAATAACTGATATAACTACTAAATAACTGATATAACTACTAATATAATTACTAGTGACAAATTTATAATAAACCAATAATGTTAAGTTTAAAACATACTAATAATGAAAATTTAGAATATAATAATAATGACACGTATAGTAAAGTAACAAGTTCAGAATATACTAATAATGACACGTTTAATATACTAAAATGACAAGTTTAGAATATACTAAGAATTACTAATAATGACAAGTTTTAATAAATGATAATGACAAGTTTTAATAAAAACTTTAATGTGTACAAGTTTGGATTATTCCAATAATGTTTAGAACATTTTAGAACATACTAATAATTAACATACTAGAACATACTAGAACATACTAGAACATACTAATAATGTTTAGAACAGTTTAGAACATACTAATAATGAAGATTTAGAAAATACTAACAATTACATGTTTAAAATATACTAAAATAACAAGTTTAGAATATACTAATAATAACATGGTTAGAATATACTAAAATGATAAGTTTAGAATATACAATTAATAAAAAGTTCAGAATATACTAATAATGACAACTTTAATGTGTACATATAAGGAATATACCTGAATATACTAATAAAGACAAGTTTAGAGTATACTAAGAATGCAAGTTTAGAATATGCTAATAATGAAAAATTTGAAATATACTTAATTCGACAAGTTTAGAATATAATATTAATTTCATTTTTAAGATATACTAAAATGACAAGTTAAGAAGATATACTGATAATATTTTAGTGTATACTCATAAATGCAACTTTAGAATAGATAAATAATGTTAAGTTTAGAACATACTAATAATGAAATTTTAGAATACAGACGTTCATGATATACTAAAATAAGTTTAGAATATAGTGACAATGACACGGTTAGAATATGCAAAAATGACAAGTTTAGAATATTCTAAATAATGACAAGTTTAGAGGGTACTATTAATGATATGTACTAATAATGACAAGTTGAGAATATACTAAAAATGACAAGTTTAGAAAGTACTAATAATGATAACTTCAACTTTACTAGTTTGGCAAATTACTACTAATGACAAGTTTACAAAATACCATTAATGATAACTTCAATAACTTATAAAGACAAGTCTGGAAAATATAAATAATATTAAGTTTAGGATGTACTATTGATAACTTTAATGAGTTCTAATAATAACAAATTTAGAATATACCTACAATGAAAACTTTAGAATATACTATTAATAACTATTAATAACTATTAGTAACTATTAATAACTAATAATAACAATAATAATAAATATAAGAAATTTAGAACCTAATAGTAATGACAACTTTATTAGGCACTACCAATGAATATTTTAAAGTGTACTAAAATTATAATTTAAGAATATACTATTATTGACAAGTTTAGAAGGTACTATTAATAATGAAATTAATGTTTAAAATTAATGACGTTTAAAATATACAAAAAATTACAAAATTACAATAAGTTGATAATGACAAGTTCAGAATATACTAAACAATAGCACTAATAATAATAAGTTTAGAATATTCTAATAATACAAATTTAGAATATACTTATAATAAGTTTAGAATATACTAAAAAAGACAAGTTTAGAAGGTGCTATAATAACAATTCTAATGTTTAGAAAATACTAAGAATGACCTGTTCAGAATATATCAATAAAAAAATTGAATGTAGTATTAACAATAACTTCAATATGTACAATAATAAAAATATTAGAATATACTAATAAGGTATTATTAATGTAATTATTAAGGTACTATTAATGATAACTTTAATTTGCACTAATAATGACAAGATACTACTTGTGATAAATTCTATGTGTATTAATAAGGACACGGGCAGAATGACAAGTTTAGAAGGTACTAATTATAACATGAATGTGTAGTGATAATGACATGTCGATAATTTTAATGTGTACTTGTAATCAGAAGTTTATAAGGTACAAATAATGACAAGGCTACAAATAATGACAAACTTGAAAGGTACTATTAATGATAATTTTAATAAGTTTAGTAGGTATTATTGGTTTGCACTAATAACGACAAGTTTAGAAAATAATAATAATTTCAATTTGTACCTAAAATGAATTATCTAACTTTAATTTGCACTAATAATGACAAGATACTACTTGTGATAAATTCTATGTGTATTAATAAGGACACGGGCAGAATGACAAGTTTAGAAGGTACTAATTATGACAAGTTTAGAAGGCACTATGAAGGATAACATGAATGTGTAGTGATAATGACATGTCGATAATTTTAATGTGTACTTGTAATCAGAAGTTTATAAGGTACAAATAATGACAAGGCTAATAATGACAAACTTGAAAGGTATTTTTAATGATAATTTTAATAAGTTTAGTAGGTATTATTGGTTTGCAGTAATAATGACAAGTTTAGAAAATGATGATAATTTCAATTTGTACCTAAAATGAGTATTTTAGAATGATCTAAAAATGACAAGTTTAGAACATATTATTAAAGAAAACTTTAATGTGTACTAATAAAGAGAAGTTTAAAATATACTAATAATTCGAAGTTTAGAAGGCACTACTAATGATGAAAATAATTACAAGTTTAGTATATACTAATAATGAATTGTAAAATATTCTATGTACTAATAAAAGATAGTTTAGTGTATACTAATAATGAAAAGTACAGAATATTCTAATAATGACAAGGTTATCATGTACTAATAATAGTATAGATTTTCCTAATATTGAGAAGTATCAACGATAACTTTAAAGTGTAGCAATAATAAAAAGTTTAAAATATACAAGTTTAGAGGGTACTAACAATGAAAAGTTTAGAATATACTAATAAAGAAAGGTATGATAATTTTAATTAAAATACAGTAATAATGACACCTTTAAAAATACTAATAATGATATACTTATAAAGACACTTTTATAATATACTAATAAAACATGTTTTGAATATGATAATAATGACAAGTTTAGAATATACTAATAATAACGAGGTACTATTAAAAATAAGTTTAACGTGTACTAATAATAAAAAGTTTATTGACATATTTAATATGTACTAATAATGTCAACATGTATACTAATATAGATTAAAACACAAATAGAAAATACTATTAGTATAAAGAAATAATAGAATAACAGAAGAAGAAGAATTACAGTTTTAGAATGCAATTATAACGTAAAGATTATACAAGTAATGAAAAATTTAAAATATACAGATAATGACAGTGTAGAAGGTACTATTAATGATAGTTCTCATCTGTAATAACAATGACATATTTTGAATATGCAAATAAGGTAAGATGAAAGGTACTATAAATAATAACTTTAATGTGTTCTAATAATGACAAGTTTAGAATATACTAATAATGAGAAGTTTAGAAAATACTAACAATGACAAGTTTAGAAGGTACTCCTATACTATTGAATGTGTTGTAATGATAACTTTAAGGTACTAATGATATCAAGTTTAGAAAGGAGTATAGTTTATAAATTTAATATGTACTAGTAAAAATAAGGTTAGAAGCAGTAGTGGGATTCAGCCGGTTCTTACCTATTCGCTAGAACCGGCTCACGCAAATTTGTCAGTTCGGCGAACCGGCTAACTGGCGAACCGACTAGTTGCTCAGCTGGTCAGTGGTCTTCTGCATCTCAACCGGGTACCGGGACGGTATGTTTCGTAACTTTCGTTAGTGATTTATTGCATAGTTTATTTACACAAGTGGTTACCAGTTTTTTCATGTATATGGTTTCTCTGTATATTTGTGTTATTAGGCCTACCCACACAAACATGTTTGTTTATAAATAACACAAATGCATTGCACACATGCACACACATACTCATGTACATGTACACATATGCACACGTGTAAGCACATACATAGTCTATACATGCACACACTACCCCCACACAAACATGCGTCCGTAAAAAAAATAAATACACCTGCTACTATTGAATCCTCCCAGGAAGTTAGCAACATGGATATGACTCTGCCACAGAGTCGGAATAATGAAAACTGTGAAGGAAGTAGCATGGGAGAGACGTCAGCACAGGGAGTAGGAGAAGTGAAGGACTGGGCCGAGATAGCTGAGAACTCGAACGACAGTGTCAACAATGCCGGTTCCCGTGCCAAGAGAATGAAGGTTAGTGACCAAGCTAAATCTGCCACCACGTAAGATCCCTTAATGACTGCAATAGAAGCAGCCGGCATGGACCAGGACTTGATAATTGAAGAAAATAACACCGCAGACACTAATGCAGCTGATGTGAGTCAAGATATTATAGTCGGGGACAACATCACCACGTCCACAGGTAGGGAAAGACTTATGATAATATTTCCAGAAAAATGTAACCTCTCTCTGGAAAACAAATATACCTGACTGTAGGCCACTCTTTAAGGAAGGGAGGAATGCACCATATATCACATTAATCAATGGTCAGCTATATAACACCATGATAACACATGGCTTCCAGGGACAAGTAATGAAACCTATAACTGGCTTACAATGTACTGTGGTCATTTTTGACGTACCTACTTATATAAATGTCAATTTATTACAGTGTCCACCAGGATTCCAGTGGCTAAAATGACGGATGGTTGGGAAAAATCCAAGACCACAACTCCTAGGAGCAGTATCAGGACCTATTGACACAGAAACTCACATCATCGGTGTTGGAAGGAAGAAAGTTGCTCCCTATGTTCCAGAGCCAGACCTGTGTCAAATGTGTAGCAAATGGGGACACAAAAGTTGGCGATGTCGAGCTACATATGTGCGATGCAGATATTGTGCTGGGGGACATCTCTCAGAGGAGTGTGTGTGTATGTGTGTGTGTGTGTGTGTGTGTGTGTGTGTGTGTGTGTGTGTGTATTCACTTGGTCTCTGGATCACGTGTTGGACTCGTGATCAACAGCTATTTCCCTGCTGGAAGAGAGCTCAGAGCTCGTAGGTCCGATCTATGGGTAATGCTATGACTTTGCACACACACACACACCCAACTCCCCGCCCACGAGAGTCAGAGTAACGACCCGAAGCGCAGCGGTACCGAAATCATTTCGGCCCTGGGCAGGATTCGAATCAGGAACTCCAGGCCACTATCGTGGCAGTTCAGTGCTCTACCAACTGCGCCACCGAGTGTGTGTGTGTGTGTGTGTGTGTGTGTGTGTGTGTGTGTGTGTGTGTGTGTGTGTGTGTGTGCGTGCGTGTGTGTGTATGTGTGTGTGTGTGTGTGTGTGTGTGTGTGCGTGCGTTTGTGCGTGTGTGCATGTGTGTGAAACTTATAACATAAGAGAAGAAGAGAGAAAGAGTTTGAATGTGTTTGAGATGAGGTGTCTGAGAAGTATGGTGGGGGTTACTAGGCTAGAGTGAGAAATGAGGAGGTGAAGAGGAGAACAGGGGTGGAAAAGGAGCTGGGAGATAGGGTTGATGAAAGAATATTAGGATGGTTTGGACACATGGAAAGAATGAGTGAAGAAAGACTAGTAAAAGTGGTATGGAAGGCAGATGTGGAGGGAATGAACATGAGGGGACGTCATAGGATGAGGTGGATGGATGGGGTGAAGGGGGCTTTGGGGAAGAGGGGAATGTGTGTTGAGGAAGGACGGGAGAGGACGGAAGACAGAGGTGAGTGGAGAATGTATATGGATGATGTGATTGCATGAGGAGGAATGGGCGGTGGGTGGGGGGTGAGGTAGTATGTGTGAGCAAATTTTGACGCAGCCCGAAGGGATTTCTCCCCGTCCTCTCCTTATATGCAAGGGGGGACGGAGAGGGGGGGTCGCCGATTAAATGAAACGGCCTTGCTGTGGATGTGCTGTGTCTTGCGACACTGCTTCTGACCCAGGGCGGTGGGCAAGGTGCAGGGATGACCCGTTATCCAGGAGGTGCTCAGATGAGAGGGAGGGTGGGAGGGGTGTGGAGTGTATTTAGGGATGAAATGGGTGGGAGTGATTTTATGCCTTTCCCTTTTTGGCTACCTCCCTTGAAAGGGGGAAAAAGCCTTGGTATATGTATGTATGTAGTATATTCTAAACATCTCATTATTGGTACACATTAAAGTTATCATTAATAGTACCTACCCGGCGTTTATTTGTATATCCTAAACTTAATATTAGTATACTCTAAATATGTAATTATTAGTTCACTTTAAAGATACTATTAATAGTACCTTTAGCCTCTCTAGTATACATTACTAGTACACATTAAATTTATCATTAAAAGTATATTCTAAAATTGTCAATATTAGCTTATTCTAAACTTCTTATTATTGGTATATTCTAAACTTTTCATTTTCAGAACACATTAAAGTTATTATTAATAGCTTATAAATTGGTATTTGTATTTGTATTTGTATTTGTATTTGTATTTGTATTTGTATTTGTATTTGTATTTGTATTTGTATTTGTTTTGTAATTGTTGTATAACATTAACGTTGAAAATATTTTCCAAACTTTCCATTATAAGTACATTCTAAACTTGTCAATGATAGTACCTTCTAAGCTTCTCATTATTACTGTATTCTAAACTTGTCATTAAAGATCTTAATAGTACATCCATTCGCTGCCGGGCAGCGCCGGAGGAAGGTTGTTCCGATCATAACTCCAGACAATCTTCTTGTGTTATATGACCACGAAATTTGGGAAGAAAAGGAGCTCCTTAGATCACACCTATGCTACTATTGAATCCTCCCAGGAAGTTAGCAACATGGATATGACTCTGCCACAGAGTCGGAATAATGAAAACTGTGAAGGAAGTAGCATGGGAGAGACGTCAGCACAGGGAGTAGGAGAAGTGAAGGACTGGGCCGAGATAGCTGAGAACTCGAACGACAGTGTCAACAATGCCGGTTCCCGTGCCAAGAGAATGAAGGTTAGTGACCAAGCTAAATCTGCCACCACGTAAGATCCCTTAATGACTGCAATAGAAGCAGCCGGCATGGACCAGGACTTGATAATTGAAGAAAATAACACCGCAGACACTAATGCAGCTGATGTGAGTCAAGATATTATAGTCGGGGACAACATCACCACGTCCACAGGTAGGGAAAGACTTATGATAATATTTCCAGAAAAATGTAACCTCTCTCTGGAAAACAAATATACCTGGTATATGGCTCTATTAAAACAACACCCTGACTGTAGGCCACTCTTTAAGGAAGGGAGGAATGCACCATATATCACATTAATCAATGGTCAGCTATATAACACCATGATAACACATGGCTTCCAGGGACAAGTAATGAAACCAGTAACTGGCTTACAACGTACTGTGGTCATTTTTGACGTACCTACTTATATAAATGTTAATTTATTACAGTGTCCACCAGGATTCCAGTGGCTAAAACGACGGATGGTTGGGAAAAATCCAAGACCACAACTCCTAGGAGCAGTATCAGGACCTATTGACACAGAAACTCACATCATCGGTGTTGGAAGGAAGAAAGTTGCTCCCTATGTTCCAGAGCCAGACCTGTGTCAAAGGTGTAGCAAATGGGGACACAAAAGTTGGCGATGTCGAGCTACATATGTGCGATGCAGATATTGTGCTGGGGGACATCTCTCAGAGGAGTGTGTGTGTATGTATGTGTGTGTGTGTGTGTGTGTATTCACTTGGTCTTTAGATCACGTGTTGGACTCGTGATCAACAGCTATTTCCCCGCCCACGAGAGTCAGAGTAACGACCCGAAGCGCAGCGGTACCGAAATCATTTCGGCCCTGGGCAGGATTCGAATCAGGAACTCCAGGCCACTATCGTGGCAGTTCAGTGCTCTACCAACTACGCCACCGAGTGTGTGTGTGTGTG
>NC_134789.1:15735586-15760586 GCF_046742065.1 Oratosquilla oratoria | reverse complement strand
GTGGAAAGGGAGCTGGGAGATAGGGTGGATTTTCATCCACTCTATCTCCCAGCTCCCTTTCCACCCCTGAGTATTAGGATGGTTTGGACACATGGAAAGAATGAGTGAAGAAAGACTAGTAAAGGAGGTATGGAAGGCAGATGTGGAGGGAGTGAACATGAGGGGACGTCCTAGGATGAGATGGATGGCATTGGGGAAGAGGGGAATGTCGGTTGAGGAAGGACGGGAGAGGACAGAAGACAGGGGTGAATGGAGAATGGTTGTATATGGAAAATGTTGTGATGCATGAGGTGGATTGGACGGGGGAATCGGGGTGAGGTAGTGTGTGTGAGCAACAATTTTTGACGCAGCCCGAAGGGATTTCTCCCCGTCCTCTCCTTTATATGGGGGGACGGAGAAGGGGAGTTGCCGATTTAATGAAGCGGCCTTGCTGTGGATGTGCTGTGTCCTGTGACACTACTTCTGACAGTGGACAGGGTGCAGGGATGACCCGTCATCTAGCAGGTGCTAAGATGGGAGGGAGGGTGGAGGGGTGTGGCGTATTTTCCGGGATGAAATGGGTGGGAATGTTTTTGTGCTTTGTCCTTTTTGGCTACCCCCCTGGTAAGGGGGAAAAGGCCTTGGTATATGTATGTATGTACCTTGTAAACTTATATGCTAAACTTGTCATTATTTGTACAAAAAAAAGTTATCATTAGTAGAACCTTCTAAAATTATCGTTATTAGTATATTCCACACTTCTCATTATTTCTAAACATTAAAGTTACCTTTAACAGTATCTTCTGAACTTGTCAATCTTAGTATATTCTAAATGTCATTGTAAGTATATTCTAAACCTGTGATTATTAGTACATATTAATGTTATCATTCGTTCTATCTTCCATACATGTCATTATTAGTATATTCTAATTTTTTCATTATAAGGACTTATTAAAGTTAATAGCACCTTCTTAATTTGTCATTGTTAGTACATTGTAAACTTGTCATTATTAGTACACATTAAACTTATCAATTATAACACCTTCCAAACTTGTCAGTATTAGCGTATTCTTAACTTTTCTTTATATTTTTCTTCATTATTGATACATATTAAAGTTATTATTAGTAGTATCTTCTAAACTTGTCATTACTTGTATATTCTAGTATTAATAGTACACATTAAGAGTACTTGCTAAACATCATTATTAGTATATTCTAAAATTGTCATTATTAGTACACATTAACGTTATTATCAATATTACTTAAACTTGCCTTATCAAAAATACCTTTTCAACTTTTTTTAGTACATGTTAAAACTATGATTAAAGGCATCCTCCTAACTTTTTTATTCGAACACATTAGAACACATTAAAATTACCATTCTAAACTTGTCTTTACTTCTATATTCTAAACTTGGACACATTAAAGTTATCATTAATAGTATCTTTAATCTGATCATTATTAGTATGTTCTATAATTATCATTATTAGTACACATTAAATTTATCATTAATAGCACTTTCTATTCGTATAATCTAACCATTAGAATATTCTAAACATTTCTTCATTGACATGTTCTAAACTTTTCATTATTAGTGCTTATTAAATATATTCTAAACATGGCAATATTAGTGTATTCTAAACTTGTCATTATTATCATATTCTAAACTTGTTAGTATTAATACACATGATTAGTAGCACCTTCCAAAGTTGTCATTATTCGTATATTCTAATCTTTGATATTACCTTCTAATATATACATATCTATATATATATATATATATATATATATATATATATATATATATATATCTAATATATATATATATCTAATATATATATCAGTATCTTCTACAATTGCCATTATTAGTATAATCTAAACATGTGATTATGAGTACATATTAAGTGCTTTCTAAATATGTAATTATCTTTTATATTCTAAGCTTGTCACTGTTGGTACACTTCAAAGTTATCATTTATAGAATATTCTAAAATTTTATTATTAGTATATTCTAAATTTGTCATTAGTAGTACACATTAAAGTTAGCATTAATAGTATCTTTAATCTGATCATTATAAGTATAATCTAACCATTAGAATATTCTAAACATATCTTCATTGACATGTTCTAAACTTTTCATTATTAGTGCTTATTAAATATATTCTAAACATGGCAGTATTAGTGTATTCTAAAGTTGTCATTATTCTAAACTTGTTATTATTATCATATTCTAAACTTGTTAGTTGTCATTATTCGTGTATTCTAATCTTTGTCATTATTAGTACAGATTATTGATATTACCTTCTAATATATGTAATTATCAGTATCTTCTACAATTGCCATTATTAGTGTATATTAAAGTTATCATTAATAGTACCTTCTAAACTTGTCCTTATTAGTATATTCTAAACATGTGATTATGAGTACGTATTAAGAGTTATCATTAATAGTGCTTTCTAAACATGTAATTATCTTTCATATTCTAAGCTTATCACTATTGATACACTTAGTTTTTATTAATAGAATATTCTAAAATTTCATTATTAACTTGTCATTAGTAGTACACATTAAAGTTATTATTAATAGTATCTTAAATCTGGTCATTATAGGTATGTTCTATAATTATCATTATTAGTATTTGTTATCATTAACAGTATCTTGTAAACTTGTCATTATTAGTATGTTCTAAACTTGTCATTATAAGTATATTCTTTACGTATCATTATTACTATATATAACTTACCATAAATAGTATTTTCTAAACTTGTCATTATTAGTATATTATAAACTTACCCATAATAATATATTCTCAATTTTCATAATATTTTCTAATATTTGTTATTATCAGTATCCTCTACAATTGCATATTAAAGTTATCATTAATAGTACCTTCTAAACTTGTCCTTATTAGTATATTCTAAACATGTGATTATGAGTACATATTAGAGTTATCATTAATAGTACTTTCTAAACATGTAATTATCTTTCATATTCTAAGCTTGTCACTAATGGTACACTATAAAGTTATCATTAATAGAATATTCTACAATTTCATTATTAGTATATTCTAAACTTGTCATTAATAGTATACATTAAAGTTATCATTAATAGTATCTTTATTCTGATCATTAATAGTATGTTCTATAATTATTATTACTATTATTATTAGTTATCATTAACAGTATATTGTAAACTTTTCATTATTAGTATGTTCTATACATGTCATTATAAGTATATTCTTGGTACACATTGTATATATCATTAATAGTACTATAGACAATATTTATTATTAATATATTCTAAACTTCTCATATTAAAGTTATCATCAATAGTTCCGACTGAACATGTTATTCTTAGTATATTCTAAACTTGTTACTATTAGTACAAATTAAAGTTATCATTAAAAGTATATTCTAAACATGTCATTACTAGTATTTAGTAAATTTTTCACTACTAATACTCATTAAAGTAATTAGTAGTATACATTAAACGCTATACGTTTTTTTCTTAATTTCCCATTTTATTATAAATTAAATTTGTCATTAACATAACTTGTCATATTCTAAACTTTTCATTATCATTTCACATATATTTTATCTTTCATAGTGCTTATCATTATTTTATATTCTAAACATCTCATTAATAGTATATACTAAACTTATCACTATTAATAAACATTAAAGTTATCTTTAATAGTACCTTCTAAACTTGGCATGATTAGTACATTCTAAGCTTGTCGTTATTTGTACAAGTTAACGTTATCAATTATAGTACCTTCTATTAGTATATAGTACTTTGTTTATATTAGTACATATCAAATTAAAGTTATCATTAATAGTACCTTATAAAAGTTGTCATTAAGGTACCTTCTGAACTTATTTTTATTTGTATATTACAAAAATGCTATTTCTAGTGTATTAACTCTAACTTTAATGAGTCCTAATAATGGCAAAATTAGAATATTCTAATAATGGCATGTATGGCAGATAAAACGAATGATAACTTTAATATGTACTAATAATCACAGATTCAGAATAACTAATGTGTACTAATAATCACAGGTTTACAATATTTTAATAATGATATGTTTAGAGGGTTACATTAATGATAACGTTAATGTGTAGTTTGAAATATATCAGTAATGCAAGGTTTAGAAAATACTAATAATAGATGTTGCTATTAATGATAACTATAATACTACAACTATAACTATAATACTATAACTATAATACTATAAAACTATATAATAATTAGTTTTGAATATACTAACAATGACATGTTTAGAAGACACTACTAATGATAACTCTAATATGTACTAATACTCAAAAGTTCAAAATATACTAATAATGACAAGTTTAGAATAATGATAAACTCGGAATATATTATTATTACCAAGTTTAGAATATACTAATAATGATAAGGATACAAGTTTAGAATACCGAAGAAGATATGTTTAGTATATTTGAATATACTAATAATAATAAGTTTAGAATATACTAATAATGAAAGTTGAATATCCGTAAAATGACAAAATTATAATGAAAATATTGATTATAACTTTAATGTGTACTAATAATCACAGGTTTACAATATTTCAATAATGATAACGTTTGAAATATATTAGTAATGCAAGATTTGGAAATAATAATAGCATAGTAGAAGTTGCTATTAAAGATAACTATAATACGTACTGATAATTAATTTTGAATAACTAGTTTTGAATATTACAATGACATGTTTAGAATATACTAATAACAAGTTTAGGATAATGATAAACTCGGAATATATTGTATTACCAAGTTTAGAATATACTAATAATGGTAAGGATACAAGGTCCTAGTAATGATAACTTCAATGTATACTAATAAAATTTACAATACCAAAGAAGATATATTAATAGTGATGTTTCGAATTTACTAACAATGACAACTTAAGAAAGTATTGTCAGTGATAACTATTGTGGGTTGAGGGTTGAGAATAAGCTTTAAGGGGTTCTAATAATGACAAGTGTTGAATATACCAATAATGACAAATTTAGAATATACTAATAATGTCAGGTTTAGAATATACTTGTAATGACAAGTTTAGAATACACCAATAATAACAAATTTAGAAGGTATTATTAATGAAAAATTTAGTATGTACCAATAATAACGCGCTCAGAATATTCTAAGAATCCCAAATTTAAAATGATGACATAGAGTATACTAATGATAAGCTTAGAAGATAATATTTATGATAACTTTAATGTGTAAAAGTTTAGAATATATTGATAATGGCACGTTTAGAAATTACTATAAATGACAACTTTAGAAGGTTCTATATATGATAAATATATTTTGTACTAATAATAACAAGTTTAGAACGTACTAATAATGACAAACTTAGAATAGTATAAATAAAAACTATAATGTCTTCTAATAATTAATGACAACTTTAATATGTACTAATTATCACATGCTTACAATATTGTAGTAATTTAAAGTTTAAAATGTTATATTAATGATAATGTTAATGTGTAGCAATAATGACACGTTTGAATTATATTTATAATGCAAAGTTTAGTAAATACTAATGATAGCATGATTAGGAGCCAGTAATAATAATAACTAAGAATTTTAGAATATACAAATAATGACAAGTTTTAAATAATTATAAACTTTGGAATATATTAGTATTGCCAAGTTTAGAATATACTAATAATGATAAGCTTACAAGGTCCTAATAATGATAACTTTATTGTGTAGTAAGTTTAGAATAATAAAAAGATATGTTAGTATCTACTAATACTGATATGTTTCGAATATACGAACAATGACAATCTTAAAAAGTATTGTTAATTATAACTTTAAAGTGTACTAATAATGATGGTTTAGAACATACAAATATTGACAAGCTTTTAATGTGTACTAATGACAAGTGTAAAATATACTAATAAGGACAAATTTAGAATATGCTAATAATGTTAGGTTTAGAATATAAGTATAGAATAATTATAAACTTTGGAATATATTAGTATTACCAAGTTTAGAATATACTAATAATGATAAGTTTTTAAGGTCCTAATAATCATAACTTTAATGTGTACTAATAACGACAAGTTTAGAATACCAAAGAAAATATGTTTAGTATTTACTAATACTGATATGTTTCGAATATAAGAACAATGGCAACTTTAGAAAATATTGTTAATGTATATGAATATTGACATCACTAGAAAATATTGATGATATCTTTATTGTGCACTAATAATGACATTTATAATATACTATTAAGGATAACTTTAACGTGTACTAATAAAGAGAAACTTTTAATAACTTAGATATGTATTAATAGTAACAAGTTTATAATATACAAAAATTGGCAAGTGTAGAGGGTACTATTGAAGTTGAATGTGTACTAAAATGACAAATTTAGAAAGGCACTATTAATGATAACTTTAATGTCTAGTTACAAAGACAAGTTTATAAGGTACTATTAATGATAACTTTAATGTGTACTAATAATGATACAGTAATAATGACAAGTTTAAAATACAGTAATAATGACAAGTTCAGAAAGTACTATTACTGTAAACTTTAATGTAATCCAATAATGACAAATTTAGAAAACACCAATAATGAGAAGTTTAAATTATACTAAAAATAAGATGTTTAGAAGGTACTATTAATGGTAACTTATATGGCAAATGGCAAATGATGACAAGCTTAGAATATACTAATAAAAAGTTAAGAAACTACTATTAATGATAACTTCAATGTGTACTAATGTTGAAAAGTTTAGAATATATAAAAATGGCATGTTTAGAAGAAACTTCTATTAATGATCTTCAATGTGAACTAATACTGTCAAGATTATGATATAATAAAATAAATTAATGTGTACTAATGTTGAAAGGTATATATAAAAATGGCATGTTTAGAAGATAAGTTTAGAATATACTGATAATGACAAGTTTAATATAATGATAATAATGACGATTTTAGAAGGTGCTAATATACAGTAATAATGGCAAGTTTAGAAAGTACTATTGTAAACTTTAATGTAATCCAATAATGACAAATTTAGAAAACACCAATAATGAGAAGTTTAAATTATACTAAAAATGAGATGTTTAGAAGGTACTATTAATGATAACTTATATGGCAAATGGCAAGCTTAGAATATACTAATAAAAAGTTAAGAAACTACTATTAATGATAACTTCAATGTGTACTAATACTGTCAAGATTATGATATGCTAATAATCACAATAAAATAAATGAATGTGTACTAATGTTGAAAAGTTTAGAATATATAAAAATGGTACGTTTAGAAGAAAACTTTAGAAGATAAGTTGATAATGACAATATAAGTTGATAATGACAATATAATGATAATAATGACGTTTCTAGAAGGTGCTAGTATACAGTAATAATTACAAGTTCAGAAAGTACTATTACTGTAAACTTTAATGTAATCCAATAATAACAAATTTAGAAAACACCAATAATGAGAATAATTATACTAATAATTATACAATACTAAAAATGAGATTAATGATAACTTATATGGCAAATAGCAAATGATGACAAGCTTAGAATATACTAATAAAAAGTTAAGAAACTACTATTAATGATAACCAATGTGTACTAATACTGTCAAGATTATGATATGCTAATAATCACAATCAAATAAATTAATGTGTACTAATGTTGAAAAGTTTAGAATATATAAAATGGCATGGTAGAAGATAAGTTTAGAATATACTGATAATGACAAGTATAATATAATAATAATAATAATAAGTTCAAAAGGTACCTTAATGACAACTTTTAGAAGGTACTATTAATGATAACTTTAATGTGTATTAATATAAACACGTTATTATACACTAATAAGGGCAAGTTTAGAAGGTACTATAACTGATAACGTTCACTTGTACAAGCTTGGAATATACTAATAATGACAAGTTTAGAAGATACTATTAAAGATATCTTTAATGTCTATTAAAGTGATAAGTTTAGTATATACTATTAATGAGAAGTTTAGAATATATTAATTATGACAAGTTTGGAAAGCACTATTAAAGATAAAATCTATGCGAAATGATAATAAAAAGTTTAGAATATGACAAGTTTACATGTTAATGAAAAATTTAATTTACAATAAAATGGGAAATTTAGAAGAAGAAAAAAACGTATAGCGTTTAGCAGGTACTATTAGTAAAAAATTTAATGTGTATTAATAATTACTTTAATGAGTACTAATAGTGATTTTTTTTTACAAAATACTAGCAATGACATGTATATACATTTAATAATAATAATGACATGTATATACATTTAATAATAATGACATGTAATGACATGTAATAATGACATGTATTTAATAATAACTTTAATACTCATATGCACTAATAGTAAAAAGTTTAGAATATGAATATTGTCGATAGTACTAGTCATGATATATACAATGTGTACTAATAATCAAACTTTAGAAAATGATATTTATAATAACTTTCATATGTTTTAATAATGACAATTTTAGAAGGTTCTATTAAATAACTTTGATATGTACTAATATCGAATGATTTGATTTGTACTAATAATGAAAAGTTTATAATATACTAACAATGACAACTATAGAATATTATCATAATATGTAATAAGGAGAAATTTATAGTATTCTAATTATGACAAGTTTAGAAGGTATTATTAATAATAACTTTAATGTGTACTAACAAGTTTAGAATATAGTAACAACGACAAGTTGTAATATAGAAATAATGTCAAGTTTAGAAGGTATTATTAATAATGGCTCTAATGTGACAAGTTTACAATATACTTACAATGCAAGATACAGTTAATGATAATTTTTATTATATACCAACAATGACTTTAATGTGTACTAATAATGAAATTTTTAAAATATTCTAATAACGGTAAGTTTGTAATATACTAATAATGACTAGTTTAAAAGATATGTTAATAATGCATTTAATTTTGACAAGTTTAATATGTACTAATAATCAGAAGTTTGCAATATACTAATAAAAAGAGGTTTAGAAGGTACAGGTATGTGTACTAATAATGGAAAGATTAGCATATACCAATGTTCAGGATAACTTTAATTTGTACTAATAATAAGCAAGTTTGTAATATACTAATAAAGACAAGTTTAGAATGCACTCTAACTAATAAATTTAATGTGTAATAATAATAAAAAGTTTAGAATATGTTAATGACAACAAGTTTAGAATGTACTATTAAGATCTTTAATGACAAGTTTAGAATATAGTAATAATGAGAAGCTTAGCAGGTACTATCATTGACAAGTTTAGAATGTACTTATAATGAAAAATATGGAAAATATTTTCAACGTTAAATACAAATACAAAAACTACAAAATACAAAAATACAAAAAATATAAAAAAATACAAACATACGAAAATTACAAAACAAATAGAAATAGAAATAGAAATACAAATACAAATACAAATACAATTACAAATACAAATACAAATACAAATACAAATACAAATACAAATACAAATACAAATACAAATACAAATTTATAAGCTATTAATGATAACTTTAATGTGTTCTGAAAATATTTTTTTTAGAAGGTACTATAAGCTACTAATGATAACTTTAATGTATACTAGTGAAGTAATAATTACATAATTTGAGTATACTAATATTAAGTTTACGATATACAAATAAATGCCGGGTAGGTACTATTAATGATAACTTTAATGTGTACCAATATTGAGATGTTTAGAATATACTAAAAATGAAAATTTTATCGAACTATTCATGATAACCTTAAAGTTTAGTAATATTAAACTTACCATTAATAGTATTTCCTAAACTTGCCATTATTAGTATATTATCAACTTACCCATAATAGTATATTCTCAACTTTCATAATATTTTCTAATATTTGTTATTATTAGTATCCTCTACAATTGCATATTAAAGTTATCATTAATACTACATTCTAAACTTGGCCCTATTATGATATACTTTAAAGTTATCATTAATAGAATATTCTACAATTTCATTATTAGTATATTCTAAACTTGTTATTAATAGTACACATTAAAGTTATCATTAATAGTATCTTTAATCTGATCATTATTAGTATGTTTTATAATTATTAGTATTAGTATTAGTTATCATTAACAGTATCTTGAAAATTTTTCATTATTAGTATGTTCTATACTTGTCATTATAAGTATATTCTTAACGTATCATTATTACTATACATTAAACTTACCATTAATAGTACTTTCTAAACTTGTCATTATTAGTATATTATATTCTTGTCATTATTAGTATATTAAAAACTTACATTATTAGTATATTATAATCTTACCCATTAGTATATCATACACCCCATTCATAATTAGTACACATTAAAAATTATCATTAACTGTACCTTGCATTAAAAGTATATTGTAAACTTGAGATATTAAAGCTATTATTAATAATACCTTCTAAAGTTGACATTATTTGTATATTACAAAATTGCCATTACTAGCATATTCTAAATTTGTCATTATTAGTATATTTTAACTTCTTATTACTAGTACACATTGTAAACTTGTCATAATTGGAATATTATATATTTGTCCTTATTGATACATATTATGATATTCTACAGTTGTTATTGTTAGTATATTATAAAATTTCATTATTAGTACAAATCAAATTATTCAATATTAGTACATATCAAATATATTTAATAGAACCTTCTAAAATTGTCATTATCTAAACGTATTAAAGTTATTATAAATATAATTTTCTAAAATATTGATTATTGGTACACATTGTAATTGTACTATCGACAATATTTATTATTAATATATTATATATTATATTAATAAAGTTATCATCAATAGTTCCGACTGAACATGTTATTCTTAGTATATTCTAAACTTGTTACTATTAGTACATATTAAAGTTATCATAAAAAGTATATTCTAAACATGTCATTACTAGTATTTTGTATTTTTTTCACTATTAGTACTCATTAAAGTAATTATTAGTATACATTAAACGCTATACGTTTTTTTTCTAAATTTCCCATTTTATTATAAATTAGAATTGTCATTAACATGTAAACTTGTCATATTCTAAACTTTTCATTATCATTTCACATAGATTATATCTATAATAGAGCATATTATTTTATATTCTAAACTTCTCATTAATAGTATATACTAAACTTATCACTATTAATAAACATTAAAGTTATCTTTAATAGTACCTTCTAAACTTGGCATTATTAGTATATTCTAAGCTTGTCGTTATTAGTACAAGTTAACGTTATCAATTATAGTACCTTCTAAACTTACCCTTATTAGTATTTTTTATACTTTGTTTATATTATTACACATTAAAGTTATCATTAATAGTACCTTATAAAAGTTGTCGTTAAGGTACCTTCTGAACTTATCTTTACTTGTATATTACAAAAATGCTGTTTTTAGTGTATTAACTCTAACTTTAATGAGTCCTAATAATGACAGAATTTGACATTCTAATAATGGCATGTATGGAAGATAAAACGAATGATAACTTTAATATGTACTAATAATCACAGATTCAGAATAACTAATGTGTACTAATAATCACAGGTTTACAATATTTAGAAGGTTACATTAATGACACTTCTGAAATATATTAATAATGCAAGGTTTAGAAAATACTAATAATAGCATAGTAGATGTTGCTATTAATGATAAATATAATACTACAACTATAACTATAATACTATAAAACTATATAATAATTAGTTTTGAATATACTAACAATGACATGTTTAGAAGACACTACTAATGATAACTCTGAAATGTACAAATACGCAAAAGTTTAAAATACACTAATAATGACAAGTTTTGAATAATGATAAACTCGGAATATATTATTATTACCAAGTTTAGAATATACTAATAATGATAAGGATACAAGGTCCTAGTAATGATAACTTTAATGTATAGTATACTGATAAAGTTTAGAATACCGAAGAAGATATGTTTAGTATATTTGAATATACTGATAATAATGAGTTTAGAATATACTAATAATGAAAGTTGAATATCCGAAAAATGACAAAATTATAATGACAATTTTAAAGGCACTATTGATTATAACTTTAATGTGTACTAATATGCACAGGCTTACAATATTTCAATAATGACATGTTTAGAAGGTTGCATTAATGATAACGTTAATGTGTACGTTTGAAATATATTAGTAATGCAAGGTTTAGAAAATACTAATAATAGCATAGTAGATGTTGCTATTAAAGATAACTATAATACGTACTAATAATTAATTTTGAATCATTTGTTTTGAATATGACAATGACATGTTTAGAATAATAATGACAAGTTTAGGATAATGATAACCTCGGAATATATTATATTACCAAGTTTAGAATATACTAATAATGGTAAGGATACAAGGTCCTAGTAATAATAACTTCAATGTATACTAATAAAATTTACAATACCAAAGAAGATATATTAATAGTGATATTTCATTAGTATATATCATTAGTAATAATGATATATACTTTTAATGATAACTTTAATATAAGAAGTTTAGAATATACTAAGAATAACATGTTCAGTCGGAACTATTGATGATAACTTTAATATGAGAAGTTTAGAATATATTAATAATAAATATTGTTGATAGTACTATTAATGATATATACAATGTGTACCAATAATCAATATTTTAGAAAATAATATTTATAATAACTTTAATATGCTTTGATAATGACAATTTTAGAAATTTCTATTAAATATCTTTGATATGTACTAATATCATAGAATATCATAATGTGTATCAATAAGGACAAATTTATAATATTCTAATTATGACAAGTTTAGAATTTTAGAATATACTAATAATGACAAATTTAGAATATGCTAGTAATGGCAATTTTTTAATATACAATCAATGTCAACTTTAGAAGGTATTATTAATAATAGCTTTAATGTGACAAGTTTACAATATAGTTATAATGCAAGGTACAGTTAATGATAACTTTTGATGTGTACTAATTATGAAAGTTGAGAATATACTATTATGGGTAAGTTTATAATAATGACAAGTTTAGAAAGTACTATTAATGGTAAGTTTAATGTATAGTAATATACGTTGTGAATATACTTATAATGACAAGTATAGGACATGCTAATAATGAAAAGTTTACAAGATACTGTTAATGATAACTAATAATAATATGCAATTGTAGAGGATACTAATAATAACAAATATTAGAAAATATTATAATATACTATTATGGGTAAGTTTATAATATACTAATAATGACACGTTTAGAAAATACTATTAATGGTAAGTTTAATGTATAGTAATAATGATACGTTAAGAATATACTTATAATGACAAGTTTAGAACATACTAATAATGACAAGTTTACCAGATACTGATAATGATAACAAATACTAATAATGATAATTATAGAACATACTTATAATGATCAGATTACAGATACTCTTAATGATAGCTTTAATGTGTACTATTAATGACACTGCTTCTGACCCAGGGCGGTGGGCAGGGTGCAGGGATGACCCGTCATCCAGGAGGTGCTCAGATGAGAGGGAGGGTGGGAGGGGTGTGGAGTGTATTTAGGGATGAAATGGGTGGGAGTGTTTTTGTGCCTTTCCCTTTTTGGCTACCTCCCTTGGAAGGGGGAAAAAGCCTTGGTATATGTATGTATGTATTAATGACAAGTTTAGAATATATCGAAATTTTAGAATATTCTAATATTGATAACTTTTAAGTGTACCAATAGTGACAAGCTTAGAATATTAAAGATAATTACATGTTTAGAAAGCACTATTAATGATAACTCTTAATGTGTACTCATAATCACATGTTTAAGGAAAAGTTGAGAAGGTGCTATTAATGATAACTTTAATATGAACTAATAATGGCAATTGTAGAAGATACTGATAATTACATATATTAGAAGGTAATATCAATGATAATTGTAATGTGTACTAATAATGACAAAGATTAGAATATACGAATAATGACAACTTTCGAATGTGCTACTAATCATGTGTATTAATACTAACAAGTTTAGAATATGTAAATAATGACAACTTTAGAATAATGACAGCTTTAGAATACACTAATATTGCCATGTTTAGAATATATTTGATAAGCTTTAATAATATATTTAATAAGTTTAGAACATGTAAATGAAGATATTTTTAGAATATTCTAATAGTTAGATTATACGAATAGAAAGTGCTTCTAATGATAACTTAAATATGTACTAATAATGATAATTATAGAACATACTAATAATGATCAGATTAAAGGTACTATTAATGATAACTTTAATGTGTAAAGACAAATTTAGAATGGTAATTTTAATGTGTTCTAATGTGTTCAAATAGAAAAAAAGTTAGGAAGATGCCTTTAATGAGTTTTAACATGTAGTAAAAAAAAGTTTAAACGGTATTTTTGATAAGTCAAAGTTTAAAATATACTAATGATGTCAAGTTTAGAAGGTAATATTGATAATAACGTTAATGTGTACTAATAATGACAAGTTTTGAATATATTAATAATGATGTTTAGCAAGTACTCTTAATGTGTACTATTAATACTAGAATATACAAGTAATTACAAGTTTAGAAGATACTACTAATAATAACTTTAAGTATCAATAATGACAGGTAACAATAATGACCATATGATTTGGGCATATGAACTGTTTACACTGTCCACATTTTGTACTAATAAAGAAAAGTTAAGAATACGCTAATACTGATAATATTGATAAGTTTAATGTGTACTAATAATGACAAGTTTACAATGTACTAACAATGACAAATTAAGAAGGTGCTATTAACTATAACTTAAATAAGTCCTAATAATGAAAAAATATAATATACTAATAATGACATGTATGGAAGATAGAACGAATGATAACATTAATATGTACTAATAATCACAGGTTACAATGACATTTAGATTGACAAGTTCAGAATATACTGTTAAAGGTAACTTTAATGTTTAGAAATAATGAGAAGTTCAGAAGATACTGTTAAAGGTAACTTTAATGTTTAGAAATAATGGGAAGTGTGAAATATACTAATAACGATAAGTTTAGAAGGTTCTACTAATGATAACTTTATTTTGTACAAATAATGACAAGTTTAGCATATAGGTTTACAAGGTACTATTGATAATAACTTCAATGTATATTAATAAAAAAAAACTTTAAGGTATATTAATCCAATAATGAGTTAGGATATAATAATAATGAGATTAGAATATACTAATACTAATAAGTTTAGAATATACTAATAAAGAAAGTTTAGCATATCCGAACAATGACAAGTTAATAATGACAATCTTAAAGGCACTATTAATAATAACTTTAATGTGTACTAATAATCACAAGTTTACAATATCTTAATGACATGTTACATAGAGCTGATGACAAGAAAACGAGTACAAAATGTTGACATATATGCCCAAATCATATGGTCAT
This sequence comes from Oratosquilla oratoria, assembly GCF_046742065.1. NCBI lineage: Eukaryota > Metazoa > Arthropoda > Malacostraca > Stomatopoda > Squillidae > Oratosquilla > Oratosquilla oratoria. Next base: position 15,745,076 of record NC_134789.1, on the reverse strand, counting down.
TTCCTGTAACATGAGGTGTCATAAATTATTAGTTTTTTTCGGTTTACTAGTTCTAACCTTATTTTGGTGTGATATTAGAGGAAATATTTTCTTTCACTATCAATAGAGCGGATATACTTTTACATTGGTTCATAACATATTTTTGCTTTGCTTTTATGGTATCAAGAAGCTTGTGATGTTTCTCTTTACATTCCGGATGTTAAATATATATGTTCATTTCTGTTCACTAGTTCTAACTTTATTTTGATGTGATATTAGAGGAAATATTTTCTTTCACTATCTATAGAGTTAACTTACCTTCAAGCGCATATATTTGTACATTGGTTCATAACATATTATTTGTTTTGCTTTTATGGTATCAAGAAGCTTGTGATGTTTCTTTATATTCCGTATGTTGAATATATATGTTCATTCCTGTTCACTAGTTCTAACTTTATTTTGATGTGATATTAGAGGCAATATTTTCTTTCACTATCTATTGAGTTTACTTTAAAGCACGTATATTTGTACATTGGTTCATTATATATTATTTGTTTTGCCTTTATGGTATCAAGAAGTGATGTTTCTCTTTATATACCGGGTTATTGGATATATATATTAACACTAGAAATATTTTATTTACCTTTAATATGCTAAAATACTTTAAAAAAGAGGTTGGGGTCAAATTAACCCCACGGTGCATATTTGCTTGAAAAAAAAAAATCGTGCATCCACGGGTACAATTTGGAATAATCTAAATGATAACTTTAATGTGTACTTATAAAGAGAGTTTAGAATATACTAATAGCGATACTAATAACGACAGGTTTAAAATATACAAATAATGGCAAGTTAGGTACTATTAATGATGACTTAATGTCTACTAATGATGAAAATAATTAGTTGAAAAGTTGAAAAGGCACTATTAGTCATTACTTTATTGCGTACTAATAAAGGAAAGTTTAGTATATGCTAATAATCACAAGTGTAGAATATTCTAATAATAACAAGGTTAGGATGTACTAATAATGAAAAGTATAGATTTTACTAATATTGAGAAGTTTTGAAGTTAGTATTAATGATGTGTAGCAATAATAAAAAGTTAAAAATATACTAATAATAACAAGTTTAGAATGTACTAATATGACATGTTTAGAATATACTAATGGTAAGTTATATTTGGAAAAAAAAAAATCGTGCATCCACGGGTACAATTTGGAATAATCTAAATGATAACTTTAATGTGTACTTATAAAGAGAGTTTAGAATATACTAATAGCGATACTAATAACGACAGGTTTAAAATATACAAATAATGGCAAGTTAGGTACTATTAATGATGACTTAATGTCTACTAATGATGAAAATAATTAGTTGAAAAGTTGAAAAGGCACTATTAGTCATTACTTTATTGCGTACTAATAAAGGAAAGTTTAGTATATGCTAATAATCACAAGTGTAGAATATTCTAATAATAACAAGGTTAGGATGTACTAATAATGAAAAGTATAGATTTTACTAATATTGAGAAGTTTTGAAGTTAGTATTAATGATGTGTAGCAATAATAAAAAGTTAAAAATATACTAATAATAACAAGTTTAGAATGTACTAATATGACATGTTTAGAATATACTAATGGTAAGTTATATTTGGAAAATATTAATGATAACTAAGGTGAACGTTATTTGGGAAATAACTGATATAACTACTAAATAACTGATATAACTACTAATATAATTACTAGTGACAAATTTATAATAAACCAATAATGTTAAGTTTAAAACATACTAATAATGAAAATTTAGAATATAATAATAATGACACGTATAGTAAAGTAACAAGTTCAGAATATACTAATAATGACACGTTTAATATACTAAAATGACAAGTTTAGAATATACTAAGAATTACTAATAATGACAAGTTTTAATAAATGATAATGACAAGTTTTAATAAAAACTTTAATGTGTACAAGTTTGGATTATTCCAATAATGTTTAGAACATTTTAGAACATACTAATAATTAACATACTAGAACATACTAGAACATACTAGAACATACTAATAATGTTTAGAACAGTTTAGAACATACTAATAATGAAGATTTAGAAAATACTAACAATTACATGTTTAAAATATACTAAAATAACAAGTTTAGAATATACTAATAATAACATGGTTAGAATATACTAAAATGATAAGTTTAGAATATACAATTAATAAAAAGTTCAGAATATACTAATAATGACAACTTTAATGTGTACATATAAGGAATATACCTGAATATACTAATAAAGACAAGTTTAGAGTATACTAAGAATGCAAGTTTAGAATATGCTAATAATGAAAAATTTGAAATATACTTAATTCGACAAGTTTAGAATATAATATTAATTTCATTTTTAAGATATACTAAAATGACAAGTTAAGAAGATATACTGATAATATTTTAGTGTATACTCATAAATGCAACTTTAGAATAGATAAATAATGTTAAGTTTAGAACATACTAATAATGAAATTTTAGAATACAGACGTTCATGATATACTAAAATAAGTTTAGAATATAGTGACAATGACACGGTTAGAATATGCAAAAATGACAAGTTTAGAATATTCTAAATAATGACAAGTTTAGAGGGTACTATTAATGATATGTACTAATAATGACAAGTTGAGAATATACTAAAAATGACAAGTTTAGAAAGTACTAATAATGATAACTTCAACTTTACTAGTTTGGCAAATTACTACTAATGACAAGTTTACAAAATACCATTAATGATAACTTCAATAACTTATAAAGACAAGTCTGGAAAATATAAATAATATTAAGTTTAGGATGTACTATTGATAACTTTAATGAGTTCTAATAATAACAAATTTAGAATATACCTACAATGAAAACTTTAGAATATACTATTAATAACTATTAATAACTATTAGTAACTATTAATAACTAATAATAACAATAATAATAAATATAAGAAATTTAGAACCTAATAGTAATGACAACTTTATTAGGCACTACCAATGAATATTTTAAAGTGTACTAAAATTATAATTTAAGAATATACTATTATTGACAAGTTTAGAAGGTACTATTAATAATGAAATTAATGTTTAAAATTAATGACGTTTAAAATATACAAAAAATTACAAAATTACAATAAGTTGATAATGACAAGTTCAGAATATACTAAACAATAGCACTAATAATAATAAGTTTAGAATATTCTAATAATACAAATTTAGAATATACTTATAATAAGTTTAGAATATACTAAAAAAGACAAGTTTAGAAGGTGCTATAATAACAATTCTAATGTTTAGAAAATACTAAGAATGACCTGTTCAGAATATATCAATAAAAAAATTGAATGTAGTATTAACAATAACTTCAATATGTACAATAATAAAAATATTAGAATATACTAATAAGGTATTATTAATGTAATTATTAAGGTACTATTAATGATAACTTTAATTTGCACTAATAATGACAAGATACTACTTGTGATAAATTCTATGTGTATTAATAAGGACACGGGCAGAATGACAAGTTTAGAAGGTACTAATTATAACATGAATGTGTAGTGATAATGACATGTCGATAATTTTAATGTGTACTTGTAATCAGAAGTTTATAAGGTACAAATAATGACAAGGCTACAAATAATGACAAACTTGAAAGGTACTATTAATGATAATTTTAATAAGTTTAGTAGGTATTATTGGTTTGCACTAATAACGACAAGTTTAGAAAATAATAATAATTTCAATTTGTACCTAAAATGAATTATCTAACTTTAATTTGCACTAATAATGACAAGATACTACTTGTGATAAATTCTATGTGTATTAATAAGGACACGGGCAGAATGACAAGTTTAGAAGGTACTAATTATGACAAGTTTAGAAGGCACTATGAAGGATAACATGAATGTGTAGTGATAATGACATGTCGATAATTTTAATGTGTACTTGTAATCAGAAGTTTATAAGGTACAAATAATGACAAGGCTAATAATGACAAACTTGAAAGGTATTTTTAATGATAATTTTAATAAGTTTAGTAGGTATTATTGGTTTGCAGTAATAATGACAAGTTTAGAAAATGATGATAATTTCAATTTGTACCTAAAATGAGTATTTTAGAATGATCTAAAAATGACAAGTTTAGAACATATTATTAAAGAAAACTTTAATGTGTACTAATAAAGAGAAGTTTAAAATATACTAATAATTCGAAGTTTAGAAGGCACTACTAATGATGAAAATAATTACAAGTTTAGTATATACTAATAATGAATTGTAAAATATTCTATGTACTAATAAAAGATAGTTTAGTGTATACTAATAATGAAAAGTACAGAATATTCTAATAATGACAAGGTTATCATGTACTAATAATAGTATAGATTTTCCTAATATTGAGAAGTATCAACGATAACTTTAAAGTGTAGCAATAATAAAAAGTTTAAAATATACAAGTTTAGAGGGTACTAACAATGAAAAGTTTAGAATATACTAATAAAGAAAGGTATGATAATTTTAATTAAAATACAGTAATAATGACACCTTTAAAAATACTAATAATGATATACTTATAAAGACACTTTTATAATATACTAATAAAACATGTTTTGAATATGATAATAATGACAAGTTTAGAATATACTAATAATAACGAGGTACTATTAAAAATAAGTTTAACGTGTACTAATAATAAAAAGTTTATTGACATATTTAATATGTACTAATAATGTCAACATGTATACTAATATAGATTAAAACACAAATAGAAAATACTATTAGTATAAAGAAATAATAGAATAACAGAAGAAGAAGAATTACAGTTTTAGAATGCAATTATAACGTAAAGATTATACAAGTAATGAAAAATTTAAAATATACAGATAATGACAGTGTAGAAGGTACTATTAATGATAGTTCTCATCTGTAATAACAATGACATATTTTGAATATGCAAATAAGGTAAGATGAAAGGTACTATAAATAATAACTTTAATGTGTTCTAATAATGACAAGTTTAGAATATACTAATAATGAGAAGTTTAGAAAATACTAACAATGACAAGTTTAGAAGGTACTCCTATACTATTGAATGTGTTGTAATGATAACTTTAAGGTACTAATGATATCAAGTTTAGAAAGGAGTATAGTTTATAAATTTAATATGTACTAGTAAAAATAAGGTTAGAAGCAGTAGTGGGATTCAGCCGGTTCTTACCTATTCGCTAGAACCGGCTCACGCAAATTTGTCAGTTCGGCGAACCGGCTAACTGGCGAACCGACTAGTTGCTCAGCTGGTCAGTGGTCTTCTGCATCTCAACCGGGTACCGGGACGGTATGTTTCGTAACTTTCGTTAGTGATTTATTGCATAGTTTATTTACACAAGTGGTTACCAGTTTTTTCATGTATATGGTTTCTCTGTATATTTGTGTTATTAGGCCTACCCACACAAACATGTTTGTTTATAAATAACACAAATGCATTGCACACATGCACACACATACTCATGTACATGTACACATATGCACACGTGTAAGCACATACATAGTCTATACATGCACACACTACCCCCACACAAACATGCGTCCGTAAAAAAAATAAATACACCTGCTACTATTGAATCCTCCCAGGAAGTTAGCAACATGGATATGACTCTGCCACAGAGTCGGAATAATGAAAACTGTGAAGGAAGTAGCATGGGAGAGACGTCAGCACAGGGAGTAGGAGAAGTGAAGGACTGGGCCGAGATAGCTGAGAACTCGAACGACAGTGTCAACAATGCCGGTTCCCGTGCCAAGAGAATGAAGGTTAGTGACCAAGCTAAATCTGCCACCACGTAAGATCCCTTAATGACTGCAATAGAAGCAGCCGGCATGGACCAGGACTTGATAATTGAAGAAAATAACACCGCAGACACTAATGCAGCTGATGTGAGTCAAGATATTATAGTCGGGGACAACATCACCACGTCCACAGGTAGGGAAAGACTTATGATAATATTTCCAGAAAAATGTAACCTCTCTCTGGAAAACAAATATACCTGACTGTAGGCCACTCTTTAAGGAAGGGAGGAATGCACCATATATCACATTAATCAATGGTCAGCTATATAACACCATGATAACACATGGCTTCCAGGGACAAGTAATGAAACCTATAACTGGCTTACAATGTACTGTGGTCATTTTTGACGTACCTACTTATATAAATGTCAATTTATTACAGTGTCCACCAGGATTCCAGTGGCTAAAATGACGGATGGTTGGGAAAAATCCAAGACCACAACTCCTAGGAGCAGTATCAGGACCTATTGACACAGAAACTCACATCATCGGTGTTGGAAGGAAGAAAGTTGCTCCCTATGTTCCAGAGCCAGACCTGTGTCAAATGTGTAGCAAATGGGGACACAAAAGTTGGCGATGTCGAGCTACATATGTGCGATGCAGATATTGTGCTGGGGGACATCTCTCAGAGGAGTGTGTGTGTATGTGTGTGTGTGTGTGTGTGTGTGTGTGTGTGTGTGTGTGTGTGTATTCACTTGGTCTCTGGATCACGTGTTGGACTCGTGATCAACAGCTATTTCCCTGCTGGAAGAGAGCTCAGAGCTCGTAGGTCCGATCTATGGGTAATGCTATGACTTTGCACACACACACACACCCAACTCCCCGCCCACGAGAGTCAGAGTAACGACCCGAAGCGCAGCGGTACCGAAATCATTTCGGCCCTGGGCAGGATTCGAATCAGGAACTCCAGGCCACTATCGTGGCAGTTCAGTGCTCTACCAACTGCGCCACCGAGTGTGTGTGTGTGTGTGTGTGTGTGTGTGTGTGTGTGTGTGTGTGTGTGTGTGTGTGTGTGTGTGTGTGTGTGTGTGTGTGTGTGTGTGTGTGTGTGTGTGTGTGTGTGTGTGTGTGTGTGTGTGTGCGTGCGTTTGTGCGTGTGTGCATGTGTGTGAAACTTATAACATAAGAGAAGAAGAGAGAAAGAGTTTGAATGTGTTTGAGATGAGGTGTCTGAGAAGTATGGTGGGGGTTACTAGGCTAGAGTGAGAAATGAGGAGGTGAAGAGGAGAACAGGGGTGGAAAAGGAGCTGGGAGATAGGGTTGATGAAAGAATATTAGGATGGTTTGGACACATGGAAAGAATGAGTGAAGAAAGACTAGTAAAAGTGGTATGGAAGGCAGATGTGGAGGGAATGAACATGAGGGGACGTCATAGGATGAGGTGGATGGATGGGGTGAAGGGGGCTTTGGGGAAGAGGGGAATGTGTGTTGAGGAAGGACGGGAGAGGACGGAAGACAGAGGTGAGTGGAGAATGTATATGGATGATGTGATTGCATGAGGAGGAATGGGCGGTGGGTGGGGGGTGAGGTAGTATGTGTGAGCAAATTTTGACGCAGCCCGAAGGGATTTCTCCCCGTCCTCTCCTTATATGCAAGGGGGGACGGAGAGGGGGGGTCGCCGATTAAATGAAACGGCCTTGCTGTGGATGTGCTGTGTCTTGCGACACTGCTTCTGGCCCAGGGCGGTGGGCAAGGTGCAGGGATGACCCGTTATCCAGGAGGTGCTCAGATGAGAGGGAGGGTGGGAGGGGTGTGGAGTGTATTTAGGGATGAAATGGGTGGGAGTGATTTTATGCCTTTCCCTTTTTGGCTACCTCCCTTGAAAGGGGGAAAAAGCCTTGGTATATGTATGTATGTAGTATATTCTAAACATCTCATTATTGGTACACATTAAAGTTATCATTAATAGTACCTACCCGGCGTTTATTTGTATATCCTAAACTTAATATTAGTATACTTTAAATATGTAATTATTAGTTCACTTTAAAGATACTATTAATAGTACCTTTAACCTCTCTAGTATACATTACTAGTACACATTAAATTTATCATTAAAAGTATATTCTAAAATTGTCAATATTAGCTTATTCTAAACTTCTTATTATTGGTATATTCTAAACTTTTCATTTTCAGAACACATTAAAGTTATTATTAATAGCTTATAAATTGGTATTTGTATTTGTATTTGTATTTGTATTTGTATTTGTATTTGTATTTGTATTTGTATTTGTATTTGTATTTGTTTTGTAATTGTTGTATAACATTAACGTTGAAAATATTTTCCAAACTTTCCATTATAAGTACATTCTAAACTTGTCAATGATAGTACCTTCTAAGCTTCTCATTATTACTGTATTCTAAACTTGTCATTAAAGATCTTAATAGTACATCCATTCGCTGCCGGGCAGCGCCGGAGGAAGGTTGTTCCGATCATAACTCCAGACAATCTTCTTGTGTTATATGACCACGAAATTTGGGAAGAAAAGGAGCTCCTTAGATCACACCTATGCTACTATTGAATCCTCCCAGGAAGTTAGCAACATGGATATGACTCTGCCACAGAGTCGGAATAATGAAAACTGTGAAGGAAGTAGCATGGGAGAGACGTCAGCACAGGGAGTAGGAGAAGTGAAGTGAAGGACTGGGCCGAGATAGCTGAGAACTCGAACGACAGTGTCAACAATGCCGGTTCCCGTGCCAAGAGAATGAAGGTTAGTGACCAAGCTAAATCTGCCACCACGTAAGATCCCTTAATGACTGCAATAGAAGCAGCCGGCATGGACCAGGACTTGATAATTGAAGAAAATAACACCGCAGACACTAATGCAGCTGATGTGAGTCAAGATATTATAGTCGGGGACAACATCACCACGTCCACAGGTAGGGAAAGACTTATGATAATATTTCCAGAAAAATGTAACCTCTCTCTGGAAAACAAATATACCTGGTATATGGCTCTATTAAAACAACACCCTGACTGTAGGCCACTCTTTAAGGAAGGGAGGAATGCACCATATATCACATTAATCAATGGTCAGCTATATAACACCATGATAACACATGGCTTCCAGGGACAAGTAATGAAACCAGTAACTGGCTTACAACGTACTGTGGTCATTTTTGACGTACCTACTTATATAAATGTTAATTTATTACAGTGTCCACCAGGATTCCAGTGGCTAAAACGACGGATGGTTGGGAAAAATCCAAGACCACAACTCCTAGGAGCAGTATCAGGACCTATTGACACAGAAACTCACATCATCGGTGTTGGAAGGAAGAAAGTTGCTCCCTATGTTCCAGAGCCAGACCTGTGTCAAAGGTGTAGCAAATGGGGACACAAAAGTTGGCGATGTCGAGCTACATATGTGCGATGCAGATATTGTGCTGGGGGACATCTCTCAGAGGAGTGTGTGTGTATGTATGTGTGTGTGTGTGTGTGTGTATTCACTTGGTCTTTAGATCACGTGTTGGACTCGTGATCAACAGCTATTTCCCCGCCCACGAGAGTCAGAGTAACGACCCGAAGCGCAGCGGTACCGAAATCATTTCGGCCCTGGGCAGGATTCGAATCAGGAACTCCAGGCCACTATCGTGGCAGTTCAGTGCTCTACCAACTACGCCACCGAG
>NC_134789.1:15680586-15733086 GCF_046742065.1 Oratosquilla oratoria | reverse complement strand
ATTTATTTATTTATTTATTTATTTATTTATTTATTTATTTATTTATTTATTTATTTATTTATTTATTTATTTATTTATTTATTTATTTATTTATTTATTTATTTATTTATTTATTTATTTATTTATTTATTTATTTATTTATTTATTTATTTATTTATTTATTTATTTATTTATTTATTTATTTATTTTACAGCTTCTATACTATTTTCGATCTAGAGCAGAGTTTCTCAACCAGGGCTCCGAAAAGGTTCCAGGGTTACTCGAGAACAAGTGAGATAAGCTAATGCACTTTTAATTTTTTATTTAATTTGATATACGTGATATAATTAAACACGCACGACATCTATTATTACGATGAAATTAAAATGAGAAAGATTTTTTTTTTTTTTGCAGGGGTTCCTTGATACATGTAATTTATTCTAAAGGGTAAAAATGTTGAGAAACGCTGCACTAGAGTGGTTATTTTTTTCTTCCAACTGCATAAGTATTGCATAACTTCTTTGTCAAGTCTTGTGATCGCCGAATTGAAGGCGACCTACCAAACCTTCTCTTCCAGCATCTTCGGCTCTATTTTCTCTCAATCTGCATTGGAATGTTCCTTTATAGCCTTCATCTCGCATATATTTGTTCAAAAAATCGTTTTATGGCTATGCTCTTCAGAGGTTTTGATTTGACGTTTCAGTTTGCCCACAACTAGCCTGTTGTCTTAACTGCATGACATCAATATTATGTTTTTTACATCTCTGAAAAATCTTATGTCTTAACATAAGGTGAATTATGGGCTTGTCGGTGTATTTTTGCTGTATGCTTTTCTACACGTACCAAATCCTTTGCGATCTTTTTCAATGTGTCCATTCAGATCACCCATAGTTACATTTTCGGCGTATGGTAAGTCGTTCTTGACATTCTGGAGGGATTCATAGAATACTTCTTCATTACAATATTGTAAACTTGTGATTATTAGTACATATTAAAGTTATCATTAATAGTGCCCTTAAAATTGTCATTATTAGTATATTCCAAACATTAATCATTAGAAGACATTAAAGTTTTCATTCATATTACATTCTAAATTTGTCTCTATTAGTACGTTCTAAACATGTCATTGTTAGTACAAACTATATTTATCATATATAGAACCTTCTAAAGTTGCCATTTTAGTAATTTCTAACTTGTCATTATTAATGTATTCTACATTAAAGTTATCATATCATCTAAGCATATCATTATACTCTAAACATGTCATTATTCTAAATTTGTCATTCTTAGTATATTCTAAGCTCGTTATTATTAGCCCATACTAAATTTATCATTAATAATACCTTCTAAATTTGTTATTATTAGTGTATTCTAATCTTGACATTATCAGCATATTCTAGATTTGTCATTATTGGGATATTCTACACTTGCCATTTGTATGTTCTAAACCCTCATTATTAGTACACATTAGTTTTCATTAACAATACTTTCTAAAGTTGTCACTGTTCGTAAATTCGAAACATATCATTATGAGTAAATACTAAACAAATCATTCTTGGTATTCTAAAATTATCATTACTAGGACCTTCTATACTTATCATTATTAGTATATTCTAAACTTGGTATTAATATTATATACCGAGTTTACCATTATTCTAAACTTGTCATTATTATTCTATTCTAAACTTATGAGTAATCAAAGTTATCATTTGAAGTGTCTTCTAAACATGTCATTGTTAGTATATTGAAAACTTATTATTAGTACATATCATAGTTATCATTAATAACAACTTCTAATTTGCTATTATTAGTATTTCCTCAACTTTGCATTTAATACATTATTACTACATATTAACGTCATCATTAATATAACATATATAACATGTCATTATCAAAATATTGTAAACTTGTGATTATTAGTACACATTAAAGTTATAATTAATAGTGCCTTTAAGATTGTCATTATAAACTTGCCATTGTTCGGATATTCTAAACTTTCATTATTAGTATATTCTAAAATTATTATTATTATTATTATTATTATATTCTAATCTCATTATTATTATATTCTAAACTTGTCATTACTGGATTAGTACACCTTAAAGTTGTCTTTATTATACATTAAAGTTATTATTAATAGTACCTTGTAAACTTTTATTAATAGTACCTTGTAGGGGTCAAAGTGGCAGTAATCTGGAAGTGAGCATTAAGGGAGAGCAACTGGAGGAAGTGGATAGTTTTAGATATTTGGGTGCAACTGTGGCAGGAAAGGGTGGAGTGAAGGTGGAGGTAGAATGTAGATTGAGAGAAGCGAGTAAATACCTTGGTGGTTTAAAAAGTGTAATGAGGAATAGGAATCTGGAAATGGATGCTAAGAGGAGACTGTATGAAGGAGTGATTGTGCCAACAGCACTGTATGGAACAGAAACATGGAATATGAGAGAGGAAGAGAGAAGGAACTTGAATGTGTTTGAGAGGAAGTGTCTGAGAAGTATGATAGAGTGAGAAATGATGAAGTGAGGAGGAGAACAGGGGTGGAAAGGGAGCTGGGAGATAGGGTGGATTTTCATCCACTCTATCTCCCAGCTCCCTTTCCACCCCTGAGTATTAGGATGGTTTGGACACATGGAAAGAATGAGTGAAGAAAGACTAGTAAAGGAGGTATGGAAGGCAGATGTGGAGGGAGTGAACATGAGGGGACGTCCTAGGATGAGATGGATGGCATTGGGGAAGAGGGGAATGTCGGTTGAGGAAGGACGGGAGAGGACAGAAGACAGGGGTGAATGGAGAATGGTTGTATATGGAAAATGTTGTGATGCATGAGGTGGATTGGACGGGGGAATCGGGGTGAGGTAGTGTGTGTGAGCAACAATTTTTGACGCAGCCCGAAGGGATTTCTCCCCGTCCTCTCCTTTATATGGGGGGACGGAGAAGGGGAGTTGCCGATTTAATGAAGCGGCCTTGCTGTGGATGTGCTGTGTCCTGTGACACTACTTCTGACAGTGGACAGGGTGCAGGGATGACCCGTCATCTAGCAGGTGCTAAGATAGGAGGGAGGGTGGAGGGGTGTGGCGTATTTTCGGGGATGAAATGGGTGGGAATGTTTTTGTGCTTTGTCCTTTTTGGCTACCCCCCTGGTAAGGGGGAAAAAGCCTTGGTATATGTATGTATGTACCTTGTAAACTTATATGCTAAACTTGTCATTATTTGTAAAAAAAAAAAAAAGTTATCATTAATAGAACCTTCTAAAATTATCGTTATTAGTATATTCAACACTTCTCATTATTTCTAAACATTAAAGTTACCTTTAACAGTATCTTCTAAACTTGTCAATCTTAGTATATTCTAAATGTCATTGTAAGTATATTCTAAACCTGTGATTATTAGTACATATTAATGTTATCATTCGTTCTATCTTCCATACATGTCATTATTAGTATATTCTAATTTTTTCATTATAAGGACTTATTAAAGTTAATAGCACCTTCTTAATTTGTCATTGTTAGTACATTGTAAACTTGTCATTATTAGTACACATTAAACTTATCAATTATAACACCTTCCAAACTTGTCAGTATTAGCGTATTCTTAACTTTTCTTTATATTTTTCTTCATTATTGATACATATTAAAGTTATTATTAGTAGTATCTTCTAAACTTGTCATTACTTGTATATTCTAGTATTAATAGTACACATTAAGAGTACTTGCTAAACATCATTATTAGTATATTCTAAAATTGTCATTATTAGTACACATTAACGTTATTATCAATATTACCTAAACTTGCCTTATCAAAAATACCTTTTCAACTTTTTTTTAGTACATGTTAAAACTATGATTAAAGGCATCCTCCTAACTTTTTTTTATTCGAACACATTAGAACACATTAAAATTACCATTCTAAACTTGTCTTTACGTCTATATTCTAAACTTGTACACATTAAAGTTATCATTAATAGTATCTTTAATCTGATCATTATTAGTATGTTCTATAATTATCATTATTAGTACACATTAAATTTATCATTAATAGCACTTTCTATTCGTATAATCTAACCATTAGAATATTCTAAACATTTCTTCATTGACATGTTCTAAACTTTTCATTATTAGTACTTATTAAATATATTCTAAACATGGCAATATTAGTGTATTCTAAACTTGTCATTATTATCATATTCTAAACTTGTTAGTATTAATACACATGATTAGTAGCACCTTCCAAAGTTGTCATTATTCGTATATTCTAATCTTTGATATTACCTTCTAATATATACATATCTATATATATATATATATATATATATATATATATAGATATATATATATATCTAATATATATATATCTAATATATATATCAGTATCTTCTACAATTGCCATTATTAGTATAATCTAAACATGTACATATTAGGTGTTTTCTAAATATGTATTTATCTTTTATATTCTAAGCTTGTCACTGTTGGTACACTTCAAAGTTATCATCTATAGAATATTCTAAAATTTTATTATTAGTATATTCTAAACTTGTCATTAGTAGTACACATTAAAGTTAGCATTAATAGTATCTTTAATCTGATCATTATAAGTATAATCTAACCATTAGAATATTCTAAACATATCTTCATTGACATGTTCTAAACTTTTCATTATTAGTGCTTATTAAATATAATCTAAACATGGCAATATTAGTGTATTCTAAAGTTGTCATTATTCTAAAGTTGTTATTATTATCATATTCTAAACTTGTTAGTTGTCATTATTCGTGTATTCTAATCTTTGTCATTATTAGTACAGATTACAGTTATCATTGATATTACCTTCTAATATATGTAATTATCAGTATCTTTTACAATTGCCATTATTCGTGTATATTAAAGTTATCATTAATAGTACCTTCTAAACTTGTCCTTATTAGTATATTCTAAACATGTGATTATGAGTACATATTAAGAGTTATCATTAATAGTGCTTTCTAAACATGTAATTATCTTTCATATTCTAAGCTTATCACTATTGATACACTTAAAAGTTTTTATTAATAGAATATTCTAAAATTTCATTATTAACTTGTCATTAGTAGTACACATTAAAGTTATCATTAATAGTATCTTAAATCTGGTCATTATAGGTATGTTCTATAATTATCATTATTAGTATTTGTTATCATTAACAGTATCTTGTAAACTTGTCATTATTAGTATGTTCTAAACTTGTCATTATAAGTATATTCTTTACGTATCATTATTACTATATATAACTTACCATAAATAGTATTTTCTAAACTTGTCATTATTAGTATATTATAAACTTACCCATAATAATATATTCTCAATTTTCATAATATTTTCTAATATTTGTTATTATCAGTATCCTCTACAATTGCATATTAAAGTTATCATTAATAGTACCTTCTAAACTTGTCCTTATTAGTATATTCTAAACATGTGATTATGAGTACATATTAGAGTTATCATTAATAGTACTTTCTAAACATGTAATTATCTTTCATATTCTAAGCTTGTCACTAATGGTACACTATAAAGTTATCATTAATAGAATATTCTACAATTTCATTATTAGTATATTCTAAACTTGTCATTAATAGTATACATTAAAGTTATCATTAATAGTATCTTTATTCTGATCATTAATAGTATGTTCTATAATTATTATTACTATTATTATTAGTTATCATTAACAGTATATTGTAAACTTTTCATTATTAGTATGTTCTATACATGTCATTATAAGTATATTCTTGGTACACATTGTATATATCATTAATAGTACTATAGACAATATTTATTATTAATATATTCTAAACTTCTCATATTAAAGTTATCATCAATAGTTCCGACTGAACATGTTATTCTTAGTATATTCTAAACTTGTTACTATTAGTACAAATTAAAGTTATCATTAAAAGTATATTCTAAACATGTCATTACTAGTATTTAGTAAATTTTTCACTACTAATACTCATTAAAGTAATTAGTAGTATACATTAAACGCTATACGTTTTTTTCTTAATTTCCCATTTTATTATAAATTAAATTTGTCATTAACATAACTTGTCATATTCTAAACTTTTCATTATCATTTCACATATATTTTATCTTTCATAGTGCTTATCATTATTTTATATTCTAAACATCTCATTAATAGTATATACTAAACTTATCACTATTAATAAACATTAAAGTTATCTTTAATAGTACCTTCTAAACTTGGCATGATTAGTACATTCTAAGCTTGTCGTTATTTGTACAAGTTAACGTTATCAATTATAGTACCTTCTATTAGTATATAGTACTTTGTTTATATTAGTACATATCAAATTAAAGTTATCATTAATAGTACCTTATAAAAGTTGTCATTAAGGTACCTTCTGAACTTATTTTTATTTGTATATTACAAAAATGCTATTTCTAGTGTATTAACTCTAACTTTAATGAGTCCTAATAATGGCAAAATTAGAATATTCTAATAATGGCATGTATGGCAGATAAAACGAATGATAACTTTAATATGTACTAATAATCACAGATTCAGAATAACTAATGTGTACTAATAATCACAGTTTTACAATATTTTAATAATGATATGTTTAGAGGGTTACATTAATGATAACGTTAATGTGTAGTTTGAAATATATCAGTAATGCAAGGTTTAGAAAATACTAATAATAGATGTTGCTATTAATGATAACTATAATACTACAACTATAACTATAATACTATAACTATAATACTATAAAACTATATAATAATTAGTTTTGAATATACTAACAATGACATGTTTAGAAGACACTACTAATGATAACTCTAATATGTACTAATACTCAAAAGTTCAAAATATACTAATAATGACAAGTTTAGAATAATAATAAACTCGGAATATATTATTATTACCAAGTTTAGAATATACTAATAATGATAAGGATACAAGTTTAGAATACCGAAGAAGATATGTTTAGTATATTTGAATATACTAATAATAATAAGTTTAGAATATACTAATAATGAAAGTTGAGTATCCGTAAAATGACAAAATTATAATGAAAATATTGATTATAACTTTAATGTGTACTAATAATCACAGGTTTACAATATTTCAATAATGACATGTTTAAGGTTACATTAATAACGTTAATGTGTAGTAATAATAACACGTTTGAAATATATTAGTAATGCAAGATTTGGAAATAATAATAATAGCATAGTAGAAGTTGCTATTAAAGATAACTATAATACGTACTGATAATTAATTTTGAATAACTAGTTTTGAATATTACAATGACATGTTTAGAATATACTAATAAGTTTAGGATAATGATAAACTCGGAATATATTGTATTACCAAGTTTAGAATATACTAATAATGGTAAGGATACAAGGTCCTAGTAATGATAACTTCAATGTATACTAATAAAATTTACAATACCAAAGAAGATATATTAATAGTGATGTTTCGAATTTACTAACAATGACAACTTAAGAAAGTATTGTCAGTGATAACTATTGTGGGTTGAGGGTTGAGAATAAGCTTTAAGGGGTTCTAATAATGACAAGTGTTGAATATACCAATAATGACAAATTTAGAATATACTAATAATGTCAGGTTTAGAATATACTTGTAATGACAAGTTTAGAATACACCAATAATAACAAATTTAGAAGGTATTATTAATGAAAAATTTAGTATGTACCAATAATAACGCGCTCAGAATATTCTAAGAATCCCAAATTTAAAATGATGACATAGAGTATACTAATGATAAGCTTAGAAGATAATATTTATGATAACTTTAATGTGTAAAAGTTTAGAATATATTGATAATGGCACGTTTAGAAATTACTATAAATGACAACTTTAGAAGGTTCTATATATGATAAATATATTTTGTACTAATAATAACAAGTTTAGAACGTACTAATAATGACAAACTTAGAATAGTATAAATAAAAACTATAATGTCTTCTAATAATTAATGACAACTTTAATATGTACTAATTATCACATGCTTACAATATTGTAGTAATTTAAAGTTTAAAATGTTATATTAATGATAATGTTAATGTGTAGCAATAATGACACGTTTGAATTATATTTATAATGCAAAGTTTAGTAAATACTAATGATAGCATGATTAGGAGCCAGTAATAATAATAACTAAGAATTTTAGAATATACAAATAATGACAAGTTTTAAATAATTATAAACTTTGGAATATATTAGTATTGCCAAGTTTAGAATATACTAATAATGATAAGCTTACAAGGTCCTAATAATGATAACTTTATTGTGTAGTAAGTTTAGAATAATAAAAAGATATGTTAGTATCTACTAATACTGATATGTTTCGAATATACGAACAATGACAATCTTAAAAAGTATTGTTAATTATAACTTTAAAGTGTACTAATAATGATGGTTTAGAACATACAAATATTGACAAGCTTTTAATGTGTACTAATGACAAGTGTAAAATATACTAATAAGGACAAATTTAGAATATGCTAATAATGTTAGGTTTAGAATATAAGTATAGAATAATTATAAACTTTGGAATATATTAGTATTACCAAGTTTAGAATATACTAATAATGATAAGTTTTTAAGGTCCTAATAATCATAACTTTAATGTGTACTAATAACGACAAGTTTAGAATACCAAAGAAAATATGTTTAGTATTTACTAATACTGATATGTTTCGAATATAAGAACAATGGCAACTTTAGAAAATATTGTTAATGTATATGAATATTGACATCACTAGAAAATATTGATGATATCTTTATTGTGCACTAATAATGACATTTATAATATACTATTAAGGATAACTTTAACGTGTACTAATAAAGAGAAACTTTTAATAACTTAGATATGTATTAATAGTAACAAGTTTATAATATACAAAAATTGGCAAGTGTAGAGGGTACTATTGATAATAAGTTGAATGTGTACTAAAATGACAAATTTAGAAAGGCACTATTAATGATAACTTTAATGTCTAGTTACAAAGACAAGTTTATAAGGTACTATTAATGATAACTTTAATGTGTACTAATAATGATACAGTAATAATGACAAGTTTAAAATACAGTAATAATGACAAGTTCAGAAAGTACTATTACTGTAAACTTTAATGTAATCCAATAATGACAAATTTAGAAAACACCAATAATGAGAAGTTTAAATTATACTAAAAATGAGATGTTTAGAAGGTACTATTAATGGTAACTTATATGGCAAATGGCAAATGATGACAAGCTTAGAATATACTAATAAAAAGTTAAGAAACTACTATTAATGATAACTTCAATGTGTACTAATGTTGAAAAGTTTAGAATATATAAAAATGGCATGTTTAGAAGAAACTACTATTAATGATCTTCAATGTGAACTAATACTGTCAAGATTATGATATAATAAAATAAATTAATGTGTACTAATGTTGAAAGGTATATATAAAAATGGCATGTTTAGAAGATAAGTTTAGAATATACTGATAATGACAAGTTTAATATAATGATAATAATGACGATTTTAGAAGGTGCTAATATACAGTAATAATGGCAAGTTTAGAAAGTACTATTGTAAACTTTAATGTAATCCAATAATGACAAATTTAGAAAACACCAATAATGAGAAGTTTAAATTATACTAAAAATGAGATGTTTAGAAGGTACTATTAATGATAACTTATATGGCAAATGGCAAGCTTAGAATATACTAATAAAAAGTTAAGAAACTACTATTAATGATAACTTCAATGTGTACTAATACTGTCAAGATTATGATATGCTAATAATCACAATAAAATAAATGAATGTGTACTAATGTTGAAAAGTTTAGAATATATAAAAATGGTACGTTTAGAAGAAAACTTTAGAAGATAAGTTGATAATGACAATATAAGTTGATAATGACAATATAATGATAATAATGACGTTTCTAGAAGGTGCTAGTATACAGTAATAATTACAAGTTCAGAAAGTACTATTACTGTAAACTTTAATGTAATCCAATAATGACAAATTTAGAAAACACCAATAATGAGAATAATTATACTAATAATTATACAATACTAAAAATGAGATTAATGATAACTTATATGGCAAATGGCAAATGATGACAAGCTTAGAATATACTAATAAAAAGTTAAGAAACTACTATTAATGATAACCAATGTGTACTAATACTGTCAAGATTATGATATGCTAATAATCACAATCAAATAAATTAATGTGTACTAATGTTGAAAAGTTTAGAATATATAAAATGGCATGGTAGAAGATAAGTTTAGAATATACTGATAATGACAAGTATAATATAATAATAATAATAAGTTCAAAAGGTACCTTAATGACAACTTTTAGAAGGTACTATTAATGATAACTTTAATGTGTATTAATATAAACAAGTTATTATACACTAATAAGGGCAAGTTTAGAAGGTACTATAACTGATAACGTTAACTTGTACAAGCTTGGAATATACTAATAATGACAAGTTTAGAAGATACTATTAAAGATATCTTTAATGTCTATTAAAGTGATAAGTTTAGTATATACTATTAATGAGAAGTTTAGAATATACTAATTATGACAAGTTTGGAAAGCACTATTAAAGATAAAATCTATGCGAAATGATAATAAAAAGTTTAGAATATGACAAGTTTACATGTTAATGAAAAATTTAATTTACAATAAAATGGGAAATTTAGAAGAAAAAAAAAACGTATAGCGTTTAGCAGGTACTATTAGTAAAATATTTAATGTGTATTAATAATTACTTTAATGAGTACTAATAGTGATTTTTTTTTACAAAATACTAGTAATGACATGTATATACATTTAATAATAATAATGACATGTATATACATTTAATAATAATGACATGTAATGACATGTAATAATGACATGTATTTAATAATAACTTTAATACTCATATGCACTAATAGTAAAACGTTTAGAATATGAATATTGTCGATAGTACAATGTGTACTAATAATATAATCAAACTTTAGAAAATGATATTTATAATAACTTTAATATGTTTTAATAATGACAATTTTAGAAGGTTCTATTAAATAACTTTGATATGTACTAATATCGAATGATTTGATTTGTACTAATAATGAAAAGTTTATAATATACTAACAATGACAACTATAGAATATTATCATAATATGTAATAAAGACAAATTTATAGTATTCTAATTATGACAAGTTTAGAAGGTATTATTAATAATAACTTTAATGTGTACTAACAAGTTTAGAATATAGTAACAACGACAAGTTGTAATATAGAAATAATGTCAAGTTTAGAAGGTATTATTAATAATAGCTCTAATGTGACAAGTTTACAATATACTTACAATGCAAGATACAGTTAATGATAATTTTTATTATATACCAACAATTACTTTAATGTGTACTAATAATGAAATTTTTAAAATATTCTAATAACGGTAAGTTTGTAATATACTAGTAATGACTAGTTTAAAAGATATGTTAATAATGCATTTAATTTTGACAAGTTTAATATGTACTAATAATCAGAAGTTTGCAATATACTAATAAAAAGAGGTTTAGAAGTATGTGTACTAATAATGGAAAGATTAGCATATACCAATGTTCAGGATAACTTTAATTTGTACTAATAATAAGCAAGTTTGTAATATACTAATAAAGACAAGTTTAGAATGCACTCTAACTAATAAATTTAATGTGTAATAATAATAAAAAGTTTAGAATATGTTAATGACAACAAGTTTAGAATGTACTATATCTTTAATGACAAGTTTAGAATATAGTAATAATGAGAAGCTTAGCAGGTACTATCATTGACAAGTTTAGAATGTACTTATAATGAAAAATATGGAAAATATTTTCAACGTTAAATACAAATACAAAAACTACAAAATACAAAAATACAAAAAATATAAAAAAATACAAACATACGAAAATTACAAAACAAATAGAAATAGAAATAGAAATACAAATACAAATACAAATACAAATACAAATACAAATACAAATACAAATACAAATACAAATACAAATACAAATACAAATACAAATACAAATACAAATACAAATTTATAAGCTATTAATGATAACTTTAATGTGTTCTGAAAATATTTTTTTTAGAAGGTACTATAAGCTACTAATGATAACTTTAATGTATACTAGTGAAGTAATAATTACATAATTTGAGTATACTAATATTAAGTTTACGATATACAAATAAATGCCGGGTAGGTACTATTAATGATAACTTTAATGTGTACCAATAATGAGATGTTGAGAATATACTAAAAATGACAATTTTATCGAACTATTTATGATAACCTTAAAGTTTAGTAATATTAAACTTACCATTAATAGTATTTCCTAAACTTGTCATTATTAGTATATTATAAACTTACCCATAATAGTATATTCTCAACTTTCATAATATTTTCTAATATTTATTATTATTAGTATCCTCTACAATTGCATATTAAAGTTATCATTAATATTACATTCTAAACTTGGCCCTATTAGTATATACTTTAAAGTTATCATTAATAGAATATTCTACAATTTCATTATTAGTATATTCTAAACTTGTTATTAATAGTACACATTAAAGTTATCATTAATAGTATCTTTAATCTGGTCATTATTAGTATGTTCTATAATTTTTAGTATTAGTATTAGTTATCATTAACAGTATCTTGAAAATTTTCATTATTAGTATGTTCTATACTTGTCATTATAAGTATATTCTTAACGTATCATTATTACTATACATTAAACTTACCATTAATAGTACTTTCTAAACTTGTCATTATTAGTATATTATATTCTTGTCATTATTAGTATATTAAAAACTTACATTATTAGTATATTATAATCTTACCCATTAGTATATCATACACCCCATTCATAATTAGTACACATTAAAAATTATCATTAACTGTACCTTGCATTAAAAGTATATTGTAAACTTGAGATATTAAAGCTATTATTAATAATACCTTCTAAAGTTGACATTATTTGTATATTACAAAATTGCCATTACTAGCATATTCTAAATTTGTCATTATTAGTATATTTTAACTTCTTATTACTAGTACACATTGTAAACTTGTCATAATTGGAATATTATATATTTGTCCTTATTGATACATATTATGATATTCTACAGTTGTTATTGTTAGTATATTATAAAATTTCATTATTAGTACAAATCAAATTATTCAATATTAGTACATATCAAATATATTTAATAGAACCTTCTAAAATTGTCATTATCTAAACGTATTAAAGTTATTATAAATATAATTTTCTAAAATATTGATTATTGGTACACATTGTAATTGTACTATCGACAATATTTATTATTAATATATTATATATTATATTAATAAAGTTATCATCAATAGTTCCGACTGAACATGTTATTCTTAGTATATTCTAAACTTGTTACTATTAGTACATATTAAAGTTATCATAAAAAGTATATTCTAAACATGTCATTACTAGTATTTTGTATTTTTTTCACTATTAGTACTCATTAAAGTAATTATTAGTATACATTAAACGCTATACGTTTTTTTCTAAATTTCCCATTTCATTATAAATTAAAATTGTCATTAACATGTAAACTTGTCATATTCTAAACTTTTCATTATCATTTCACATAGATTTTATCTATAATAGAGCATATTATTTTATATTCTAAACTTCTCATTAATAGTATATACTAAACTTATCACTATTAATAAACATTAAAGTTATCTTTAATAGTACCTTCTAAACTTGGCATTATTAGTATATTCTAAGCTTGTCGTTATTAGTACAAGTTAACGTTATCAATTATAGTACCTTCTAAACTTACCCTTATTAGTATTTTTTATACTTTGTTTATATTATTACACATTAAAGTTATCATTAATAGTACCTTATAAAAGTTGTCATTAAGGTACCTTCTGAACTTATCTTTACTTGTATATTACAAAAATGCTGTTTTTAGTGTATTAACTCTAACTTTAATGAGTCCTAATAATGACAGAATTTGACATTCTAATAATGGCATGTATGGAAGATAAAACGAATGATAACTTTAATATGTACTAATAATCACAGATTCAGAATAACTAATGTGTACTAATAATCACAGGTTTACAATATTTAGAAGGTTACATTAATGACACTTCTGAAATATATTAATAATGCAAGGTTTAGAAAATACTAATAATAGCATAGTAGATGTTGCTATTAATGATAAATATAATACTACAACTATAACTATAATACTATAAAACTATATAATAATTAGTTTTGAATATACTAACAATGACATGTTTAGAAGACACTACTAATGATAACTCTGAAATGTACAAATACGCAAAAGTTTAAAATACACTAATAATGACAAGTTTTGAATAATGATAAACTCGGAATATATTATTATTACCAAGTTTAGAATATACTAATAATGATAAGGATACAAGGTCCTAGTAATGATAACTTTAATGTATAGTATACTGATAAAGTTTAGAATACCGAAGAAGATATGTTTAGTATATTTGAATATACTGATAATAATAAGTTTAGAATATACTAATAATGAAAGTTGAATATCCGAAAAATGACAAAATTATAATGACAATTTTAAAGGCACTATTGATTATAACTTTAATGTGTACTAATATACACAGGCTTACAATATTTCAATAATGACATGTTTAGAAGGTTACATTAATGATAACGTTAATGTGTACGTTTGAAATATATTAGTAATGCAAGGTTTAGAAAATACTAATAATAGCATAGTAGATGTTGCTATTAAAGATAACTATAATGCGTACTAATAATTAATTTTGAATCATTTGTTTTGAATATGACAATGACATGTTTAGAATAATAATGACAAGTTTAGGATAATGATAACCTCGGAATATATTATATTACCAAGTTTAGAATATACTAATAATGGTAAGGATACAAGGTCCTAGTAATGATAACTTCAATGTATACTAATAAAATATATACTTTCAATGATAACTTTAATATAAGAAGTTTTGAATATACTAAGAATAACATGTTCAGTCGGAACTATTGATGATAACTTTAATATGAGAAGTTTAGAATGTATTAATAATAAATATTGTCGATAGTACTATTAATACAATGTGTACCAATAATCAATATTTTAGAAAATAATATTTATAATAACTTTAATATGCTTTGATAATGACAATTTTAGAAATTTCTATTAAATATCTTTGATATGTACTAATATCATAGAATATCATAATGTGTATCAATAAGGACAAATTTATAATATTCTAATTATGACAAGTTTAGAATTTTAGAATATACTAATAATGACAAATTTAGAATATGCTAGTAATGGCAATTTTTTAATATACAATCAATGTCAACTTTAGAAGGTATTATTAATAATA
Source organism: Oratosquilla oratoria (assembly GCF_046742065.1). NCBI lineage: Eukaryota > Metazoa > Arthropoda > Malacostraca > Stomatopoda > Squillidae > Oratosquilla > Oratosquilla oratoria. The sequence goes on along the minus strand of NC_134789.1, from coordinate 15,717,637 downwards.
GCTTTAATGTGACAAGTTTACAATATAGTTATAATGCAAGGTACAGTTAATGATAACTTTTGATGTGTACTAATTATGAAAGTTGAGAATATACTATTATGGGTAAGTTTATAATAATGACAAGTTTAGAAAGTACTATTAATGGTAAGTTTAATGTATAGTAATATACGTTGTGAATATACTTATAATGACAAGTATAGGACATGCTAATAATGAAAAGTTTACAAGATACTGTTAATGATAACTAATAATAATATGCAATTGTAGAGGATACTAATAATAACAAATATTAGAAAATATTATAATATACTATTATGGGTAAGTTTATAATATACTAATAATGACACGTTTAGAAAATACTATTAATGGTAAGTTTAATGTATAGTAATAATGATACGTTAAGAATATACTTATAATGACAAGTTTAGAACATACTAATAATGACAAGTTTACCAGATACTGATAATGATAACAAATACTAATAATGATAATTATAGAACATACTTATAATGATCAGATTACAGATACTCTTAATGATAGCTTTAATGTGTACTATTAATGACACTGCTTCTGACCCATGGCGGTGGGCAGTGTGCAGGGATGACCCGTCATCCAGGAGGTGCTCAGATTAGAGGGAGGGTGGGAGGGGTGTGGAGTGTATTTAGGGATGAAATGGGTGGGAGTGTTTTTGTGCCTTTCCCTTTTTGGCTACCTCACTTGGAAGGGGGAAAAAGCCTTGGTATATGTATGTATGTATTAATGACAAGTTTAGAATATATCGAAATTTTAGAATATTCTAATAATGATAACTTTTAAGTGTACCAATAGTGACAAGCTTAGAATATTAAAGATAATTACATGTTTAGAAAGCACTATTAATGATAACTCTTAATGTGTACTCATAATCACATGTTTAAGGAAAACTTTAGAAGGTGCTATTAATGATAACTTTAATATGAACTAATAATGGCAATTGTAGAAGATACTGATAATTACATATATTAGAAGGTAATATCAATGATAATTGTAATGTGTACTAATAATGACAAAGATTAGAATATACGAATAATGACAACTTTCGAATGTGCTACTAATCATGTGTATTAATACTAACAAGTTTAGAATATGTTAATAATGACAAGTTTAGAATAATGACAACTTTAGAATACACTAATATTGCCATGTTTAGAATATATTTAATAAGCTTTAATAATATATTTAATAAGTTTAGAACATGTAAATGAAGATATTTTTAGAATATTCTAATGGTTAGATTATACGAATAGAAAGTGCTATTAATGATAACTTAAATATGTACTAATAATGATAATTATAGAACATACTAATAATGATCAGATTAAAGGTACTATTAATGATAACTTTAATGTTTAGAATTGTAATTTTAATGTGTTCTAATGTGTTCAAATAAAAAAAAAGTTAGGAAGATGCCTTTAATGATAGTTTTAACATGTAGTAAAAAAAAGTTTAAACGGTATTTTTGATAAGGCAAAGTTTAAAATATACTAAAGATGTCAAGTTTAGAAGGTAATATTGATAATAACGTTAATGTGTACTAATAATGACAAGTTTAGAATATATTAATAATGATGTTTAGCAAGTACTCTTAATGTGTACTATTAATACTAGAATATACAAGTAATTACAAGTTTAGAAGATACTACTAATAATAACTTTAAGTATCAATAATGACAGGTAACAATAATGACCATATGATTTGGGCATATGAACTGTTTACACTGTCCACATTTTGTACTAATAAAGAAAAGTTAAGAATACGCTAATACTGATAATATTGATAAGTTTAATGTGTACTAATAATGACAAGTTTACAATGTACTAACAATGACAAATTAAGAAGGTGCTATTAACTATAACTTTAATAAGTCCTAATAATGAAAAAATATAATATACTAATAATGACATGTATGGAAGATAGAACGAATGATAACATTAATATGTACTAATAATCACAGGTTACAATGACATTTAGATTGACAAGTTCAGAATATACTGTTAAAGGTAACTTTAATGTTTAGAAATAATGAGAAGTTCAGAAGATACTGTTAAAGATAACTTTAATGTTTATAAATAATGGGAAGTGTGGAATATACTAATAACGATAAGTTTAGAAGGTTCTACTAATGATAACTTTATTTTGTACAAATAATGACAAGTTTAGCATATAGGTTTACAAGGTACTATTGATAATAACTTCAATGTATATTAATAAAAAAAAATTAAGGTATACTAATCCAATAATGAGTTAGAATATAATAATAATGAGATTAGAATATACTAATACTAATAAGTTTAGAATATACTAATAAAGAAAGTTTAGAATATCCGAACAATGACAAGTTAATAACGACAATCTTAAAGGCACTATTAATAATAACTTTAATGTGTACTAATAATCACAAGTTTACAATATCTTAATGACATGTTATATAGAGCTGATGACAAGAAAACGAGTACAAAATGTTGACATGAGGTGTCATAAATTATTAGTTTTTTCGGTTTACTAGTTCTAACCTTATTTTGGTGTGATATTAGAGGAAATATTTTCTTTCACTATCAATAGAGCGGATATACTTTTACATTGGTTCATAACATATTTTTGCTTTGCTTTTATGGTATCAAGAAGCTTGTGATGTTTCTCTTTACATTCCGGATGTTAAATATATATGTTCATTTCTGTTCACTAGTTCTAACTTTATTTTGATGTGATATTAGAGGAAATATTTTCTTTCACTATCTATAGAGTTAACTTACCTTCAAGCGCATATATTTGTACATTGGTTCATAACATATTATTTGTTTTGCTTTTATGGTATCAAGAAGCTTGTGATGTTTCTCTTTATATTCCGTATGTTGAATATATATGTTCATTCCTGTTCACTAGTTCTAACTTTATTTTGATGTGATATTAGAGGAAATATTTTCTTTCACTATCTATTGATTTTACTTTAAAGCACGTATATTTGTACATTGGTTCATTATATATTATTTGTTTTGCCTTTATGGTATCAAGAAGTGATGTTTCTCTTTATATACCGGGTTATTGGATATATATATTAACACTAGAAATATTTTATTTACCTTTAATATGCTAAAATACTTTAAAAAAGAGGTTGGGGTCAAATTAACCCCACGGTGCATATTTGCTTGAAAAAAAAATCGTGCATCCACGGGTACAATTTGGAATAATCTAAATGATAACTTTAATGTGTACTTATAAAGAGAGTTTAGAATATACTAATAGCGATACTAATAACGACAGGTTTAAAATATACAAATAATGGCAAGTTAGGTACTATTAATGATGACTTAATGTCTACTAATGATGAAAATAATTAGTTGAAAAGTTGAAAAGGCACTATTAGTCATTACTTTATTGCGTACTAATAAAGGAAAGTTTAGTATATGCTAATAATCACAAGTGTAGAATATTCTAATAATAACAAGGTTAGGATGTACTAATAATGAAAAGTATAGATTTTACTAATATTGAGAAGTTTTGAAGTTAGTATTAATGATGTGTAGCAATAATAAAAAGTTAAAAATATACTAATAATAACAAGTTTAGAATGTACTAATATGACATGTTTAGAATATACTAATGGTAAGTTATATTTGGAAAATATTAATGATAACTAAGGTGAACGTTATTTGGGAAATGTTAATGATAACTGATATAACTACTAATATAATTACTAGTGACAAATTTATAATAAACCAATAATGTTAAGTTTAAAACATACTAATAATGAAAATTTAGAATATAATAATAATGACACGTATAGTAAAGTAACAAGTTCAGAATATACTAATAATGACACGTTTAATATACTAAAATGACAAGTTTAGAATATACTAAGAATTACTAATAATGACAAGTTTTAATAAATGATAATGACAAGTTTTAATAAAAACTTTAATGTGTACAAGTTTGGATTATTCCAATAATGTTTAGAACATTTTAGAACATACTAATAATTAACATACTAGAACATACTAGAACATACTAATAATGTTTAGAACAGTTTAGAACATACTAATAATGAAGATTTAGAAAATACTAACAATTACATGTTTAAAATATACTAAAATAACAAGTTTAGAATATACTAATAATAACATGGTTAGAATATACTAAAATGATAAGTTTAGAATATACAATTAATAAAAAGTTCAGAATATACTAATAATGACAACTTTAATGTGTACATATGAGGAATATACCTGAATATACTAATAAAGACAAGTTTAGAGTATACTAATAATGCAAGTTTAGAATATGCTAATAATGAAAAATTTGAAATATACTTAATTCGACAAGTTTAGAATATGATATTAATTTCATTTTTAAGATATACTAAAATGACAAGTTAAGAAGATATACTGATAATATTTTAGTGTATACTCATAAATGCAACTTTAGAATAAATAAATAATGTTAAGTTTAGAACATACTAATAATGAAATTTTAGAATATACACGTTCATGATATACTAAAATAAGTTTAGAATATAGTGACAATGACACGGTTAGAATATGCAAAAATGATAAGTTTAGAATATTCTAATAATGACAAGTTTAGAGGGTACTATTAATGATATGTACTAATAATGACAAGTTGAGAATATACTAAAAATGACAAGTTTAGAAGGTACTAATAATGATAACTTCAACTTTACTAGTTTGGAAAATTACTACTAATGACAAGTTTACAAAGTACCATTAATGATAACTTCAATAACTTATAAAGACAAGTCTGGAAAATATAAATAATATTAAGTTTAGGATGTACTATTGATAACTTTAATGAGTTCTAATAATAACAAATTTAGAATATACCTACAATGAAAACTTTAGAATATACTATTAATAACTATTAATAACTATTAGTAACTATTAATAACTAATAATAACAATAATAATAAATATAAGAAATTTAGAACCTAATAGTAATGACAACTTTATTAGGCACTACCAATGAATATTTTAAAGTGTACTAAAATTATAATTTAAGAATATACTATTATTGACAAGTTTAGAAGGTACTATTAATAATGAAATTAATGTTTAAAATTAATGACGTTTAAAATATACAAAAAATTACAAAATTACAATAAGTTGATAATGACAAGTTCAGAATATACTAAACAATAGCACTAATAATAATAAGTTTAGAATATTCTAATAAATACAAATTTAGAATATACTTATAATAAGTTTAGAATATACTAAAAAAGACAAGTTTAGAAGGTGCTATAATAACAATTCTAATGTTTAGAAAATACTAAGAATGACCTGTTCAGAATATATCAATAAAAAAATTGAATGTAGTATTAACAATAACTTCAATATGTACAATAATAAAAATATTAGAATATACTAATAAGGTATTATTAATGTAATTATTAAGGTACTATTAATGATAACTTTAATTTGCACTAATAATGACAAGATACTACTTGTGATAAATTCTATGTGTATTAATAAGGACACGGGCAGAATGACAAGTTTAGAAGGTACTAATTATAACATGAATGTGTAGTGATAATGACATGTCGATAATTTTAATGTGTACTTGTAATCAGAAGTTTATAAGGTACAAATAATGACAAGGCTACAAATAATGACAAACTTGAAAGGTACTATTAATGATAATTTTAATAAGTTTAGTAGGTATTATTGGTTTGCACTAATAACGACAAGTTTAGAAAATAATAATAATTTCAATTTGTACCTAAAATGAATTATCTAACTTTAATTTGCACTAATAATGACAAGATACTACTTGTGATAAATTCTATGTGTATTAATAAGGACACGGGCAGAATGACAAGTTTAGAAGGTACTAATTATGACAAGTTTAGAAGGCACTATGAAGGATAACATGAATGTGTAGTGATAATGACATGTCGATAATTTTAATGTGTACTTGTAATCAGAAGTTTATAAGGTACAAATAATGACAAGGCTAATAATGACAAACTTGAAAGGTATTTTTAATGATAATTTTAATAAGTTTAGTAGGTATTATTGGTTTGCAGTAATAATGACAAGTTTAGAAAATGATGATAATTTCAATTTGTACCTAAAATGAGTATTTTAGAATGATCTAAAAATGACAAGTTTAGAACATATTATTAAAGAAAACTTTAATGTGTACTAATAAAGAGAAGTTTAAAATATACTAATAATTCGAAGTTTAGAAGGCACTACTAATGATGAAAATAATTACAAGTTTAGTATATACTAATAATGAATTGTAAAATATTCTATGTACTAATAAAAGATAGTTTAGTGTATACTAATAATGAAAAGTACAGAATATTCTAATAATGACAAGGTTATCATGTACTAATAATAGTATAGATTTTCCTAATATTGAGAAGTATCAACGATAACTTTAAAGTGTAGCAATAATAAAAAGTTTAAAATATACAAGTTTAGAGGGTACTAACAATGAAAAGTTTAGAATATACTAATAAAGAAAGGTATGATAATTTTAATTAAAATACAGTAATAATGACACCTTTAAAAATACTAATAATGATATACTTATAAAGACACTTTTATAATATACTAATAAAACATGTTTTGAATATGATAATAATGACAAGTTTAGAATATACTAATAATAACGAGGTACTATTAAAAATAAGTTTAACGTGTACTAATAATAAAAAGTTTATTGACATATTTAATATGTACTAATAATGTCAACATGTATACTAATATAGATTAAAACACAAATAGAAAATACTATTAGTATAAAGAAATAATAGAATAACAGAAGAAGAAGAATTACAGTTTTAGAATGCAATTATAACGTAAAGATTATACAAGTAATGAAAAATTTAAAATATACAGATAATGACAGTGTAGAAGGTACTATTAATGATAGTTCTCATCTGTAATAACAATGACATATTTTGAATATGCAAATAAGGTAAGATGAAAGGTACTATAAATAATAACTTTAATGTGTTCTAATAATGACAAGTTTAGAATATACTAATAATGAGAAGTTTAGAAAATACTAACAATGACAAGTTTAGAAGGTACTCCTATACTATTGAATGTGTTGTAATGATAACTTTAAGGTACTAATGATATCAAGTTTAGAAAGGAGTATAGTTTATAAATTTAATATGTACTAGTAAAAATAAGGTTAGAAGCAGTAGTGGGATTCAGCCGGTTCTTACCTATTCGCTAGAACCGGCTCACGCAAATTTGTCAGTTCGGCGAACCGGCTAACTGGCGAACCGACTAGTTGCTCAGCTGGTCAGTGGTCTTCTGCATCTCAACCGGGTACCGGGACGGTATGTTTCGTAACTTTCGTTAGTGATTTATTGCATAGTTTATTTACACAAGTGGTTACCAGTTTTTTCATGTATATGGTTTCTCTGTATATTTGTGTTATTAGGCCTACCCACACAAACATGTTTGTTTATAAATAACACAAATGCATTGCACACATGCACACACATACTCATGTACATGTACACATATGCACACGTGTAAGCACATACATAGTCTATACATGCACACACTACCCCCACACAAACATGCGTCCGTAAAAAAAATAAATACACCTGCACTAGGTTGCCCAAATCGAATTTTTTGATCACGAGACTAACTATAGGTTGGCACCCAGGTCTATACCCCATTTTTTTCCACCTGACAATTTTTCAGTTTTTTCGTATGTAAATGTTTGAATATTTTTTACGTTTGGCAGCCAGAGATGCATTTTAAATATAATATTGTTAGTTTTCCATATTTCTAGTTAGAATATTTAATTGATAACAATAATATAAAGAAAATGTGGCTAAGAAGTGGTTGCAAATTAGTGTCAGATGGAAATACACCGACTATAACAGAACCGGCTGACGAAAAATTTGAATCCCACTACTGGTTAGAAGGTACTCTTTCTGATCATTTTAATGTGTACTAATAAAGACAAGTCTACAAGGTACTAATAATAACGCGTTTAGAAGGTATTATTAATTATAACTTCAATGTGTACTAGCAATGACATGTTTAGAACGTACTCATAACAAAAAACTTTGACAAGTTTATACTAATAATGAACACTTTAGAGGGCACTAATGATGTCAAGTTGAGAAGGTACTATTAAGGATTCTAAGCACGTTATTATTAGTACATACTAAATTTATCATTAATAATACCTTCTAAAAAAATTATTATTAGTGCATTCTAATCTTGACATTATGAGCATATTCTAGATTTGTCATTATTGGGATATTCTACACTTGTCATTATTAGTACACATTAGTTATCATTAACAATACTTTCTAAAGTTGTCACTGTTCGTAAATTAGAAACATATCATTATTAGTAAATACTAAACATATCTTTCTTGTTATTCTAAACTTTATTAAAATGATCATTACTGGGACCTTCTATACTTATCATTATTAGTATATACTAAACTTGGTAATAATACCGAGTTTACCATTATTCTAAACTTGTCATTATTAGTCTATTCTAAACTTATGAGTACATATTAAAGTTATCATTTGTAGTGTCTTCTAAACATGTCATTGTTAGTATATTGAAAACTTATCATACTTGTCATTAATAGCAACTTCAAATTTGCTATTATTAGTATTTTCTAAACTTTGCATTATTAATATATTTTAAACTTGTTATTATTACTACATGTTAACGTCATCATTGATATAACATGTCATTATCAAAATACTGTAAATTTGTGATTATTAGTACACATTAAAGTTATAATTGATAATAAACTTGTCATTGTTCGGATATTCTAAACTTTCATTATTAGTATATTCTAAACTTATTTATTAGTATATTCTAAACGCATTATTATTATATGTATTCATTAATACAAATCAAAGTTATTATAAGTACCTTGTAAACTTATATGCTAAAATTTTCATTATTAGTACAAAATAAAGTTATCGTTATTAGTATATTCCACACTTGTCATTATTTCTAAACATTAAACTTGTCGATCTAAATGTCATTGTAAGTATATTCTAAACCTGTGATTATTAGTACATATTAAAGTTATCATACACATCATTATTAGTATATTCAAAACTCGTCATTATTAGTCAACTTATCATTAATAGTATATTGTAAGTATATTCTAAACCTGTGATTATTAGTACATATTAAAGTTATCATACACATCATTATTAGTATATTCAAAACTCGTCATTATTAGTCAACTTATCATTAATAGTATATTCTAATCTTTATTATTAGTATATTCCAAATTTGCCATTATTTGTACACATTAAATTATCATTAAGAGTACCTTCTAATCATATCATTATTAGTATATTCTAAATTCTAAACATGTCATTATTAGTACATATAATAGTTAACAATTATAATAACTTCTCAAATTGTTATTATCAGTATATTCTAAACTGTTATTGACAGTAACTTCTAAACTTCTTATCATTACGTGCCATTATTAGTACACATTGTTATTATCAGTATATTCTAAATTGTTATTATCAGTATATTCTAAACTTTTATTGACAGTAACTTCTAAACTTCTTATCATTACGTGCCATTATTAGTACACATTAAAGTTATCATTTAATAGGATCTTTTAAATATATCACTATTGCTATATTTTAAACATGTCAATATTAGTTTCTTCTAAACTTGTCATTATTTTCTATTCTAAACTTTTTATTATTTGTATATTATAAACTCTTCAGTTATCATTAATAGTACTTTCTAAACTTTCATTATTAGTACATTCTAAACTTGTCATTATTACTAAATAGTTGGTGGCAGAGTTTGGGAGAGTATGTGATAGAAGAAAGCTAAAGATAAATGTGGGTAAAAGTAAGGTGATGAGATGTACAAGGGGTGAAAGTGGCAGTAGACTGGAAGTGAGCATTAAGGGAGAGGGACTGGAGGAAGTGGATAGTTTTAGATACTTGGGTGCAAATGTGGCAGGAATGGAGTGAAGGTGGAGGTAGAAGCGAAGCGAGTAAATGCCTTGGTGGATTAAGAACATTTAGGAATGGATGCGAAGAGGAGACTGTATGAAGGAGTGTTTGTGCCAATAGCACTGTATGGGGCAGAAACTTGGAACATAAGAGAAGAAGAGAGAAAGAGTTTGAATGTGTTTGAGATGAGGTGTCTGAGAAGTATGGTGGGGGTTACTAGGCTAGATAGAGTGAGAAATGAGGAGGTGAAGAGGAGAACAGGGGTGGAAAAGGAGCTGGGAGAATATTAGGATGAAAGAATATTAGGATGGTTTGGACACATGGAAAGAATGAGTGAAGAAAGACTAGTAAAAGAGGTATGGAAGGCAGATGTGGAGGGAATGAACATGAGGGGACGTCCTAGGATGAGGTGGATGGATGGGGTGAAGGGGGCTTTGGGGAAGAGGGGAATGTGTGTTGAGGAAGGACGGGAGAGGACGGAAGACAGAGGTGAGTGGAGAATGGTTGTATATGGATGATGTTGTGATTGCATGAGGAGGAATGGGCGGGGGGTGGGGGGTGAGGTAGTATGTGTGAGCAAATTTTATATGCAAGGGGGGACGGAGAGGGGGGTCGCCGATTAAATGAAACGGCCTTGCTGTGGATGTGCTGTGTCTTGCGACACTGCTTCTGACCCAGGGCGGTGGGCAAGGTGCAGGGATGACCCGTTATCCAGGAGGTGCTCAGATGGGAGGGGTGTGGAGTGTATTTAGGGATGAAATGGGTGGGAGTGATTTTATGCCTTTCCCTTTTTGGCTACCTCCCTTGAAAGGGGGAAAAAAACCTTGGTATATGTATGTATGTAGTATATTCTAAACATCTCATTATTGGTACACATTAAAGTTATCATTAATAGTACCTACCCGGCGTTTATTTGTATATCCTAAACTTAATATTAGTATACTCTAAATATGTAATTATTAGTTCACTTTAAAGATACTATTAATAGTACCTTTAACCTCTCTAGTATACATTACTAGTACACATTAAATTTATCATTAAAAGTATATTCTAAAATTGTCAATATTAGCTTATTCTAAACTTCTTATTATTGGTATATTCTAAACTTTTCATTTTCAGAACACATTAAAGTTATTATTAATAGCTTATAAATTTGTATTTGTATTTGTATTTGTATTTGTATTTGTATTTGTATTTGTATTTGTATTTGTATTTGTATTTGTATTTGTATTTGTATTTGTTTTGTAATTGTTGTATAACATTAACGTTGAAAATATTTTCCAAACTTTCCATTATAAGTACATTCTAAACTTGTCAATGATAGTACCTTCTAAGCTTCTCATTATTACTGTATTCTAAACTTGTCATTAAAGATCTTAATAGTACATCCATTCGCTGCCGGGCAGCGGCGGAGGAAGGTTGTTCCGATCATAACTCCAGACAATCTTCTTGTGTTATATGACCACGAAATTTGGGAAGAAAAGGAGCTCCTTAGATCACACCTATGCTACTATTGAATCCTCCCAGGAAGTTAGCAACATGGATATGACTCTGCCACAGAGTCGGAATAATGAAAACTGTGAAGGAAGTAGCATGGGAGAGACGTCAGCACAGGGAGTAGGAGAAGTGAAGGACTGGGCCGAGATAGCTGAGAACTCGAACGACAGTGTCAACAATGCCGGTTCCCGTGCCAAGAGAATGAAGGTTAGTGACCAAGCTAAATCTGCCACCACGTAAGATCCCTTAATGACTGCAATAGAAGCAGCCGGCATGGACCAGGACTTGATAATTGAAGAAAATAACACCTCTCTCTGGAAAACAAATATACCTGGTATATGGCTCTATTAAAACAACACCCTGACTGTAGGCCACTCTTTAAGGAAGGGAGGAATGCACCATATATCACATTAATCAATGGTCAGCAATATAACACCATGATAACACATGACTTCCAGGGACAAGTAATGAAACCTATAACTGGCTTACAACGTACTGTGGTCATTTTTGACGTACCTACTTATATAAATGTCAATTTATTACAGTGTCCACCAGGATTCCAGTGGCTAAAACGACGGATGGTTGGGAAAAAGCCAAGACCACAACTCCTAGGAGCAGTATCAGGACCTATTGACACAGAAACTCACATCATCGGTGTTGGAAGGAAGAAAGTTGCTCCCTATGTTCCAGAGCCAGACCTGTGTCAAAGGTGTAGCAAATGGGGACACAAAAGTTGGCGATGTCGAGCTACATATGTGCGATGCAGATATTGTGCTGGGGGACATCTCTCAGAGGAGTGCTGGGAAAAGATTCAACAGAAAGTAGCTGTACCACCGAAATGCTGCAACTGTGGAGGTCAACACAATGCAAGTTCTCCAGTATGCCCTAAAAAACAACGCTACAAGACTCTACCACCAAGTATACCAAGTATACCCACTACTGTATACCAAACTGCTCCTCCACCTACAAGAAATGCTTGGAACGTCACAGCAATGCAGGAAGAATTTCCACCTTTGCAACAGGAGAAAGCAACAACTAATTCTACAACTAAGGTGAGGTCACTATCCATTACTCAGTCAAATAAAGTAAATATAGTGGCTAAAGAGCAGGAACGACTAAGTTTAGCAGTGGACAAACTTACTACATTGTTAAATGAAAGTATAGAAGAATTAAGAGCAGATAGAGTAAGGCTTGAGAGAAAGATGAAAGAATACACAGACACTAAATTTAAAGAAGTGCAGGAATTAGTGCATCAAAACATACAAAAAGTCCAACAGGAAGTACAGGAATTTGTGCAACAAGACATTCAGAAAGTACATCATGAATTACAGGAAACTGTGTATCAAGGCATTCAGAAAGTTCCTCAAGAAGTAAAGGAAACTGTGCATCAAGAAATACAGAAGGCTAACTGTCAACAAGCGAAGAATATGGAATCTATCATGGAAAAACTTGAAATTTTGAAAAAGAGTGATAAGGAGAGACACAAAAATTATGAACAGCTATCTAGGAATATAGAACTAATTCTAGAGAAATTTGAAGCCTTCAGAAGAGAAGTCTTAGCTAGCCAGAACAATAAACACCAAAATGATGCAAAACCCTACAATGAATAACAAAATTTTCAATTTATTGACATGGAATGTTAATGGACTAAGAGATAGGATAACTGATATACATGCATATATTCTTCAACAGAGCCCTGACTTCATAGCTGTACAGGAAACTGGACCAGAGGTGTATGAACTCAGAGGATATTATCAACATATTCTTAGTTGTGATGATGGAAGCAGTAGACGTATGGTTACTTATGTTAAGTCTGGACTTCCAGTTACCTTGGTGGAGAAAGGAGTCAATGGGGGAATAGAATATATCACTGTGTGTCTACATTTATCAAATAACTATATATATATCACTAATATGTATGTTCATTCTGGTGCCCTGTACATTGATAATTTACCTCCGCACATATTAGAAGAAAGTACAATTTTCTTGGGTGATCTTAATGACATGTAGACCTAGGTAGTTTTAAGACTTCTAATACTAATGGCGTAAGGTGGGTAACCTTTCTTAAAGCTAATAATAATGTACAAATTACTGGTGCCAAAATCCCTACACATGTTCAGGGAGGAAGACTAGATTATGTTGCTTTATTTAATATGCCATTTTGTACGTGTGAAACTAATGTTGTACCATCTCTTCTCAGTGACCACTTTGCCCTCTCCACAACCAACATAGTACACAGAAAAAGGTTAAAATTTCCTGGGCTCCTGATCAATGTTAAGAAATGGTACAGTAATAACAATATTAATTTACAAGATGCCAATGATATTTATCAGGGATTACTTAAAGTAATTAATGAATATGTAGACAACAACAAGACTAGGCAGAAGCACACTCGTAATCAAAGGAGATCATATGCACATGACCCTGTTATATTAAATTGTCAGGATACAATGGCAGCCTTACAGAGTAGATGGCAAGCACAGCCAAATGATCATGATGTCAAGAGAGCTATGGGAACAGTTGCTAAACATTTGTCTGAGCTAAAGAGAGACATGAGGAAGAAGTATTGGGATGAGTTTCTAAATAAAATTCGTAACACCAAATCAATTCAGGAAGTTTGGTATCACGTTAATAAGATCAAAGGTAAGAAAACTTCAGTAACCAGTGACTCAAATCCTGCAAAAAAGGTCACAGATCTCATTAAACAATGGAGTTCTACTTCTGCTTTGTCTGGTCTGCCTGTTGGGCATCAAATTGCTCTGGCAGAGAATAGGTTACAAAGGTTACAATTAGTAAATCATAATGTTAAGTTGGATGATGACACTTGTGTACCTATATCAATAGATGAACTATTATATGCTGTCAAAAGTGGTAAATCAACAGCCCCTGGTGAGGATGGACTTACATATAATATTATAAATGCATTACTGAATATTGACGGGAAAAATCCCATACTAGATATGTTTAATGTGTCTTACAGAAATAGTACGTTACCCCCAGCATGGAAATCAGCCATAATTATACCTGTACCTAAGAGTGATGGGAAATTTCGACCAATCTCACTTACCAGCTGCTTGTGCAAAATGATGGAAAGAATTGTCTTACGTAGGTTAATCTATAAAGTGGGTGATAAAATGTCTGAAAATTTATATGGTTCCATGAAGGGACGTGCTACTAGCGACTGCTTTGTTCATTGCTTAGCTAATACCAATGCTTCTTGTCAAGTATATGTAGATTTGGAAGGTGCCTTTGATAGACCTAATAAAGAAGTTATACTAGAGGAACTTGTATTGAAGGGAGTCAAAGGAAAGTTATTAGGATGTATACAAGACTATTTGTATAATAGAAAAGGTAAGGTTTGGTTACAGGGAACACTATCAGAAGAAGAAACATTCGAGTTAGGTACCTCCCAAGGTGGAGTTCTAAGTCCTATGCTATACAATATACTAATGGATAAAATTGCTAGATATGAATTTACACAGGGTACCAAAGTCATCATTTATGCTGATGACATACTTATACAATGTGATACACTTTAAACACTTAGCAAGGCTGTGAATGAACTTGAACAACAATGTACATACATGGGACTTGTCATAAATCAAAACCAAACTAAATTTCAAGCTAAACAGAAAAAGTGTAGGAAACCTACTGTAAATGGTGAAAAAATTGAGCGTGTCCTTAACTACAAATATTTGGGTGTACAATTAGGTTATAGAAATGCTAATTATTGTATTGAATATGTTAAAAATATGTGTGTATCCCTCTCAAAGTCTTAGCAAAGAGAGGGTCAGGTGTTGGTGTACCTATACTTCGCATGTTTTGTATATATGTGATACGTTCCCTCATAGATTATGTTTCACTTGTGTTGGTGCAATACAATACACAACAACTTAAATGCTTAGAAGTCGTACAAAATAAGGCAATGAGAATTATTTTAGGGTGTGCTACAACAACTAAGATAAAGGTATTAAGAAGAGAGTTAAGATCACCCAGTATTATTTTAAGAATAGAAGAAATAACGAGTCTAACTGTAATGGTACAAACTCTCTCCAAAGAGATATATTAGCATTATATAATGATAATCATGTAACTAACAACCCATATCTTCGCAAAATATGTAAGGTTCTAAGAAAGTTTGATATTATGAACGAATTTAATGCCCTCATAAAAGATAACTACTATACCACCTGGAATCCATACAATATAAAAATTGACATTGAAAAGCTAAGTAAACCAAAGGAACAATGGTATAAATACGAATTAAAAGCACATTTTCTTGACAAATTGTCACAATACCCACGGAAACAGGTGGTACATGTGTACTGTGATGGGTCAGTTGAGGGTACCAAGACAGGATGTGGGGTGTTTATAAGGGAATATTCTTCCTCTGAAGAATTTCAAGATTATAAAATTTCAAAAAGACTACCAAATAATATGTCATCAACCAGAACTGAACTATATGCTATCTTAGAAGGCTTACATATTATTACGAGTATGGATACTTTTTTGTCGATAGTCAGAGTGCATTATATGAACTTGTATCTTCCTCTCCAGCTGATTGTGATGTTGTTAACAAATGTTTGAATATTATATATAACCTGGAGAGAAACAATACACATATTTATTTTGTATGGGTACCATCCCATATAGAGATGTTAACAATATTCCTGGTAATGAATACACATATAAACATATAAGGTCAATAATAAGATCAAATGTTATTGCTAACATGGATATAGACCTAGATAAATGTTGCGAGAAGGGTAGTGTAAGTAGCAAGCATTATAAGGCAGTATTAAATAATACAGAGGAATATACATATGGTAGACATAGTTCCCAAATGGATTTAGTCACTATGAGACTCAGACTGGGATATAAATATTACTGGGAGGTGTGCAGGGAAGCTGAACCTGAGCCCTGCACTTTATGCGCAAGGCCGGGAGGACATTCACTACAACATTATGTACAGTATTGCCCAAAAATCGATGAATTTAGACCACAGGGACAATGGAACCTCATTGAGCTCATATACTATTACATAAATAATGATATCTTAACTAAAATTGTTAAAAAAACATCCAATGTTTGCTTTCAACACTGTGATATTGTAATATAAACATTTATTTTTTATAAAACTGTAACAAACAAATTAAATATAAAATGTATGTTAGTTGGCAAGACCCAACTCTCTCCTTTGTTGTACATCAACAATAAACTTATTGAATTGAATTGAATTGAATTGAATTAATAGTACATTCTAAACTTGTTATCATTACCATATTCTAAACTTTTTATTATTAGTACACTTTTTTCTATTAGTTAGAGTGCATTCTAAACTTGTCTTTATTAGTATATCACAAACTTGCTTATTATTAGTACAAATTAAAGTTATCCTGAACAGTACCCTTTAAACTTGTAATTATTGGTATATTCTAATCTTTCCATTATTAGTACACATACCTGTACCTTGTAAATCTCTTTTTATTAGTATATTGCAAACTTCTGATTATTAGTACACATTAAACTTGTCAAAATTAAATGCATTATTAATATATCTTTTAAACTAGTCATTATTAGTATATTACAAACTTACCGTTATTAGTATTTAAAAAAAATTACATTAAAGTCATTGTTGGTATATTCTAGTCTTTTCATAAAAATTATCATTAACTGTATCGTGCATTATAAGTATATTGTAAACTATAATGTGTTATTAGTACAAATCAAATCATTCAATATTAGTACATATCGAAGTTATTTAATAGAACCTTATAAAATTGTCATTATTAAAACATATTAAAGTTATTGTAAATAATATTCTATAGTTGTCATTGTTAGTATATTATAAACTTTCCATTATTAGTACAAATCAAATCATTCAATATTAGTACATATCAAAGTTATTTAATAGAACCTTTTAAAATTGTCATTATTAAAACATATATCATTAATAGTACTATCGACAATATTCATTGTTAATATTTTCTAAACTTCTGATATTAAAGTTATCATCAATAGTTCCGACTGAACATGTTATTCTTAGTATATTCTAAACTTGTTACTATTAGTGCATACGAGTATTAAAGTTATTATTAAATGTATATTCTAAACATGTCATTACTTGTATTTTGTAAAATTTTCACTATTAGTACTATACAATGTGTACCAATAATCAATGTTTTAGAAAATGATATTTATAATAACTTTAATACGTTTTGATAATGACAATTTTAGAAGGTTCTATTAAATATATTTGATATGTAGTAATATTGAATATTTTGATATGTAACAATGACCACTATAGAATATCATAATGTGTATCAATAAGGACAAATTTATAATATTCTAATTATGACAAGGTTAGGTATTATTAATGATAACTTTAATGTGTACGAGTAATAAGAAGTTTAGAATATACTAATAATGACAAATTTAGAATATGCTAGTAATGGCAATTTTGTAATATACAAATAATGTCAACTTTAGAAGGTATTATTAATAATAACTTTAATGTGACAAGTTTACAATATACTTATAATGCAAGGTACAGTTAATGATAACTTTTAATGTGTACTAATTATGAAAGTTGAGAATATACTATTATGGGTAAGTTTATAATATACTAATAATGACAAGTTATTCTTATGACATGTTATTCTTACGAGTATTAAAGTTATTATTAAATGTATATTCTAAACATGTCATTACTTGTATTTTGTAAAATTTTCACTATTAGTACTATACAATGTGTACCAATAATCAATACTTTAGAAAATGATATTATAATAACTTTAATACGTTTTGATAATGACAATTTTAGAAGGTTCTATTAAATATCTTTGATATGTACTAATATTGAATAATTTGATATGTAACAATGACAACTATAGAATATCATAATGTGTAACAATAAGGACAAATTTATAATATTCTAATTATGACAAGTTTAGAAGGTATTATTAGTGATAACTTTAATGTGTACTAGTAATAAGAAGTTTAGAATATACTAATAATGACAAATTTAGAATATGCTAGTAATGGCAATTTTGTAATATACAAATAATGTCAACTTTAGAAGGTATTATTAATAATAGCTTTAATGTGACAAGTTTACAATATACTTATAATGCAAGGTACAGTTAATGATAACTTTTAATGTGTACTAATTATGAAAGTTGAGAATATACTATTATGGGTAAGTTTATAATATACTAATAATGACAAGTTTAGAAAGTACTATTAATGGTAAGTTCAATGTATAGTACTTATAATGACAAATATAGAACATACTAATAATGAAAAGTTTACAATATACTGTTAATGATAACTAATAATAATAATAATAATAATAATTATAGAACATACTAATAATGATCAGAATAAAGATACTATTAATGATAACTTTAATGTATACTATTAATGACAAGTTTAGAATATACTAATAATGAAATTGTAGAATATTCTATTAATGATAACTTTATAGTGTACCATTAGTGACAAGCTTAGAATATGAAAGATAATTACATGTTTAGAAAGTACTATTAATGATAACTCTAATATGTACTCATAATCACATGTTTAGAATATACTAATAAGGACAAGTTTAGAAGGTACTATTAATGATAACTTTAATATGCAATTGTAGAGGATACTGATAATAACAAATATTAGAAAATATTATGAAAGTTGAGAATATATTATTATGGGTAAGTTTATAATATACTAATAATGACAAGTTTAGAAAATACTATTTATGGTAAGTTATATATAGTAATAATGATACGTAAAGAATATACTTATAATGACAAGTTTAGAACATACTAATAATGACAAGTTTACAAGATACTGTTAATGATAACAAATACTAATAATGATAATTATAGAACATACCTATAATGACCAGATTTAATATACTATTAATGATAACTTTAATGTGTACTACTAATGACAAGTTAATAATGAAATTTTAGAATATTCTATTAATAAAAACTTTTAAGTGTATCAATAGTGATAAGCTTAGAATATGAAAGATAATTACATGTTTAGAAAGCACTATTAATGATAACTCTTAATATGTACTCATAATCACATGTTTAGAATATACTAATAAGGACAAGTTAATATAACTATTAACTATATAACTATTAATGATAACTTTAATATACACTAATAATGGCAATTGTAGAAGATACTGATAATTACATATATTAGAAGGTAATATCAATGATAACTGTAATGTGTACTAATAATGACAAAGATTAGAATATACGAATAATGACAACTTTGGAAGGTGCTACTAATCATGTGTATTAATACTAACAAGTTTAGAATATGATAATAATGACAAGTTTAGAATAATGACAACTTTAGAATACACTAATACTGCCATGTTTAGAATATATTTAATAAGCACTAATAATGAAAAGTTTAGAACATGTCAATAAAGATATGTTTAGAATATTCTAATAGTTAGATTATACTTATAATGATCAGATTAAAGATACTATTAATGCTAACTTTAATGTGTACTACTAATGACAAGTTTAGAATATACTAATAATGAAATTTTAGAATATTCTATTAATGATAACTTTTAAGTGTACCAACAGTGACAAGCTTAGAATATGAAAGATAATTACATGTTTAGAAAGCACTATTAATGATAACTCCTAATATGTACTCATAATCACATGTTTAGAATATACCAATAAGGACAAGTTTAGAAGGTGCTATTAATGATAACTTTAATATGCACTAACAATGGCAATTGTAGAAGATACTGATAATTACATATATTAGAGGGTAATATCAAAGATTAGAATATACGAATAATGACAACTTTGGAAGGTGCTACTAATCATGTGTATTAATACTAACAATAATAACAATAATAACATTAACAATAATAATGACAAGTTTAGAATAATGGCAACTTTGGAATATACTAATATTGCCATGTTTAGAATATATTTAATAAGCACTAATAATGAAAAGTTTAGAACATGTCAATGAAGATATGTTTAGAATATTCTAATGGTTAGATTATACTTATAATGATCAGATTAAAGATACTATTAATGCTAACTTTAATGTGTACTACTAATGACAATTTTAGAATATACTAATAATGAAATTTTAGAATATTCTATTAATGATAACTTTTAAGTGTACCAACAGTGACAAGCTTAGAATATGAAAGATAATTACATGTTTAGAAAGCACTATTAATGATAACTCCTAATATGTACTCATAATCACATGTTTAGAATATACCAATAAGGACAAGTTTAGAAGGTGCTATTAATGATAACTTTAATATGCACTAACAATGGCAATTGTAGAAGATACTGATAATTACATATATTAGAAGGTAATATCAAAGATTAGAATATACGAATAATGACAACTTTGGAAGGTGCTACTAATCATGTGTATTAATACTAACAATAATAACAATAATAACATTAACAATAATAATGACAAGTTTAGAATAATGACAACTTTGGAATATACTAATATTGCCATGTTTAGAATATATTTAATAAGCACTAATAATGAAAAGTTTAGAACATGTCAATGAAGATATGTTTAGAATATTCTAATGGTTAGATTATACTTATAATGATCAGATTAAAGATACTATTAATGCTAACTTTAATGTGTACTACTAATGACAATTTTAGAATATACTAATAATGAAATTTTAGAATATTCTATTAATGATAACTTTTAAGTGTACCAACAGTGACAAGCTTAGAATATGAAAGATAATTACATGTTTAGAAAGCACTATTAATGATAACTCCTAATATGTACTCATAATCACATGTTTAGAATATACCAATAAGGACAAGTTTAGAAGGTGCTATCAATGATAACTTTAATATGCACTAATAATGGCAATTGTAGAAGATACTGATAATTACATATATTAGAAGGTAATATCAAAGATTAGAATATACGAATAATGACAACTTTGGAAGGTGCTACTAATCATGTGTATTAATGCTAACAAGTTTAAAATATGATAATAATGACAAGTTTAGAATAATGACAACTTTAGAATACACTAATATTGCCATGTTTAGAATATATCTAATAAGCACTAATAATGAAAAGTTTAGAACATGTCAATGAAGAAATGTTTAGAATATTCTAATGGTTAGATTATACGAATAGAAAATGCTATTAATGATAATTTTAATGTGTACTAATAATGATAATTATAGAACATACTAATAATGATCAGATTAAAGATACTATTAATGATAACTTTAATGTGTACAAGTTTAGAATATAGAAGTAAAGACAAGTTTAGAATGGTAATTTTAATGTGTTCTAATGTGTTCGAATAAAAAAAAGTTAGGAAGATGCCTTTAATGATAGTTTTAACATGTACTGAAAATAAGTTTAAAAGGTATTTTTGATAAGGCAAGTTTAAGTAATATTGATAATAACGTTAATGTGTACTAATAATGACAATTTTAGAATATACTAATAATGATGTTTAGCAAGTACTCTTAATGTGTACTATTAATACTAGAATATACAAGTAATGACAATTTTAGAAGATACTACTAATAATAACTTTAATATGTATCAATAATGACAGGTTTATAATATACTTATAAAGAAAAGTTAAGAATACGCTAATACTGACAAGTTTGGAAGGTGTTATAACTGATAAGTTTAATATGTACTAATAATGACAAGTTTACAATGTACTAACAATGACAAATTAAGAATGTGCTATTAACTATAACTTTAATAAGTCCTAATAATGAAAAAAATTAGAATATACTAATAATGACATGTATGGAAGATAGAACGAATGATAACATTAATATGTACTAATAATCACAGGTTTAGAATATACCTACAATGACATTTAGAATATACTAAGATTGACAAGTTCAGAAGATACTGTTAAAGGTAACTTTAATGTTTAGAAATAATGAGAAGTGTGGAATATACTAATAACGATAAGTTTAGAAGGTTCTACTAATGATAACTTTTTTGTACAAATAATGACATATACCAAGGCTTTTTTCCCCTTACCAGGGGGGTAGCCAAAAAGGACAAAGCACAAAAACATTCCCACCCATTTCATCCCGGAAAATACGCCACACCCCTCCACCCTCCCTCCCATCTTAGCACCTGCTAGATGACGGGTCATCCCTGCACCCTGTCCACTGCCCTGGGTCAGAAGTAGTGTCACAGGACACAGCACATCCACAGCAAGGCCGCTTCATTAAATCGGCAACCCCCCTTCTCCGTCCCCCCATATAAAGGAGAGGACGGGGAGAAATCTCTTCGGGCTGCGTCAAAAATTTTTGCTCACACACACTACCTCACCCCGATTCCCCCGTCCAATCCACCTCATGCATCACAACATTTTCCATATACAACCATTCTCCATTCACCCCTGTCTTCTGTTCTCTCCCGTCCTTCCTCAACCGACATTCCCCTCTTCCCCAAAGCCCCCTTCACCCCATCCATCCATCTCATCCTAGGACGTCCCCTCATGTTCACTCCCTCCACTCCCTTCCATACCTCCTTTACTAGTCTTTCTTCACTCATTCTTTCGTTGTGTCCAAACCATCCTAATACTTTTTCATCCACCCTATCTCCCAGCTCCCTTTCCACCCCTGTTCTCATCCTCACTTCCTCATTTCTCACTCTATCTCAAACACATTCAAGTTCCTTCTCTCTTCCTCTCTCATGTTCCATGTTTCTGCTCCATACAGTGCTGTTGGCACAATCACTCCTTCATACAGTCTCCTCTTAGCATCCATTCCCAGATTCCTATTCCTCATTACACTTTTTAAACCACCAAGGTATTTACTTGCTTCTCTCAATCTACATTCTACCTCCACCTTCACTCCACCCTTTCCTGCCACAGTTGCACCCAAATATCTAAAACTATCCACTTCCTCCAGTTGCTCTCCCTTAATGCTCACTTCCAGATTACTGCCACTTTGACCCCTACAAGGTACTATTAATAATAACTTTAATGTATATTAATAAAGACAACTTTAAGGTGTACCAATCCAGTAATGACAAGTTTAGAATATAATAATAATAATAATAATAATTTTAGAATATACTAATAATGAAAGTTTAGAATATCCGAACAATGACAAGTTTATAATATTTTGATAATGACATGTTATATATGTTAATAATGACATGTTATATATGTTATATTAATGATGACGTTAATATGTAGTAATAATGTATTAATAATGCAAAGTTGAGGAAATACTAATAATAGCAAATTAGAAGTTGTTATTAATGATAACTATGATATGTACTAATAATAAGTTTTCAATATACTAACAATGACATGTTTAGAAGACACTACAAATGATAACTTTGATTACTCATAAGTTTAGAATAGAATAATAATGACAAGTTTAGAATAATGGTAAACTCGGTATATAATATTATTACCAAGTTTAGAATATACTAATAATGATAAGTATAGAAGGTCCTAGTAATGATAATTTTAATGTATACTAATAAAGTTTAGAACACCAAGAGTGATTTGTTTTATTTACTAATAATGATGTTTCGAATTTACGAACAGTGACAACTTTAGAAAGTATTGTTAATGAAAACTAATGTGTACTAATAATGAGGGTTTAGAACATACAAATGACAAGTGTAGAATATCCCAATAATGACAAATCTAGAATATGCTGATAATGTCAAGATTAGAATACACTAATAATAACAAATTTAGAAGGTATTATTAATGATAAATTTAGTATGGGCTAATAATAACGAGCTTAGAATATACTAAGAATGACAAATTTAGAATAATGACATGTTTAGAGTATAATGATATGCTTAGATGATATGATAACTTTAATGTAGAATACATTAATAATGACAAGTTAGAAGTTACTAAAATGGCAACTTTAGAAGGTTCTATATATGATAACTATAGTTTGTACTAACAATGACATCTTTAGAACGTACTAATAGAGACAAATTTACAATGTACCATAAATGAAAACTTTTATGTCTTCTAATGATTAATGTTTGGAATATACTAATAATGACAATTTTAAGGGCACTATTAATGATAACTTTAATATGTACTAATAATCACAAGTTTACAATATTGTAATGAAGAAGTATTCTATGAATCCCTCCAGAATGTCAAGAACGACTTACCATACGCCGAAAATGTAGTTACCATGGGTGATCTGAATGGACATATTGAAAAAGATCGCAAAGGATTTGGTACGTGTAGAAAAGCATACAGCAAAAATACACCGACAAGCCCATAATTCACCTTATGTTAGGACATAAGATTTTTCAGAGATGTAAAAAACATAATATTGATGTCATGCAGTTAAGACAACAGGCTAGTTGTGGGCAAACTGAAACGTCAAATCAAAACTTCTGAAGAGTATAGCCATAAAACGATTTTTTTAAACAAATATATGCGAGATGAAGGCTATAAAGGAACATTCCAATGCAGATTGAGAGAAAATAGAGCCGAAGATGCTGGAAGAGAAGGTTTGGTAGGTCGCCTTCAATTCGGCGATCACAAGACTTGACAAAGAAGTTATGCAATACTTATGCAGTTGGAAGAAAAAAATTACCACTCTAGTGCAGCGTTTCTCAACATTTTTACCCTTTAGAATAAATTACATGTTTCAAGGAACCCCTGCAAAAAAAAAAAAAAAAAAAAAAATCTTTCTCATTTTAATTTCATCGTAATAATAGGTTAAATAGGATTATTACAATAACCAAGAATATGTCGTGCGTGTTTAATTATATCGTTATCATTAATAATATTTTCCAAACTTTTCATTATTAGTACATTCTAAACTTTTCAATAATAGTACCTTCTAAACTTCTCATTATTAACCCCATGCTTTTTTGTTTTTTACTTTTAATATACTAATATATTACATATAGATATGTTCTCCCATATACCTTCTTGACGAGTGGAGTAGTTTAGGGTCATTCCTGAATCTTGCTTTATAGAGCTTTTGGGCCTGTCCGACCCCACTTTTCCTGAGGTGTGAGTAGCGTGGGGTTTGTCAGACCCCACTTTACCTGACGTGTGAGTAGCGTGGGGTTTGTCAGACCCCACTTTACCTGAGGTGTGAGTAGCGTGGGGTTTGTCAGACCCCACTTTACCTGAGGTTTGTTCATGTCATATAAAGGTTTTATTATTTATACTTATGGGTAAATAATAATTTCTTCTTTTTTATCAACAGAAAAACATACATCCGAGTTTGATTTTATTTATTTATTTTATTTATTCCATTTTCCCTGTTTAATTTCTGTTCTGGTAATGTGAGTTTCTTTTCATATCATGGTCACACTATACTCATATTATAATAATGAAAAAATTAGAATATACTAATAATGACATGTATGGAAGATAGAACGAATTATAAGATTAATATGTACTAACAGGTTTAGAATATACTTACAATGACATTTAGAATATACTAAGATTGACAAGTTCAGAAGATACTGTTAAAGGTAACTTAAATGTTTAGAAATAATGAGAAGTGTGGAATATACTAATAACGATAAGTTTAGAAGGTTCTACTAATGATAACTTTATTTTGTACAAATAATGACAAGTTTAGCATATAAGTTTACAAGGTACTATTAATAATAACTTTAATGTATATTAATAAATACAACTTTAAGGTGTACTAATCCAGTAATGACAAGCTTAGAATATAATAATAATAATGAGATTAGAATATAATAATAATAATAAGTTTAGAATATACTAATAATGAAAGTTTGGAATATCCGAGCAATGACAAGTTTATAATTATAACTTTAATGTGTACTAATAATCACAAGTTAATATGTAGTAATAATATATTAATATATTAATAATGCAAAGTTTAGGAAATATTAATAATAGCAAATTAGAAGTTGCAATTAATGATAACTATGATTGGTTTTGTTGTTGAGCTCTACATTGGGAATCTGTGTGGGAGGTAGTTCCATGAACTGAGCAAGGGGTAGTGCGGTGTTGTGTCTGTGGTTGTTGGTGTTGCTGTGCTCTACATTGGGCATCTGTGTGAGTCGTTGTTCCATGAACTGAGCAAGGGGTAGTGCGGTTTTGTGCCTGTATTTGTTGTTTTTGTATGCAGTCTCTGGTGTTGTGAGTTGTTGAAAGATGGTAGGAACACCAGGTTGATGGTTGTGCTGTATTGGAGCTAGGGGCCTGGTGTGACTGAAGGCTATTTAGTCTAGCATAATGGTGCTGGTCGGAGAGGGAAATGTTGCAAGCGTTGGTTATCTCTAAGATATAATTATAAGCTAATGGGTTTCTGGTGTTTAAATCCCTTCTACCTGCTTCTTTTTGACACTTTGGTGGGAGTTGGGAAAGATAAAGGCCTATCTCTAGTAATGTGTATAGGTTTTCTAATGTCATTGCTTTTTTTCCTGAAACGTCTGTGAAGATCCAAGGGCTTTGGTTTTCTAGATTTTCCCTAATTTCTTTTATTGCATTGGCAACATTGTCTTTGATGTTAGACTGTTTTTGAGTTCTAGTGTTGTTTAGAAATGTGAGGAGAAAGTTAATGTTGTTTGTTTGTTTGTTCTGAAAGACATTAAACAGATGGGATATGTATTCCTTGTATGTGATTCCACTAGCAATAAGGTTATCAAGCATTCGAGCCGTGGATCTATGCTCATCTGAGGCTTGTATATTCTGGCGGCATAGATTTATCTTCTCTAAGTTAGAGTAGTTAGGATTTTTAGAGAAAAAAAGGTCACATGCCGTTGGGAAGTCAGTGATGGAGAGTCCGCTAGTTTGAGAGAAGGTGGGGATTTCGGTTAGAGGGGATATAGTCTGGTAGTTATTGACTATTGTAGGTTGGTGTTGGGATGGGTGGGGATGTTGTGATGGGAGTTGTGGGTGATGATGTTGTGATGGGAGTTGTGGGTGAGGATTTGAGGTGAAGGATATTTGACTTGACGGTTGGTTAGGAGAAGGGCAGGCTAAGTTCTCGTATGCATGGGTTGTGGGATTTGGGGGTTGTTGTTGGGGGTCTACATGAGGGGCAACTTGGAGTTGTGGTGAGGTGTGGGGGGTTGAGGGGTAAGAGTGGTTGGTTTGCGTCAAGCAGTTCTTCGTGGAATGAGGCATATTCTATGTGTGGGTTGTCAACGTTATTCTCGGGAATATTTGTAGAATCTACTTTAGGTGTGGAATGATCGATGTCACTGGGGGATTTCTTTTCTTTCGATTGAAAAAGGAATGAGTCAATTATATTCTTGACTTTGAATCTCGTTCCTGAAGCCATGTTAGTGTCTAACTAGGGATGCAAGCATTACCTAAAAGATAGTGTGTTATAGTTAGATAAGAGGAGAGGTATAAGTTATCAATGGGTAATATGCAAACAAGAATCACTTAACTGATAAAATGCATAGCAAAATGATACAATGTATGTAAAACATTAATAATAATGTCATAAAATTGTAAATATGCATAAAAGGGTAATTTGAAAGTTCTTGTACGTATATTATATATGACAAGGTAATAGTGAAGTCTAAAAAAATTAATGCATGCACAAATATATGTTAAGTTATAAGTTGGCAAAGTACATATAGGGGGTAAGTTTGATATAACATATTATTATTAAATGTATATGTGAATAAGGCACAGATTATGTCATGATCAACTTCATATAGTTAATTTCTACAACACTGTTACCTTATTGACGCGAAAATGCTACCTCCGACAGCTCCACGTGGGTTGTGTTGACGTCCAGCTGACGGCAGCGTCAGCAACTCTCGGTCCTGGAGCTGCAGCGTCTACGTCGTGGGACCACCCCCCAACCCCAAGAGTTGGGGGCCAAACGGCAGCAACTACCCCTGGCCACCGGCTCTTCGCAGGTGGCACCGATCCCCAAGAGGAGCTACGCCTACCTTGGGGAGTACCACAATCCTTTTTCCCAACATGCAATATTACGTTTTTTTCTGCACCAAGGGGTGATTTTCCGGCGATCACCCCTCTTCTTCTACTTTTAGCTGGAGATGTAGAGAGCAATCCTGGGCCCACCACAAAATACACATGCCCAACATGCTCTAAACCCATTACTTCGAGCAGACAGACAAAGGGCTCAGTTCAGTGCAATATGTGCAAAAACTGGGCCCACCTCACTTGTACAACACTTGCTGACAAAAACCAATACACAAACACTTGGACATGTTCTACCTGCCCTCCAGTAACCCCACTCCCACCTCCCCAACCACAGCCAGCACCCTTACCCACTCCCAATTTCCCTTTGCCCTTATCCCCAATCAGTACTCCCCTTCCTTTGTCCCCAATCTCTCCTTCCCCCCCCTCTAACCCAGATCCTATACTTTCCCCACTACCACCCCAACCTCAACCCCAAACGGCAACATACAACACATACAAAACACACAACATCAACATATTACAACACAACATTGACGGTATTAACTCGAAAAAACATGAACTTGAACACTTTCTTAAACAACACAACATACACATTGCGATTTTACAAGAAACAAAACTAAGACACACACAAAACACCATTTCATAATTACACCACCATCAGACAAGACCGGACTGACGGCTATGGCGGTGGACTCATCACCCTGATCCACCACTCCATCTGTTTTGTGGACACAAGTGCCACAACCAAAATTCTCCTCCCTACCACATATAACACAACAGAAATCCAATCCATTCAAATCCGCACAGGCAACAAATCAACACTGACAAAAGTTAACATGTACATTCCCTCCCAATCATCCCCCACAGTTCCAGACACCTTCAGGCCTCATTTTAACCAACTAGCCTCAATCCCCAACCTGATCATGGGTGGACACTTCAACGCCAAGTCGTCTGCCTGGTATGTCGACAACCCTGACACAGACAGAGGGCTTGATATACAGACTCAGTTTGACTCATTGACTATCATGAACAACACACATAATCATACACATATCCCACACCAAGCCCTCTACACTCCCTCCTCTCCTGATATCACCTTTTGCTCCCCCTGCCTAACCCCAACAACATCATGGAGAGTGGTCGGAACCCTTGGCTCTGACCACCTTCCAATCATCATCACCACCAAAACAAGATGCACCCCAGTCGGCCACAGACACACTTACACCAATTACAAGAGAGCTAACTGGGAAGCTTTTACTGAAGAGACAGAACAACATTTTGAAACACTTAACAGTACACCAATCACAAACATAAACAATGCTGTGCACACTTTTAATACAATCATACAAAATGCAGACAAGAGATACATCCCTTGAGGCAACAGAAAATCACACAACCCCAACTTCACACCAGAAATCCAAAGCCTCATCAGACAACGTGACACACTTAAACACGGTACCCCCACACCTATCCCTCAAACCATAGCAGACCAAATACAAATACTAAACACTGTGATTGCCAATAAAATACATGAAAAAAAAAATTGGCAAAACTTTATCAATACACTTGATCACAAAACAAACACCAGCAAATTGTACAAAACACTCAACAGCATTACACTATCCAACAGTAACACTACACGCTCTCACGCAGCAATAATCACAACAATAGATAATCTACCCTCAAACAGACAACAAGCAAACGCACTCATACTTCATTTTGCACAGACAAGCCATCTCACTTCTCACCCTGACGACCGACGCACCATTCGACGTAAGAAAGACTTTCCCACAGACTCAGACTATATACCCTTCATAGACAGTCAGACAAAACTCATAATACATAGTCTCAAGCACTCATCTGCCTGTGGCCCTGATGACATAAGCAACATCCACCTAAAACACATTGGACCACAAGGTATACACGCACTCACAAACATTGCAAAATACAGCTATTCACACAACACTATACCCGACATCTGGAAGCATGGTAAAATAATCACCATTCCAAAACCGAACAAAGACCCAACAATCCCAACATCGCACCGTCCAATCACACTTCTCTGTACCCCCTCTAAAGTCATTGAACGCCTAATACTTAAACTTGTCACACCACATATTCCCCTTGCTGACTCACAACACGGTTTTAGGCCACTACACTCCACAAACACTCTTCTGACAAACCTCACACAAAGAATTTTAGATGGCATCAATTCGGATAGGCCCCACCAAAGAACACTTCTTATAACATTAGACATTAGTAAAGCTTTTGATGCTATCCCCCGCCACAATCTAACAAATAAAATATATAACACAGACATGCACAATAACACCAAAAGATGGCTGGCCAATTATCTGGCAGGTAGGAATGCTTACGTGTCATATAATGGCCAATCATCGCACATCAGAAACATTAAGAACGGAGTACCACAGGGCTCGGTTCTATCCCCCACACTATTTAATCTATACATGCATGACTTACCCACGCCAGACACCTCAGAAATACAAATCTCTTCCTACGCAGACGACATATCAATCACATGCACACATCGTAACACAGACAAAGCTGCAGAAATAATCCAGCCATACCTTGACACACTCAACACATGGTTCATCACAAACAGACTCAAAATAGCTCCAACTAAATCTACAGCAACACTTCTCACCAACTGGACAAAAGAACACAAATACATACCTCATCTCTACATCAACAACACTCTAATACCACACACAAACACACCAAAAATTCTTGGTGTAACATACGATACATCCATGTCTTTCAAACAACACATCACAAACATAAAAAACAAATGCACACCTAGACTTAACGCACTTAAGTCAATCACTGGAACAACATTTGGACAAAACAAAGAAACTAATATAACAATATACAAACAATGCATACGCTCAGTGTTGAATTATGCGAGTCCTGCATGGGCTCCTAATCTCAGTGAGACACACCACAACACCCTTCAAATCATACAAAACAAAGCCCTAAAAACAATTATAGGCTGCACAAATACAACACCTACACCATGAAACAAAAGTTCTCAAAGTCAAGGACCACCTCGACATGAGAGGCACACAAACACTTGCCGCAGCCACCACAAACACATTACACCCGCTACACTACATAGCAGAACACCCACACACACCAAGAAACATTAAAACAACACCCAAAGACCTTTATCACGCACAGATACTCTCTTCTCTTCCTCCACAACCACCAAATACCAGCCTCCGGAAACATATTCATAATCATATCACTCACCACTCCATTAACACACTGAAAGACAACACACTGCTGCATGCCAGACCCCCTGATATCCACCCTTCTGAATCCTCTCTCCCACGAAAGGACAGAGTCCACTTGGCCAGACTGCGGTGCGGTCACCACCCAGCACTTCTAAGCTACCAGAAGAGGCTGGATGACCGCATTGTGAACAGCTGCCCAGGATGTAACACTTCACCCCATACCATACAACACATAATGGAAGACTGCATTATACACAATCATGCACGCAAACAACACAACATACGCTCTATAAAGGATTTGTGGGAAAACCCAGTTTCGGCTATGGCATTCCTTGGGGAGACGGGACTGCTCGGACAGACAGTCTAGGGAACGACAACAACAACAACAACAACTCTCGGTGAGCCAAAGGTGGCGGTGGGTGGAGGGTGAGTTGGGTGGTTGTGATTGGCAAGCGAGAGCGCTGACCCGATGCGAAGGGGAGGTATGTTAGGTGGGTCCGGGCCTAACTGCTGTGAAACTCCTGGCCTGGGTGGAAGGGGTGGAGGTTGGTTAGGCGGGTCGTGGCCTAACCGATGCGAGGTTCCTGGTCTGGGTGGTCATGGAGGGGGGGTGGAGGTGGGCTAGGCGGGTCTGGCTCCTCCAGGTGAGGTTGCTTGTGGTTGGATACGTCTAGACGTATGAAGTCTAGGTGTATGGTGCTTGATATGGGTTTTAGGTGGTTGGAGTCGGTTGCGACGATTGCCCGGAATTGTGTACAGAGGTGTCACTGTAAACATCTGTCTACACAGGTTGTGGTAGCTGACTGCCACCAGGTTGTTTAAAATCGAAAGCCTTCGATTTCACCACCGATTCTAAGAATGATCCAATCTTAGAATTGAGACTGTCGTCTCGAAGAGAGTGGTTGGTGGAGGGCGAGTGGGTAGACGTGTCGGTTGCTTGAAGGAGTGATGTCTGCTTCGTAGACAGTGATCTTCAGAGCTGCGGGCGCGGCTGGTTTGCTTGGAGCTGAATAGAATCAAGCGGCTTGATTCCTTTATTCTGGGAGCTTGATTGGTTGAAGATTTTATTCGACCTTCTGTGGTAGGCGCGAGTGTAACCAGTATTACTTGGTATAAGATAGGCTTGTCTCTTCGGAGTTTGAAAGGAAACTACCGCTCGCCAGTTTGAGTGGTTGCGTAACCTTGGTTGTATGGCTGAGGACGGCGTTTCTATTCAGAGCGTGGGAGCAGTGCTGCCGCCATTTATATAACCTTCATGGGTTGGGGGCATAGGGAGGACTTAATGCGGGCGAGATAAACTTCAAAATGGGAGTTTTCTTCTTATATATTAAAAATTGAGGCAATCTGGTTAAATACTGTACACATTTAGTCACTAGGGCACGTTGGGCACTGTACACAATTGATCTAGAGCACGACACACACCGACTGCTCCATGAGTCGTGCAGTCCGGTTTTGTTTTCGGAAATGCTGAATCTGCTGAATTTTGAGGTGCTCGCAGTCACCTTGTCAAGATTTTTAGTAAGGCTGTTTGTTTGTTCTTGGTTCATAATTACTACAAACATAATATACTACATACATAATATATCCAGGGGGAAAGGGTTCAACAGTATTGTGTTCCCGTGTGTTAATCCGGGTTGGCGATTGACTGCATCTATGGCGTGCGTTTGTGTGTCTGTGTGTCAGTCCGCTTCCGTGCGCTGAGCTAAATTGCTGATTCGGCTAGCGCCGCTCTGGGGCTCGGACCGGATGCGCCACCATGTCTGGGTGATTGTGACTCTGCCTGCATGGTGTATGGGAATGTGGTGATGTGGTTAATGTGGTGTATACATACGTGCTGATAATAAGTTTTCAATATACTAAAAATGACATGTATAGAAGACACTACAAATGATAACTTTGATATACTCATAAGTTTAAAATAGAATAATAATGACAAGTTTAGAATAATGGTAAACTCGGTATAAAATATTATTACCAAGTTTAGAATATACTAATGATGATAAGTATAGAAGGTCCTAGTAGTGATAATTTCAATGTATACTAATAAAGTTTAGAATACCAAGAAATATATGTTTAGTATTTATTAATATGTTTCGAATTTACGAACAGTGACAACTTTAGAAAGTATTGTTAATGAAAACTAATGTGTACTAATAATGAGGGTTTAGAACATACAATTGACAAGCTTTAATGGGTACTAATAATGACAAGTGTAGAATATCCCAATAATGACAAATCTAGAATATGCTGATAATGTCAAGATTAGCATACACTGATAATAACAAATTTAGAAGGTATTATTAATGATAAATTTACTATGTACTAATAACGAGCTTAGAATATACTAAGAATGACAAATTTCGAATAATGACATGTTTAGAGTATACTAATGATATGCTTAGATGATATGATAACTTTAATGTTTAGAATACATTAATAATGACAAGTTAAAAATTACTAAAATGACAACTTTAGAAGGTTCTATATATGATAACTATAATTTGTACTAACTATAATTTGTACTGCGTATGTAAAGAGAAATTTAGAATGTACTATAAATGAAAACTTTAATGTCTTCTAATAATTAATTTTTGGAATAAACTGATAATGATAAGTTTAAGGGTACTATTAATGATAACTTTAATATGTACTAATAATCACAAGTTTACAATATTGTAATGAAGAAGTACTAATAACGACAAATTTAGAATGTACTATAAATGAAAACTTGAATGTCTTCTAATAACACTCTCTCTCTCTCTCTCTCTCTCTCTCTCTCTCACACACACACACACACACACACACACACACACACACACAGGAAATAGCTGTCGATCACGAGTCCAACACGTGATCCAAAGACCAAGTGAATACACACACACACACACACACACACAGACACACACAGAAACTAACACACACACACACACACACACATTATTAGTACACATTAAAGTTTTCATTAACAGTACCTTGTTATTACGTATTATTATTAGTACACGTTAAAGTTATCATTAATAGGCACTTTTAAACTTATCATTATTGCTATATTTTAAACATGTCAATATAAGTTTCTTTTAAACTTGTCATTATTTGTAATTCTAAACTTTTTATTATTACGTGTCATTATTAGTACACATTAAAGCTATCATTAATAAGATCTTTTAAGTTTCTTCTAAAGTTGTCATTATTTTTTATTCTAAACTTTTTATTATTTGTATATCATAAACTTCTCAGTATTAGTACATTCTAAAATTATCATTAATAGTACTTTCTAAACTTGTCATTATTAGTATATTCTAAACTTGTCATTATTACTAAGCTATCATTAGTTATCATTAATAGTTCCTTCTAAAATTGTCATTTTTTAAGTATATTCTAAACATCTTATTCTTGGTGCACATTAAAGTTATCATTAATAGTACCTTCCCGATCTTTATTTGTAAATCCTAAACTTATTATTAGTATACTCTAAATGTGTCATTATTAGTTCACTTTCAAGATACTTTTAATAATGCACTTAACTTGTCATTGCTAGTACACATTAAATTTATCATTAAAAGTACATTCTAAAATTGTCATTATTAGCTTATTCTAAACTTATTTTTAGTATATTCTAAACTTTTCATTTTGAGAACACATTAAAGTTACTATCAATAGCTTTTAAATGTGTATTCATTAGTAAACATTAACGTTATCATTAATAATATTTTCCAAACTTTTCATTATTAGTACATTCTAATAATAGTACCTTCTAAACTTCTCATTATTAACCCTTCTTAGGTAAAGTGGGGTCAGACAGACCCCATGCTTTTTTGTTTTTTACTTTTAGTATACTAATATATTACATATAGATATGTTCTCCCATATACCTTCTTGACGAGTGGAGTAGTTTAGGGTCATTCCTGAATCTTGCTTTATAGAGCTTTTTGGGCCCGTCCGACCCCACTTTACCTGAGGTGTGAATAGCGTGGGGTTTGTCAGACCCCACTTTACCTGACGTGTGAGTAGCGTGGGGTTTGTCAGAGCCCACTTTACCTGAGGTGTGAGTAGCGTGGGGTTTGTCAGACCCCACTTTACCTGAGGTTTGTTCATGTCATATAAATGTTTTATTATTTATACTTATGGGTAAATAATAATTTCTTCTTTTTTATCAATAGAAAAACATACATCCGAGTTTGATTTTATTTATTTATTTAATTTATTCAATTTTTCCTCTTTTGGTAATGTGAGTTTCTTTTCATATCATGGTCAAACTATACTCATATGATCATAAAACATGATATTCTGCCACATTTTATTTGATTAATATATCCTTCCCCTCTTTTGTTCAAATTTAATTTGTATCACATATTTTGTATCACATATAAATGCTAAATATTTTCTGTTTTGTTAATATGTTTCTTCTCACAACAAGATCACACTATTCTCATAAAATGTGACATCTCGCCACATTTTAGGACACCTCAGCCACTCTATTCCCACACATACAACTGTAATTTATTCCATCCTTCCCCTCTTTTTGTTCAAATTTAATTTGTATCACATATTTTGTATCACATAAATGTTTGATATTTTCTGTTCTGTTAATAATATGTTTCTTCTCACACACTATTCTCATATCATCATAAAATGTGACATCTCGCCACATTTTAGCCACTCTATTCCTACACATACATCCGAGTTTGATTTGATTTATTCAATTTATTTATTTAATGCTAACTTTCAAAGGGATTAATAATTTTAAAAGATACTAATAATGATCAATTTAGAAGGGTCTAATAGTAATAACTAATAAGTATAAAAGGTACTAATAATGATAACTTGAGAAGGTACTTTAAAACGTACGGAAAATTATCTCTTAAGTTTGTTCTTATAATGGTAACTTTAGACGATACTAAAATGAATCTGATAACAAAATTAGACGTTATAAAGTCTAGATGGTACTTATAATGATAAATTTGAAAGTTACAAATAATGATAATCTAAGAAAGTAGTAATAGAAATGATTTAGAAGACCCTAATAATGATGGCTTTAAAAGTAGTAATAATGATAACCATAGAAATAAGGCAGTATTAATGATAACTTTAATGTGTACTTATTATGAAAACTTTAGCATATACTAAAAATGACAAATTTATAATACAATAGTAATGACAAGATTACAAGTTACGATTAATGATAACTTTAACATGTACTAATAATGACAAAAATGGGATATCTAATAATGACAAGTTTTGAATACCCTAATAATGACAAGTTTAGAAGTTTCTATTAATGATAACTTTAATGTGTTCTATCAATATACTAGTATTTCCAGGTTTAGAATGTACTATTAATGATAAATTTAATGTGTGCTAATAATGAAAAATTGAGAATT
>NC_134789.1:15650586-15673086 GCF_046742065.1 Oratosquilla oratoria | reverse complement strand
AAATGGGTTAAGAGTATGACAGAGCATTTTGAAAGTAATAAAAAGATGTTTTGGAAAGAAATTAAGAGAGGAAGACGAGGAGAATCAATTAGAGAAGAAAAGGTAAAAGGTGCAGATGGAGAGATGATAATGGAAGAGAAGGCTGTAAGAGGAAGATGGGCAGAGTATTTTAGGGAGTTGCTAAATGTGAAGGGGGATAGGGAGGGAAAGATAGCTGCAGTGGGAAGTGCTAAGAAAATGAGAATGATGAGTGAGGAAAATGGAGGTGAAATAAGGAAGGATGAAGTCAAGGCAGTTGTTAAGATGATGAGAGCAGATAAGGCACCTGGTCTGGATGGATGCCATGCAGAATGTCTGAAGAAAGGACGTACAGTGATGGTGGACTGGCTGGTGAGGTTATTTAATGTTTGCTGGAGAGAGGGTAGAGTGCCGGAGGACTGGAGGAGTGCCTGTATAGTTCCACTATACAAGGGAAAAGGGGACAAGTGTGAATGTAGTAGTTTCAGAGGGGTTAGCTTGTTAAGTGGAGTTGGGAAGGCTTATGGGAGGATCTTGATTGAGAGGATTAGGAGAGGAACAGAAGGAGTAATTGGTGAGGAACAGTGTGGATTTAGGACGGGTAGAGGTTGTGTAGATCAGATCTTTGTGATAAGACAGATATGTGAGAAAGCTATAGGAAAGGGGAAGGATGTTTCTTGGGCCTTTATGGATCTGGAAAAGGCTTACGATAGGGTAGACAGAAAGGCACTGTGGGAGGGTTTGCGGATATACGGGATAGGAGGAAAGCTTCTAGGAGCTGTCAAGAGTTTTTATGAGAGTAGTAGAGCTTGTTTTAGGACTATAAATGGAGAGAGGGAGTGGTTCGAGGTAAAGGTGGGACTTCGTCAAGGATGTGTTATGTCGCCCTGGCTGTTCAACTTATACATGGATAGGGTAGTGCAAGAGGTAGTGGGTCAGGGATTGGAGATAGTTAAAGAAAATGGAGAAAAGTGGGAGGTGAGCCAGCTGTTGTTTGCAGACGAAACCGCAGGTGAAAAACATAGATATTAAAAACATAGTAAGTTTTAGCGAAATCAAGAAGTCAATGAACCGAAAAAGAAATGAATGGGAGACAAAAGAAATTCAACGAATATTAAACAGTGGCAGTGCAAGTATGAAACATTATTTGTACGTAACTGAAAATACAAGTGGTATTTTGGTAAGGCTGGAGCGAAGGTAGATTCAATAACCGTGAGAATGCAGTTGGCAACATGTAGGCGATGATGTACCAAGTAAGTTGTGTAAACAATCAAATTCACATACTTTACAACATTATGTAATGGAATGTAGGGAACTAATGGAATACAGGCATCCTGAACTTAATGATTACTCTGAACAGGTATGTTACTTTTTAAATAATAACACTCCTCAAAAAATTGTCAAAAAGTTCACAAAAGTAAAACTAAACTATTAAGTAAATTATTTAAACATGTCTGTGCGGGTATATTAGCATGCTAATACACCCCTTTTGATGTATAATTTCTATATGTCAATAAATCTTTTGAATTAATTTGAATTTAATTTGTCAAGAAAGAGTGTAAATTGAATAATAAACTTTTACCAGTGTGTAACCATCGGGACATTACACGACCTCTACCCCCCAACACTTCTAACTAGAATTTAACTCCTGATTTTCGACACGACTTGCCGTATCTCTCATCCTTTTTGCTATCTCCATATTCATTCATAATTATTTGCAATTTATTGTACCCCCTGCTCCTGACCCGGGAATTTGCACTGGCTTCCTCCCTTAGTCTCGCCCATCCCCCGACCTTCATCTAGTTTGACACCAGTCTGTTAGCACAACAAATTGTAGTCGGGCCTATTTCTTCAGACTATTTTGTTCTTCCCTCCATCATCTTTTGGTTTGTTGATGGCCTTGGCTTGTCTTGCAGTTTGGAACTGGATACCCAATATTCTAGATGCATTCACCCCCTGGCAGGCCCCTCGAGGTGCAGACTTCGGTATGTCAAGAGTCGGGTCCCAAGAATCCAGTTATAATCATTTGTGGGTAATGGGGAGTGCCAGGCCTCGGGAATGACGGTGGGAGGGGTTTTGCCACCACTGATCAGGGTTTGCCCACCTTAAGGGAGGTAGCCCCTCCTTAGCAGAAGACTGCTCCCCACAGGTAATCATTCGCAGGATAGGAGGACTGCAATCCTCGAAGGAATACACTATTTTAGACTTGGTGCCACGACAACTTCTCTTGCTGGAGCAGGGACGCCAAAAACCCTATCTCTTGTTGATAACCTTGGAAAGGAAAAGGACTTGGGAAATATTCTAGAATCGGTAACAACTCTGAAACCATACACAACTGATCTTAACAAATTCTAAATTTTTGTTGGTAAAGAAGGTTCCATGGAATTGGAGCTTTACTATTATTTATAGAGAATTTAAGTATGGAGCAACAAGTTCCAATATAGATTTGGAGAGAAATGTATTTTGAAATCTGGATAATCTCTTCAAATGCCAAAAATGGTATGAAAGCTTTAAAAGAATTTACACCTAGATATATGGAAATACAGTGTTCCCTGGTAGACCCTCATACTATAAATTTCCTGGCAAAAAAAAAAAAAAAGGTTTACCAAGATCGCCTGATCCACCTAGGTGGCAAATCATAATTCAGTGATGGGGAAATTTCTTCAAAATGAAGACTTTCATAAGCCAAAAAGTTGCCATATACAAAGACCAGGCATAAAACGTTTTGAACGAAATAGTTTTCTTGCTCACACACAATCTAATAGACAGGAAGCAATACTACTAAATATAAAGGGCAGAGGCAGTTAAACATGCCCCTGTTTTGTTCAATAGTGTTCGTTCCTTGAATGATTGCTGCTTCTAAACACTTCCTGCGGATTTTGTCTGGTTCTCGTATCAGCAGCTCTGCATTCTTCCAGTCCATAAGATGGTTTTCCTTGTTTCTATGTGTCACACATGCATTGGTGGTGACATCATGCCTGACGTCGTAACGGTGTTCACGTATTCGTGTATTCAGGTCGCGTGACGTTTCTCCGATGTAAACATTATCACATCACGGAAATAGTGTGCCAGACAAGCAGAACGATAAAAGACATCACGAAGACGGAAATACACAACAACCAGACACCGGGCACCAAAGCCGGTGTTTATCGTATTCCGTGTTCAGGATGTGATAAAGTTTACATCGGAGAAACGTCACGCGACCTGAATACACGAATACGTGAACACCGTTACGACGTCAGGCATGATGTCACCACCAATGCATGTGTGACACATAGAAACAAGGAAAACCATCTTATGGACTGGAAGAATGCAGAGCTGCTGATACGAGAACCAGACAAAATCCGCAGGAAGTGTTTAGAAGCAGCAATCATTCAAGGAACGAACACTATTGAACAAAACAGGGGCATGTTTAACATCTCGCCTCACATTATTCCCCTAATACCCATGGCCAGCAAAATATTAAATATCTAAACCACCCTTTGTGGACATTTCGCCCACGGACGTTTGGGCCAGCATTCTCATCCTTTCCCAGTGTCCAATCCCCCCCCTTCTCCTCCTCCTCCTCCTCCTCTTCCTTCCCCCACCTTTTCTCTCCCCGTTTCCTCCTTTCCCCTTATCTAATCTCAAGCATTTCTATCTCAACTTTACATCACAGTCTGTGGCTCACCTGTGAAGCCCACGGCCTCAGCTCGATACCTGGGAGTCATTTTCCAGAGAGACGGACGGTGGACCAAGCACATCCAACAGGTCTCCCGAAACGCTAGACGAGCACTCAACCTGGTTCGGGCTATCCGACACGAGTCCTGGGGTAAGCACCGTGCCACCCTTATTCCCATAGTCCTGAGTCTTGTGCGCTCTCGGCTCCTCTTTGGCGCCCCTGCCCTCCACGACCTACCGCCAGAGACCCTACGCAACATGACCCGGATCGAGTGCCAAGCACTCCGCCTAGCGCTCGGTCTACTGACATCAGTCCCGCAGGAGCAAGTATACAGCGAAGCTGGGATCCTTCCTCTCCGACATCGCCTGCAGATACCTTTTTGGCTCCGCGAGGGTTCCAAACTCTACGGATGCGGAACTGACAAAAGGCTGGGTCAAAAACCAGACTACAGCTCTTATTCAAAGCCTGCCCAGCTCAATAAAGGACATCTGTCTCGCAGCCGGACTTCGACCAGACGACCGAAGGCTTGTATCCCAGCATCAATTCGACCCTGTTCCTCCCTGGGACCTGGACCCTCCTGACGTCACACCTGGCATCCCCGGACTAAACCGTGACGACAGCCCCCACCTGCTGTTAATGCGGACCCGAGAGTTACTGGCGAGAAAATATGCGGAAGACTTCCTCGTCTACACAGATGGCTCCGTCCGTGAGGACGGCCGCACTGGAGCGGGAGTCTTCCTGCAGCCGACAAACGAATCCTTCTCGGTGAAGCTTCCCCCCACCACCATCCAAACGGCCGAGCTCGTCGCCATCCGAGAAGCAGTGGTCAAGGTCATCAACCTACCCCAACCTCCACCACGAGTCACCATCCTCTCTGACTCCCGAACAAGCCTGAATCCTGCAGGGAGCATACTACGAGTCGAGGCCCGAACTCCTCGACGACATACTACGCCTCTCGACTGAGGCCACAAATCTAGGCGTCCGCCTCCGTTTCCAGTGGGTCCCATCCCACGTGGGACTACACGGAAATGAAATGGCGGATAGCGCCGCCAAACGAGGCGCTCTACTGCCAGAGGAAAACCGGGTCGTGTTACAGCTCACGGCCTGCGACGCTTTCCGCAGGATAGAACAAGCTTCCTGGGACATCTGGGAGTCGGACTACGCCGCCACCGCAGCCTCCCGGGGATGGCCCACTACTCGCCCTATGACCAAGGCCTCGGCCTCTTGCTCACTACCTCCTCACATATCTTCTGCTATTTCCAGGATCCGGGTCAACCACTGGTGGACCAAATTCCTACAACCTACCTGCACCTGCGGCACCGAACCGGTGTCCTTCCAGCACTGCCTCTTCTTCTGCCCCAAGCTGAAGGACCACTTCCTCCCTCTACGAGACCTTCTCGGCGACCCTTCTACAGCCCTGGACCGCC
Source organism: Oratosquilla oratoria (assembly GCF_046742065.1). Classification (NCBI taxonomy): domain Eukaryota; kingdom Metazoa; phylum Arthropoda; class Malacostraca; order Stomatopoda; family Squillidae; genus Oratosquilla; species Oratosquilla oratoria. The sequence continues at coordinate 15,667,980 of NC_134789.1, read as the reverse complement.
TCCGGGCCAACACCACCACGGATTCAGGCCACACCCATATCGTCCTGGCAGCCCAGCTAACGTGCTCCTCCCCAGTAGGAGCCCTCCTCTAAAAAAAAAAAAAGAAGGATCATCTTAAACACTCCATCACATCTACACATAAACCGTTCCCTCGGGCACATGCTCCTGTCAGGAGCAACCCCCCCCACCACCGAACTCACAACACCACCGCAAGCTAAAAGACAGTCCCTAAATCAAATACCTCCGCTGGGACGCAAACAAAACAAACAAACAAACAACAATCTCAACTTGTACTTGAAAAAGCTGTAATAAGCGAAACGTCGTGCAAATAAAGGCTCCGTCCTCATTTGGTGTTTATCTCGTCAATCTTGTTGGCAAACTGCCACTTTTAAGGATGTATATACGTGCATGCGTTAACGGCCGTGAATCTTCTAGAACAATCAAATTGCTATTTCTGTTTACATTAATTATCATTTTATTCTTGTGTGCAAAAATTGAATGAATGGGAGATAGATAAGTATATTATTAGAATTTGAATCATTATATTATATTTCTAGTATATGCTGATTTCTGTGTGCAAGGAATGATCGTGGAAAATCTAAATACATAGGCAACTGTTTTGGGCACGCTAACAGCGTGAAAGCGTCACGCAGCAGTCACGAGCGAGTGGGCATTGAATTCAGATCATCGTGTGAGAGAGTGAGCCAGTGAGAACTTATATTGTAAATTCCCTGTGAAATTATAGATTGAAAATACCTTCAGCGTTTTCCTTTCCACCTTATTGGACAACCAATATGAGCATATCAGCGTGGACCACGCCAAGAATCTTACCAAAAATTCATACTCGAATATAGATCAAACAAATTTAACTTGTTTCACCACAGTAAGTAATGTTACTTGAGCTTCCAACGCTGGACCTTCTGGGGTCCACCTTGGGCGGGGCTCCCGGTAACCCCCTCGGCCGAGACTCGTGGGAGACCCCCTCGGGCGGGGCTCGCGGGAGACCCCCTCGGGCGAGGCTCGCGGGGGACCCCTCGGGCGAGGCTCGCGGGGGACCCCTCGGGCGGGACTCACGGAGGAGCCCCTCGGTCGGGGCTCGCGGGGGGAGCCCTTCAGCCGGGGGAGCCCTTCAGTCCACGAGTACTTCCTACGTTCTTGACACTTGCCAGTCGCTTCCCTACTCAACACTCTTATTCAATCATTTCTAAATGCAAGCCTTTCTCTTAATGCCAATGTATTATCTATTCATGAACAAAATTTTCCCTTGTCGTCTCTACATCTTTTTATTATTTTACATTCCTGTAGCTTATTTTTTGCATATTACATCAAAAGCTACACTTTCCAGACATCTTCCACCAATAGCGTCATTTTTCATTTGCCATTCTAAGGACTAGCAAACTACTTAAAGCTTATATTCAAATATAGTCTTCTTTATTGAGTGAGAACATCTCTTCCTCTTATTATCTCTTACCAAGTTTCTTCATTAATTATTCTCGGGTTACATTTCACTGTATATACCTTCACATTGAATCTCCAGCTGTACCAAGTAGTTTCCGACGTATTTGTACATTAGCTCTTTCTGTATAGCATTCCCAAAATTGACTTAAACAACTTTGGATAAGTAGTCATAGTCTTTGAAATAAAATAATTTATTTTTTCCCAACGTTATCCCTTAACAACTTCGTTTTCTCTCGATTATATACGATATAAACAAGAACTAACAATTACATATAATCATTGACTGATTAACTGAATGAATGGTTGAGTGAGAACATAAGATTAACAGTGACTGCACATAACAAAATTGCTTCCGAAGAGAATGCTACCACCAAGTCTTTCCACTTTAGTCGTAAAAGGCGACAAAAAACGGGACGGGGATGGGATTAGGAGTCCTACTACCTGTAGCCCCAAAAGGGGACATTCCTAGAAAAAAAAAAAAAAAGGCATAAGAGGGTCTGGGAGTTTTCCAACCAGTACCCCAAGGTTTGGGTCTTTTAATGTGCATGGATGGGGCACAGATGAGAGTAAAAGGGAAGAGATAGGCAGTATGTTTGTGAGAAGAAAAATGGATGTGCTGGCTTTGAGTTAAATTAAAATGAAAGGAAAGGGCAACTGTGAGTTTGGAAGTGTAGCTGGGAGGTACTCAGGAGTGAAGAGGGGACGAGGCAGAGAAGGGGTGGCTATACTAATAAGTGAAGAGATAAGTAAGCGTGTAGTGGAGTAGAAGGAGGTTTCATCAAGGTTGATGTGGATGAAGGTGAAGCTGGGAAGGGAGATGTGGGTTTTTGTAAGTGCGTATGGACCTAGTAGTGAGAAGAGCGTAGAGGAAAGGGAGGCTTTTTGGGTAGATATAAATGAGTGCATAGAGGGATTAGGGAGAAATGTCATTGTAGGTACGCGCGAAAACAAGCGCGGCACTACGATCGCGATGGTACTGTTTACGTCGCCATAATTTTGCGACCCATTGGATTTTGTTTGGCTTAGTTTGAATGCTTTGAGCGTTCAGCGTATGCGCAGGATATTCAAATTATCTTGTTATTGTGCAAGTGTATGCCCGATTCTTCAAAAGCAAATAAATATTCACCGATTCAAACGCAAATTTGGTTATCAACCGTGGCAAATTAGTTTTTCGAGTAAAAATATTAAGGTAAGACATCAATAACATCATATTTTAATGTAAGAATGTTGTTTTTTAACCTATTTTCTCTCGTATATGAGCAGCTCAGTATCACTTGGTGATTTGTTTACCCAAAAATCTTCACATGCCAAGTTGCACGTGCACCGAATGGCCTACCGGCTCCGCCGTTTGGCCTTCAAGACAAAAATTTCACAAATCAATCAATCAACCAAACCACTGGCCCAATTGACATGCAACTAGGCATGTGATGGTTTTTGGGTCAACAAATCACCAAGTGTATAATACACAACGATCTTAAGCTGCTCATAACCGGGAGGAAATAAATTAAAAAACAATTTTCTTCATTAAAATAATATTTTATTGATGCCTTACCTTAATATTTTTACTCGGTAAACTAATTTGCCGAGGTTGATAACCAAATTTGCGTTTGAATCGGTAAATATTTGTTTGCTTTTGAAGAATCGGGCTTTATGATAAAACCTTCACATGCCAAGTTGCATGTCAATTGGGCCAGCAGTTTGGATTTTATAGATTATTTCTAAATTGACAACAGTTGCCATGGCAACATGATAGGTGTTAGTAAGAATAGTTAGTAAGGTCCTGCAATGTTAATGGCATGATCAGGTGATTTATTGACCCATAAAACCTTCACATGCCAAGTTGCATGTCAATTGGGCCAGCGGTTTGGATTTTATTGATTATTTCTAAATTGACAACAGTTATCATGGCAACATGATAGGTGTTAGTAAGAATGGTATAAGTAGTAGGTCCTGCAATGTTAATGACATGCTCAGGTGATTTGTTAACCCATAAAACCTTCACATGCCAAGTTGCATGTCAATTGGGCCAGCGGTTTGGATTTTATAGATTATTTCAAAATTGACAACAGTTGCCATGGCAACATTATAAGTGTTAGTAGGAATGGTATAAGAAGAAGGCCCTGCAAGGTGATTTGTTGACCCATAAAACCTTCACATGCCAAGTTGCATGTCAATTGGGCCAGCGGTTTGGATTTTATTGGTTATTTCTTAATTGACAACAGTTGCCATGGCAACATGATAGGTGTTAGTAAGAATGGTATAAGAAGGTCCCGCAATGCTGTTGATATGCTCAGGTGATATATTGGCCCATGAAAAGGCAAATATGGTATGATGGATATGTCTCACATTGTTTTTGACAAGCTCATGTGATTTGTTGATCCTTAAAACCCAAGTTTACCGAATTTCAATAAAATTGGACCAGTGGTTTAGAGTTAATGTATATTTCTTTACCGGAATCTTACAAATTACCACCCTTAATTCTAACATTTTGTTATGGTAAAGTCAAGCCAAAAATGCAGGCTAAAAAAATAATTTAAAAAAATCGTATCTCCTTTATTTTTTAAGCTATTTAAAAAATTTAAAAAGCATTTTGTTTCTAATAAAATTGTCTTTCATATGCAACAATAAATTAAGGGGTAATTTTTTTTTTGTCCCCGTACCTAGTCATTGTACTAGTATTGGGAGACCTTAATGCTAGGGTAGGAAATGAACCAATAGACGGAGTGATTGGAAAGTATGGAGTTCCAGGTAAAAATCGTAGTGGAGAAATGATAGTGGAGATGTGTCTTGAAAGAGAGTTGATGATAGCAAATTCAGTGTTTAGGAAGAAAGTCAAGCATAAGTACACATGGGAGAGGGTGGTGGATGGAAGGGTGGCAGATAGAGCGTTAATGGACTATATAGTGGTGACCAGGAGAATGGTAGGAAGAGTTAAGGATGTACATGTTCTAAGGGGAGAGAGTGGGGGAATATCAGAGCATTTTCTGGTGGAAGGTAAATTGAGATTGGATAATAGGTGGAGAAAGAGGAAAAGGGCAGAAGGTATGGAGGTACTTAGAGTGAACTGCTTAAATGAGGGAAAAAGGAGAGTGAGTATAAAAAGAAGCTAAAAGAGGAGTGGGAGGGAGTAAAGGATAGAGTAGAACTAGGAGGGGAGGAGGAATGGGGGTGTTCAAGTAGGGAGTCATAAGGTGTGCAAAGATGGTGTGTGGAACAAGGAGGGCGGGAGGAAATAGAAGGAAGGGTAGTGAGTGGTGGGATGAGGGAACAAAGAAATGTGTAGAAGAGAAGAAGCAGGCATTTATAGATTGGGTGCAAATTAGGACGAGGGAATCGTATGAGAGGCACAAAGTAAAGAGAAGGGAAGTTAAGCATAAGATAAAGGAAGCAAAGGGGAGAGCAGATGTGAAATGGGGTAAGAGTATGATAGAAAATTTTGCAAGCAATAAAAAGATGTTTTGGAAGGAAATTAAAAGAGAAAGAGGAGGCGAATCAAGTAGAGAAGAAAAGGTAAAAGGTGCAGATGGAGAGATAATAATGGAAGAGAAGACAGGGAGAGGAAGGTGGGCAGAGTATTTTAGGGAGTTGCTAAATGTGAAGGAGGATAGTTGCAGTGGGAAGCGCAAAGGAGAAATAGGGAAGGATGAAGTGAAAGCAGCTGTTAAGATGATGAGAGCAGGTAAGGCACCTGGTCTGGATGGATGCCATGCTGAATGTCTAAAGAAAGGAGGTACAGTTATGGTGGACTGGCTGGTGAGGTTATTTAATGTTTGTTTAAGAGAGGGTAGAGTGCCGGAGGACTGGAGGAGTGCCTGTATAGTTCCGGCTTACAAGGGAAAGGGGGACAAGTGTGAGTGTAGTAGTTTCAGAGGGATTAGCTTGTTGAGTGTAGTTGGGAAGGCTTATGGAAGGGTCTTGATTGAGCGGATTAGGAGAGGAACAGAGGGAGTAATTGGTGAGGAACAGTGTGGGTTTAGGACAGGTAGAGGATGTGTAGATAAGATTTTTGTGGTAAGACAGATATGTGAGAAAGCTATAGGAAAAGGTAAGGATATTTTTGGGCTTTTATAGATCTGGAAAAGGTTTATGACAGGGTAGACAGGAAGACACTGTGGGAGGTACTGCAGATATATGGGATAGGAGGAATGCTGTTAAGAGCAGTCAAGAGTTTTTATGAGAGTAGTAGAGCTTGTGTTAGGATTAGAGATGGAAAGAGTGAATGGTTTGAGGTAAAGTTGGGACTTCGTCAGGAATGTGTTATGTCGCCCTGGCTGTTCAATCTTTACATGGATGGGGTGGTGCGAGCGGTGAATGCAAGGGTAGTGGGTCAGGGGTTGGAGATGGTTAAAGGAAATGGAGAAAGGTGGGAAGTGAGCCAGTTGTTGTTTGCTGACGACAGTGCGCTTGTGGCAGGATCAGAGGAGGGATTGAGGAAGTTGGTGTGTGAAAGAAGGAAGCTGAAGATAAATGTGGGTAAAAATAAGGTGATGAGATGTACAAGGGGAGAGAGTTAAAGCAGACTGGAAGTGAGCATTAAGGGAGGAAGTGGATAGTTTTAAATATTTGAGTGCGAATGTGACAGGAAAGGGGTGGAGGTAGAATGTAAATTGAGAGAAGCAAGTAAATGCCTTGGTGGATTGAAAAGTGTAATGAGAAATAGACATCTGGTAATGAATGCTAAGAGGAGGTTAAATGAAGGAGTGATTGTGAAAACAGCAATGTACGGGGCAGAAACATGGAACATGAGAGAAGAAGAGATGAAATGTCTGAGAAGTATGATAGGGGTTACTAGGCTAGATAGAGTGAGAAAGGAGGAGGTGAGGAGGAGAACGGGGGTGGAAAGGGAACTGGGAGATAGGGTTGGTGAAAGAGTATTAGGATGGTTTGGACACATGGAAAGAATGAGTGAAGAAAGATTAGTAAAAGAAGTATGGAAGACGGAGGTGGAAGGAGTGAATATGAGGGGGCATCCTAGGATGAGATGGATGGATGGGGTGAAAGGGGCATTACCAAAGAGAGGAATGTCTGTTGAGGAAGGACGGGAAAGGATAGAAGATAGGGGTGAATGGAGAGGGGATGTGTATAGATGAGACTGTGATGCATGAGGGGGAGTGGGTGGGGGATGGGGGGTGAGGAAGTATGTGTGAGAAAAAAATTGACGGAGATTGAAGGGATTTCTCCCTGTGTTCTCCTTTTCTGCGTGAGGGGACGGAGAGGGGAGGGTCGCCGAATTCATGAAGCGGCCTTGCTGTGGATGTGCTGTGTCTTGCAACACTGCTTCTGACCCAGGGTAGTGGACAGGATGTAGGGATGACCCATTATCCAGGTGGTGCCAAGATAAAAGGGAGGGAGGAGGGTAAAGGGGAGTGGAATATATAGGAAAGGGAATGGGTAGGAGTGGTTTCTATGCCTTTTTATTTTTGGCTATCCCCCGTGTAGGGGGAAAAAGTCCATGGTATATGTATGTATTATAGTTATCATTCATAGCAACTTCTAATTTTGCTATTACTAGTATTTTCTAAACTCTGCATTATTAATATATTTCAAAAGGTGTCATTATTACAATTTTGTAAACTTGTGAAATTATTGTAAACAGTAAAATTATCATTAATAGTGCCTTTAATTTTTTTTATCATTAGTATATTCTAAACATGTCATTAATTGTGCACATTAAAGTTATCATTGATAGTACCTTATAACCTTGTCATTATTAGGATATTCTAAACTTTCATTATTAGTATATTCTAAACTTTTCATTATAAGTACATATTAAAATTATCATTAACAGTACCTTGTAAACTTATTATTAGTATATTCTGAAACTGTCATTGTTAGCATATCCTAAGCGTGTCATTATCATTATACATTAAATTTATTATTAAGAGTACCTTCTAAACTTGTCATTATTAGTATATTATAAACTTGCCATTATTAGCACATTCTAAACTTGTCAATAGCGTTATCCTTAGTATTACCTTCTAAACTTATCATTATTAATATTATATTCTAAACTTATTATTGTTAGTATATTCTAAAGTCATTATTATTATATTCTAAACTTGTGATTGTTAGTACACCTTAAAGTTCTCATTAAAAGGACCTTCTAAACTTTTTATAATTAGTATGTTCGAAATTTCTCTTTATTAATACACATCAAAATTATCCTTAGTAGTACCTTGTAAACTTGTTGATACTATTATATGCTAAACATGTCATTACTAGTACAAAATAAAGTTATCATTAATAGAACCTTCTAAACACCTTAAAGTTCTCATTAAAAGAACCTTCTAAATATAGAATATTATATTCTAAACTTATTATTGTTAGTATATTCTAAACTCATTATTATTATATTCTAAACTTGTGATTGTTAGTACACCTTAAAGTTCTCATTAAAAGGACCTTCTAAACTTTTTATAATTAGTATGTTCGAAATTTCTCTTTATTAATACACATCAAAATTATCCTTAGTAGTACCTTGTAAACTTGTTGATACTATTATATGCTAAACATGTCATTACTAGTACAAAATAAAGTTATCATTAATAGAACCTTCTAAACACCTTAAAGTTCTCATTAAAAGAACCTTCTAAATATAGAATATTATATTCTAAACTTATTATTGTTAGTATATTCTAAACTCATTATTATTATATTCTAAACTTGTGATTGTTAGTACACCTTAAAGTTCTCATTAAAAGGACCTTCTAAACTTTTTATAATTAGTATGTTCGAAATTTCTCTTTATTAATACACATCAAAATTATCCTTAGTAGTACCTTGTAAACTTGTTGATACTATTATATGCTAAACATGTCATTACTAGTACAAAATAAAGTTATCATTAATAGAACCTTCTAAACACCTTAAAGTTCTCATTAAAAGAACCTTCTATACTTCTTATAATTAGTATGTTCGAAACTTGTCTTTATTAATACATATTAAAGTTCAGTAGTATACATGAAAGTTGCCATTAACAATATCATTTAAACTTGTCATCATTAATATATGCTAAACTTGTCACTATCAGTACACATTAAAGTTATCATTAATAGTGCCTTCTAATCATGTCATTCTTAGTATTATTATCTTATATTAAAGTTATCATATGTTTAGTAAATAATGAGAAATTAATACATATTTAGTAAAACTCACAACTTAGGTATAGAACGAAAGATACATCTCTGTTGTTTGCCCGTAGGATTCTCATTACCCCTGCTTTAAGGGGTGACTATACATAACACTCAATGCCCCAGAGGCATTGTTCTGAGATATACAAAATATATTTTAGATTACCTTACTGAGTATTGTACTGCATCTCTTATGATCCTACAAGCTTAATTCACCATGCCTGTTAACATAATGATCGTTAGCAGCGTGGTTCTTGGGTGAAGACACTGTTCCATAACATTCTCAGGTCAATGATTAACCGTATATAACACTGTACAACAAATTTCAGGATTAAGAAAAAACATAGTTCTCATGTGCGTTTTATTATGAAGTTCAGTGTGCTGAATTCAAATTTGATAACAAAAATTTCATGCCACGTCACAATTTTTTGTAAATCGCTGTTTTAATAATTATGCAATTAATAGAGATTTCCAAGGTTCCATAAATGTATTTTGCTCCCAAAGTCAGATTAAATATCTTCATTGTATTTATTTAATTAATATATAATGAATCGGCATGTTTGTTAGCTTTATATGATGTATTAACCTACAATCTATTATTTACTTCTTCTTTTATAAGACGTCTCAGGCGTGTCACGCTTCAGGTTCCAACAGAAGTCAGCCAGCATAGCAGGGCTCCATTTTCCCTTGTACCTGTTTTCCATTGACGCTATATCTTGATGGAACCTCTCTCCATGTTCATCACTCACATCTGCTGCATTCTCTGGGAAGAAGGACAGATGAGAATGAAGAAAGTGTATCTTCAGTGACATATTGCATCCGAGATCTTGGTAGCATTTGATTAGCCTCTCCACTTTACGCTCTCGCTGGGACTCTTGGTGCTTTCCCAGAAGCCCTTTGCATACATCTTTGAATGCATGCCAGGCCGCTAGCTCAGGTTCATCCATTGTCGCCTCAAAGTCCTCATCATTTATAAGCTTGCGAATCTGAGGGCCTACAAATATACCCTCTTTAATCTTGGCATCACTAATTTTAGGGAAGATCCCTTTGAGATACTGGAAACATGGCTTGTTATGTTGCAGTGCTTTGGTAAATTGCTTCATTAGGCCTAGTTTTATATGCAATGGTGGCAAAATGATTTTCTCCTTCTTAAATAGTGGCTCATGAATTACATTATGGCATCCAAGCGTCATAGATTCCCGAGATGGCCATTCTGAGCGTATATAATGTTCTGATCTGGCCCTACTGTCCCACTTGCAAAGAAAGCACATAAATTTGGTGTATCCAGTTTGTAGCCCATTAAGTATGGCTACTACTTTCAAGTCTGCACAAATTAACCACTCATGCTCTTTGTAACTTATGCGGTCTAGAATAAAAGCAAGGTTCTCATATGTCTCTCTTAAAATGACTGAGTAAGCAACTGGAACTGAAGGCATGGTGTTCCCAATGTGCAACAGAACTGCTTTTATGCTGTAAAGGGATCCATCTATGAATAGCCTCCACTCATTGGGTTCATAGGACAGCTCAAGGGCACTGAATAGGCCTCTGATATCATTAAAATAAGTCAAGTTGTTTTCCAAAGTGAAGAAATCCTGTAGATTTGCAGAACGCTTCCTAAATACTGTAATTCGAGCTTCTTCATCCAACAGGTGCCATTGTTGCAAACGTGAGGCCAGGAGTTCACTCTGTTGTTTAGTAAGTGTTAGATCACGAACTAGATCATTGAGTTCTGGTTGGGTGATGAGGTGTGGTTTCTTATCAGATTCAAGTTGTGTCGTATACGTTGCATCTTGAGATTCTGAATCGTCTGATTTGCTCGTGTCATCGCTTGGTAGTTCAGAGGGCGGCTGTGGTACAGGAATATCACTTGAATGTAGAACTGGGCGAATAGCAGACTGAAGATCTGGATACACGATAGATTTCTTGCCTTTTCTGTTGCGACCTGCAGGAAAATAAAATAAAATCAGACTAAAAATGGATACTATTGGTTGTGATCACGTGCAAAAATAGTGGAAGTGCAACTTATTATGTATTTCGATCTTTTTTATTGATACATCTCTTGAAAATATATATAAAAACAGTAAAAAATAAACACTGAACACCCACCTTTAATATCCGTTAAGCAGAAGTAGCAATCTGTTGAGTGGTCCTTTGGCTCCCTCCAGTCCATTGGTACGCCAAACATGAGGCCAGTCCCTTTGCCTTTCACCCAGGCAGAAAGGGAACTTGTACACCTGACACAACATATGTGAGGTGCCCAGCTTTTGTCCTGGTCACCCACTTTACATCCAAAGTACAGCTCATAAAGTTTCTTTACACGTTGAGTCAACTGTCTCTTGCATTGCCTTAATGTAACATATATAACAAAACTTGTCTGGCGAATTCTTGCATTCTCTAGGCATCTTAACTCTGTATCCTGTTAAGAAAAAAAAACACATAGCTATGTGAAAAATTATATAAATGGTAAAAGCAACAAAAAATACCGTTCAGATAGACATTGCGGGCACTGCTATTTACGAAGAACTGGAGGGTCACAGAAAGAAACGGATGTTATATTCGTGATCTACGCAAAAAATAACTCTAGAAAAGGATAGTCTCATTTCCGTTTTTTTTCATTGTTATACAGTGTAATCGACAGATAGAACATGAAATTAGTATTTGTCTCTGGTAATTTTCATGCTGTTCTCTTGAATGCGTTTTAATACTAGTAGGCGTCTCCTCGTGCTCTCTTTCATCTCTTTCTGTAACAAGGATGTCATTAACAGAGCAGAATACGTCAGGTAGCTAAAGAATATTTTCTCTTCTTGAGACGAAACTACCCTAAATGAAAATGTATATTTATTAGTTTATTCTAAATTTTTCATTTTAGTACACATTGCAGCCATCCTTAATAGTAACTTCTAAACTCGTCATTATTAGTACCCATTAAAGTTATCATTAATAGTACCTTCTATTCTTGTAATTATTACTATATTCTAGAATTGTCATTGTAAGTATATTCTCAACTTGTCATTATTAGTAAATTCTAAACTTGTCATTATTAGTATTTTCTAAACTTGTCATTATTAGTGAAATAGTGAAAATATGAAGGTACTTATATTGATAATGATAACTTTATAAAGTAGAAATAATGAAACCTTTAGAAAGTTGTAACAATTATAACATTATTATCTACTAATAATAACTTGAGAGGTACTTATAATCATAATTTTAGAATATATCAATGATGATTAATTGAGAAGGTACATATTTTAAATTTTAGAACGGTACTAATAATGTATGGGGGCAGAAACATGTTCCATAAGAGAGGAAGAGGGAAGGAGATGTGTTTGAGATGAGGTGTCTGAGAAGTATGATGGGGGTTAGTAGGCTAGATAGAGTGAGAAATGAGGAGGTGAGGAGAAGAACGGGGGTGGAAAGGGAGTTGGGAGATAGGGTTGATTAAAGAGTATTAGGATGGTTTGGACACATGGAAAGAATGAGTGAAGAAAGACTAGTAAAGGAGGTATGGAAGGCAGATGTGGAGGGAGTGAACATAAGGGGACGTCCTAGGATGAGGTGGATGGATGGGGTAAAGGGGGCTTTGGGGAAGAAGGGAATGTCTGTTGAGGAAGGACGGGAGAGGACAGAAGACAGGGGTGAATGGAGAATGGTTGTATATGGATGATGTTGTGATGCATGAGGTGGGGTGAGGAAAATTGATGTGTGAGCAAAATTTGACGCAGCTCGAAAGGATTTCTCCCCGTCTTCTCCTTTTATGCATGGGGGACGGAGAGGGGGAGTCGCCGATTTAATGAAGTGGCCTTGCTGTGGATGTGCTGTGTCTTGCGACACTGCTTCTGACCCAGGGCAGTGGATAAGGTGCAGGGATGACCCGTCATCCAGTAGGTGCTAAGATAAGAGGAAGGGTGGAGGGGTGTGGAGTGTATTCAGGGATAGAATGGGTGGGAAGGATTTTATGCCTTTTCCTTTTTGGCTACCTCCTTTGTAAGGGGGAAAAAGCCTTGGTATATGTATGTATGTACTATTAATGCTAATTTTCAGAGGGATTAATAATTTTATAAGATACTAATAATGATCAATTTAGAAGGGTCTAATAGTACCTTCTATACTTATTAGTTATTCTAATAAGTATAGAAGGTACTAATAATGATACTTTAAAACTTTAAAACTTTAAAACGTACGGAAAATGATAACTTAAGTTTGTTCTTATAATGGTAACTTTAGACGATACTAAAATGAATCTGATAACAAAATTAGACGTTATAAAGTCTAGATGGTACTTATAATGATAAATTTGAAAGTTACAAATAAGGATAATCTAAGAAAGTAGTAATAGAAATGATTTAGAAGACCCTAATAATGATGGCTTTAAAAGTAGTAATAATGATAACCATAGAAGCTAATTGAGACGGTTTTGATAAGGATAATTTTGGAAGGTACTAATGAAGAAAACTGTTGCAGGTACTAATAATGACAAGTTTAGAATATGCTGTTAATAATAACATTAATGTATATTAATAATGACAAGCTAGGAAGATCTACTAAAATATCTTTAACATGTACTAGTAAAGAAAGTTGAGAATATACTAAGAATGATAAGTTTAATGTGTACTAATAATGCCATGTTTAGAATGTACTATTAATGAAAACTTTAATGTGTACCAATAATGACAAGTTTAGAGTTTTCGAATAATAACAAGTTTAGAAGATACTAATAATGATTATTAATTAATGTTTGGAATATCCTAATAATGACAAGATGAAAAAGTACTATCAATGATAACTTTAATATGTTCTAATCATGACAAGTTTAGAATATACGATTAATAACAAATTAAGAAGGTACTATTAGTTATAACTTTATTGACAAGTGTAGAATATACTAATAACGACAAGTTTAGAAGGTACTATTAATGATACCTTTAATGTGTACTAATAATTACAATTTTAGTATATACTAATGATAACTTTAATATGTATTAATAAAGACAAGTTTCTAACATACTAATTATATCAAGTATAGCTTCTTTTAATGATAACTTTAATGTGTACTAATAATCACAAGTTTAAAATATATTAATAATGAGTTTAGAATATGCTAACAATAATAAGTTTTGAATATAATATTATTAATGACAAGTTTAGAATATACTAATAATGGTAAGTTTTTAATACACTAATAATGACACGTTTAGGATATACTAATAACGACAGTTTCAGAATATACTAGAAATAAGATTACAAGGATAATTCTAATATGTACTAATAATGACAAGTTTAGAATATATTAATAATGAAAGTTTGGAATATCATTATAATGGCACTGTCCGGAGCCGTTAGAAGGAGCCCGGGGTGTTCGTTTCAATACTAAGAATAGTAAAATTAGAAGTTGCTATTAATGATAACTATAATGTGTACTAATAGTGATAAGTTTTGAATATACTAACAATGACATGTTTAGAATATACCACTAATGATAACTTTAATGTATACAAGTTTAGAATATACAAATAATGACCAAATTAGAAAAATGATAACTTTCGAATATACTAATAATGATAAGTCCTAATAATGATAAATTTAATGTGTACTAATAATGACAAGTTTAGAACATACTGTCATGTTTAGAATATACTAATAATGATAAGTTTATATGCTAATAATGTCAGCTTTAGAATATACTTGTAATGACAAGTTTAGAATACATTATTGATGACAAGTTTAGAATAATGACATGTTTAGAGTAAACTAATGATAAGCTTAGAAGATAATATTTATGATAACTTTAATATTAATGACAAGTTTAGAAGGTACTATAGTGTATATGATAACTTTAATTTGTACAAATAATGACAAGTCTAGAAGATACTAATAATGGCAAATTTAGAATGTACTATAAATTAAACCTTTAAAGTATTCTAATGATTAATGTTTGGAAAATATTAATAATGACAAGTTTAAAATGTACTATTAATGATATTTTTGAAATGTACTAACAATTGCAAATGTAGAATGTACGATTAATGACAACTTTAGAATATACTAAATATGGTAACTTTAGAAGCTACTATATGGTTTAGAAAGTACTAAGAATGACAAATTTATAATATTTTAATAAGGACAAGTTTTGAAGATATTATTAATGATAACTTCAATGTGTACAAATAATGACGTTTAGAAGATAGTTACTGATAACTTTAATATGTACTGATAATGACAATTTTAGACTACTACTATGTGTACTAATAATGAAATTTTTAGAATATACTATTAATGACAAATTCATAAGCTTGTATAATGAAAATTTCAAAAGGTTCTATTTGCTCATTTCAATATGTACTAATAATGACAAATTTAGAATTACTAATAATGACAATTTTAGTATATACAAATAATGAGAAGTTTAGAATAACTTTAATGGGTACTGATAATGACATATTTAGAACATACTTATAATGATATGTTTATAAGGTTCTTTTAATGATAAATTTAATGTGTTTTATTAATGACAACTTGAGAATATTCTATTAATGATAAATTTAGAATATATCAATAATGGCGATTTTATTATATACTACTTATGCCAAGTTTAGAAGGCAGTATTAATGATAACTTTAATGTGTACTTATTATGAAAACTTTAGCATATACTAACAATGACAAATCTATAATACAAGATTATAAGTTACGATTAGTTATAACTTTAACATGTACTAATAATGACAAAAATGGAATATCTAATAATGACAAGTTTTGAATACCCTAATAATGACAAGTTTAGAAGTTTCTATTAATTATAACTTTAATGTGTTCTATCAATATACTAGTAATTTTAGGTTTAGAATGTACTATCAATGATAAATTTAATGTGTGCTAATAATGAAAAATTGAGAATTGATGTGTACTAACAATGAAAAGTTTAGAATACACTAATGCTGATAAGTTTAGAATGTCCTATTGATGATAACATTAATTTCTACTAATGATCACAAGTTTAGAATATGCTAGAAATGACAAGTTTAGAATATACTAATAATAACAAGTTTAGAAGGTATTACTAATGATAACTTTATTGTGTACTAGCATGGACAAGTTTAGAATATATTAATAATGACAAGTTTAGAAGTTAATATTAATGAAATTTTTAATGTGTACTAATAATTACATGTTTAAAATGTACTATATATGAATATACTATTAATGATAACATTAATGTTTACTAATAATGACAAGTTTAGAAAATACTGATAATGACAAGTTTTTGACATACAGCTATCAATGATAACTTATAAATGTAGTAATAGTTCAGAATATAAAAATAATGGGAAGTTTAGAATATACTAACAATGTCAAGTATAAGAGGTACTATTATGACTTTAATTTGTACTAATAATGACAGTTTAGAAGGTACTACTAATGATAACTCCAATGTGTACTAATAATGACAAGTTTACAATATGCTAATAACGATAAGTTAAGAAGGTACTATTAATGATAATTTTAATGTGCTGTAATTTATCTGAATCTTCTTGAATATCTAATTGGTTTGAGTGATCATTTGCCACTGCGCACAATTTTGTATCATCAGCAAATTTGGAAACAGTAGATTTTAGTCCATGGTCTATATCATTTATATATACTATGAATAGAAGTGAACTAAGAACGGAACCCTGAGGAACTCCACTTGTAACATTTTTCCATTTAGAAGTTTTTCCATTTAAAACAACTCTCTGTTTTCGACCATTCAACCAATTACTAGTCCAACCTAATAGGCTACCACTTATTCCGTGTAAAGCAAATTTAGTCTTTCGTGTGGGACGGTATCAAAAGCTTTTGCAAAGTCTAGATATATTAAATCTATATTGTTTCTTTTGTCATAGTTCGAGATAACTGTGTTGTAGAATTCGAGTAAGTGAGTCACGCAAGAACGTTTCCGTCTCAAAATATGCTGGCTATCATTTATCAAACGGTTACTTTCTAAATGATGTTCGATAGCATCTCTGATGATAGTTTCCATTATTTTTCCTACGATTGAAGTCAAACTTATAGGCCTGTAGTTATTTGACTTCTTTTTGTCACCTTTTTTGAATATGGGAGTAACGTTAGCTAGCTTCCATTCTCTTGGGACATCTCCGGATGTGATGGATTTCTTGACAATAATTTCTAATGGAACAACAATCTCATTTTTCATTTCCTTTAAGATTCTTGGATGCCAACCGTCAGGCCCTAGTGTTTTATTAACTTTGAGTTTATCTATACACCTTTTAATTTTTTCTTTTGTTATATTTACCACAGTAAGTTTACCCTAGACTTTTCACAGGTTTCAGTTTGGAGCTCCCTTTGAGGTGTTTCGTTTACGAATACCGAGCTAAAATAATTGTTTAAGATATTACACATTCCTTCATTTGAATATTCAAGTTGACCGTCAGCAGATAATAGTGGACCAATGTGATTCCTAACAACCTTTTTATCTCTAATGTAACTATAGAATTCTTTGGGATTCTCTTTGGATTTATCAGCGATGTTCATTTCGTATTGTCGTTTTCTTTTTCATATTGTCTTTTTCAAATCTCTCTGTATTGATACATAACTTTCATAGTCATTAGATGCACCCGAGTACTTATATTTCTTATAAGCCTGTCTCTTTTTAGCAATACTTTTTTCAGTTTCTTTGTCGAGCCACTTTGGGCAAGCCTGATTAAAGAAAATTTAGAATATACTAAGAATGACAAGTTTAATGTGTACTAATAAGTGTATTCTAAAATTTTCTTTATTAGTATATTATAAACTTGTTATTATTGATA
>NC_134789.1:15625586-15628086 GCF_046742065.1 Oratosquilla oratoria | reverse complement strand
CTACGTATGTATGTATGTCTTTACGCATGGTGGGCCAAAAATACTTTAGCCTTGCCTGAGAGAGACACTTGTCTTTTCCGCAGTGTGCTGCTAACGGAGAATCATGAATGATTTTGAGAACTTCTGGAACAAGACTTGTGGCGACTACTAGTTGTGTGACTGTGCGCTTCGGTTCGTTTTTGTTTGTGAGTAGGGTGGTGTGGTAGAGAACCTGGTCTATGATCGAGTAATTTTCCATGTTGGGAGGAAAATCGTCTGTGTTTGTGGTGTCACCTGACTTGAGATAGTGAATGACTCTTTTCCACAGGGGGTCTGTTGCTTGAGCGGCAATTATGCGTTCCCGCGTAATGTCAAGCGACTCAAGTGTTTGCCGAATTGTTGCTACATTTCTACTGAGGGCGTCGGCGACAGTGTTAGACTGGCCTTTGACGTAGTAGAAAGTTGGCATGTACTCTTGTATAGTAAGAAACCATCTGGCTAGTTTTCCAGTTAAGTTCTTACCCTTAAAGAGGTGGAGAATGGGTTGGTGATCTGTGTGTACATGTATTTCATAGCCTAGAATGATGTCTTTGAAGTGTTTGAGGGCATAAATGACTGCAAGTGCTTCGATTTCTGTGACAGAGTAGTTTTGTTCATGCTTGTTCAACGCGCGGCTGGCGTAAGCTATAGGTCTAAGTTTTGAGTCGTGTTCTTGCATGAGAACTGCGCCAAGTCCCTTGTATGAAGCATCTGTACATAGTGTGAAAGGTTTTGAGAAGTTTGGAAATGCCAGAACAGGGGCTGTTGTGAGTGCCTGTTTGAGCTTGTGGAAAGCGGTGTTGTGTTCAGACATCCAGGTAAAGGGAGTGTCCTTCTTGAGAAGGGCTGTTAATGGAGCTGCTATGCAAGCATAGCCTTAGATGAACCGTCTGTAGAAACCAGACAAGCCTAGAAATGATTTTACATGTTCAATAGAGGTAGGGGTTGGAAAATCTAGCACAGCTCTAACCTTGTCCTGAGAGGTGATGACACCTTGAGAATTTATGACGTGTCCTAGGAAACGTATTTCCTTTTTGAGGAAGGAACACTTTTTGAGTTTGAGTTTGAGTCCTGCTGCTGCTAACCTTGAGAGGACCGTCTGAAGTGTGGAAAGGTGTTCTGTGAGAGACCTTGAGGCAATGATGATGTCATCTAGATAGATGAACACAGTCTTGCCTATGAGCCCTTCTAAAACTCGATACATCAGTCTGGTGAATACAGAGGGAGCAGAGACGAGTCCCATGGCCAACCTTTTGAACTGGTAGTGGCCCGTGTTGGTACTAAAAGCTGTTAGTGGTTTTGATTCATCATCAAGAGGTATTTGGAAATACCCTGACATCAGGTCGAGAGTTGAGAAAACCGTGTTGTGTTCACCTATGGAGTAGTGTGTCCTGCAGGTGAGGGATCGGATATCGTTCCGGAATAGTGAGTTTGTTGAGCTCACGAAAATCTACAACAGGGCGGAAAGAGCCATCATGTTTTGGAACAACAAAGAGAGGAAAATTCCAAGGAGATAGACTGGGTTCTATAATGTCCTGGTCGAGCATGTCTGCAATGATGTTGTCAACAATGTTCCTTTTACTGTGAGGCAAACGGTATGCGGGTATGTACCGTGGTTTTGCATGCGGTTGAAGCGGTATGTGATGTTCTATTATGTCTGTGAGACCTAGTGGTTCACCTGGGAGTGCAATGGCATGTCTGTACGCGTTCATGAGCGTAAGGAGATCTGTTTGCGCTTCTGCGAAATCTAGCTCGTTTATGTGTTCAGCCTGGATGGGTTTCTGCGCATCCTGTTGTCCAGTGTTGATAGTGCATACGTGTTGCATGTTGTCTTGCTTGATTATGTGTACTGGAGCTGGGTACACGGTCACGTCACAAATGTTTGTGCCCTTGTTAATGTGAAGAGGCCCATTTGTATTGTTTGCTACGATGATTGTTGTGAGAGCATGTTTTGAGGTATGAACTAGTGCTGATAAAAGGGAAACACCAGATACGCGGCAGGTGTCCGCGCTGCAAAGAACATCAGAGTCGGGAGCCTTGAAGATACGCACCTTGAGTTTCGTGTACTCGCGTGGATAGAGTGTTTTCTCAGTGATGACGACTGCGTGAGAGTTCGTGAGAGAGATCTGTGAAACCGTGGTGTATTTTGGTGAGAGCTCAGAGATGTCTGTGAAAACGTTTTGTTTCTTGTGTGTGCGAGTCGATCTTGACATTCGCGCTGACAGTGTACGCCTATTCCGTTTTCGCTGTGAGTGACGCGGGTGAGCGAATGTTGTGGGCGTGTCTGTGTCACGTGTCACATTCCCTGTCTCGTTGGTGTTTTGTTCAGCTGTCGTTTCATGCTGTTGCTCGGCCACGTGAATGTTTTTGACATACGTGTTGGACGTGTGCGCATGCGTGTCGCCTGCGGTCAGAGCAGGTATGAAGTGGTTATGGTAAGCAATGCCGTGTTTAGCAGGGTAAATGGTTATGTGATTATCAT
>NC_134789.1:15390586-15620586 GCF_046742065.1 Oratosquilla oratoria | reverse complement strand
CCACCGTAAAGTGTAGCCTTCAAAGTTTACACTAATAACGATAACTTTAAGAAACATTAATAATGATAACTTTAGAAAGCATCAATACTGATAACTTTAGAAGGTTCTGATAATAATAACTTTAGAAGCTACAAATAATGATACCCTTTAAAAGTAAAAATAATGATAACTTAAGAAGGTGCTAATAAGGATGACTTTAGAAGGTATTGATAATCATAACTTTAGAGGGTAGTAATAATGATAATTTTAGAAGGTAATACTAGTGAAATTAGAAACATATATATTAATAATAACTTTAGAAGGTATTAAAAATGAAATATTTAGAAGGCATTAATAACGATAATTGTAGACGGTACTAATTTTGATTAATTTAAAAGGTAACAGTAATGATAACTTATGAAGGTATTGATGATGATAACACTAGAAGATAATATAACTTTAGAAGGAACTAATAATGATAAGTTTAGAAGGTACTATTTTTAGTAGGTACTAGGAATGATAACTTTAGAGGGTATTACTAATGATATTTATAGAAGATATTGATAATGATAACAGTGAACAGTGATAATGATAATTTTAAAAGGTAATGATAATGATAAATCTAGATGGTACTAATAATGATAAATTTATAAGATACTAATCATTTTAACCAAGAAAGTATTATTAATAATAACTTTAGAAGATAATAATAATGATAACATTAGAAGGTACTATAAATGATAAATTTAGAAGGTACTAATGATGATAACATTAAGAGGTACTAATAATGAAAACTTTAGAAGGTACTAATGTGGTGTGTCTAACTCCCCCACATGTGCGTCTACACAACATTTTGGCTTATAGTATCGTCGTTGCAGAAAAGGGGGTGGACAAGTAATTTATATGTTGTGAAGAAATAGCTGGCCCTCGGCCTTATATTACTATTGTATAGATCAAATCCATATTACGCCTGTACTACAGGCATTTGTATCCTCATGAAAGCACAACCTTGGCCCTGCCGAGCCATGTTTCGGTGAGGCTGTGTTCTCCGCTACTTTTGAGTACGTCGGCTGTATATATAAAGAGCCAGGTTTTGGTTTCCAAGGTAGTTCTCTTAAAGTACTTGTAACCCAGCGGTGCTCGTCCCAAGACCCACGCGGTCAACTTTGCGGTCGGGTTTCTTCGGAGCCTGACCGCCCGACCCAGCCTAGGTCGACACTCGCACTAACCAGAATAAAGCCAACAAACCCACTTGAGCTTCATTTACTCCCTCGGCACTATAGTCCAAGTAACGTTCATGTAATGTTACACTAATAATTACAACTAAATGTCTAGTTTTCTTCATCCAATTCCTTCTCCTCCTCCACCTCCTCCTCGTTCTCCTCCTTCCCTTCTCCTCGTCCTCCTCCTTATTTTTCTCTTTCTCATCCTCCTCCTCTTCGTCCTCCCACTCCTCCTCCTCCTCCTCCTCCTCCACATCTTTCTCTTCCTTCTCCTCCTTCTCCTTCTCCCTTTCCTCCTCCTCCTCGTCCTCCTCTTCCTGTTATTCTTCATCTTCCTCGTCCAACTCCTCATCCTCCCACTCCTCCTCAACCTCTTCCTCTTTCTCCTTGTCCTTCTCCTTCCCTTCCTCCTCATGCTCCACCTCCTCCTCCACCTCCTCCTTTTCCTACTCATCCTCCTTGTCCACCTCCTCCTCCTCCTCCTCCTCCTCCTCCTTCTCCCTCCTTCTCCTCCCTTCTCCCCCTCCTCTTCCTCGTCCTCTTCTTCTCCTAATCTTCATCTTCCTCGTCCAACTCCTCCTCCTCCTCCACCACCTCTTCCTCCTCCTCCTCCTCCTCCTCCCCTCTTCCCCTTCTCCCCTCCTCCTCCTCCTCCTCCTCCTCCTCCTCCTCCTCCTCGTCGTCGTCGTCCTCCTTCTCCTTCTAATCTTCATCTTCTCATTCTCCCACTCCACCTTCGCTACATTTTCCTCTTCCTCCTCTTCGTTATCTTCTTCTCCTTCCTCCCTTTCTTCCTCACCTCCTCCTCTACCTCCTTCTTCTACTCCTTCTCGTCCACCTCCTCCTCCACCTCTTTCTATTCCTCTTCCTCCTCCTCGTCCTCCTTCTCCTTCTAATCCTCATCTTCTCGTCTCCCACTCCACCTCCTCTACATTTTCCTCTTCCTCCTCCTCGTTATCCTCTTCTCCTTCCCCCCTTTCTTCCTTCCTTCCTCCTCCTCTACCTCCTTCTCCTACTCCTCCTTCTCGTCCACCTCCTCCTCCACCTCTTTCTATTCCTCCTCCTCCCCGTCTTCCTCCTATTCTTCCTTTTCCTCCACCTCGTCCTCATCCTTCTAATCTTCATCTTACTCGTCCAACTCCTCCTCCTCCTCTTCTTCTTCTTCCTAATCTTCATCTTCCTCGTCCAACTCCCCTCCTCCTCCTCCTCGTCCTCCTCCTCCCCCTCCCCCTCCTCCTCCTCTTCCTCCTCCTCCTTCTCTCTTCTAATCCTAATCTTCCTCGCCTTCCTCCTCTTCGTCTTCCACTCTTCCTCCTCCTCTACCTCTTTCTCCTCCACGGCCTCCAACTCCCCCTCCTCCTCCTTCTTCTTCTCCTCCTACTTCCCCTCCTCCTCCTCCTCCTACCCCTCCTCCTCGTACACCTCCTCGTCCTCCACCTCTTCCTCTTCTTCCTCTTTGTCCTCCTCCTCCTCCTCCTCTTTCTAATCTTCACCTTCCTCGCCCTTCTCTTCGTTCTCTCACTCCTCCTTCTCCTCCATCTCTTTCCCTTCCTCTTCCTCGTCCTCCTCCTCCCCCTACTTACCCTCCTCCTCTTCCTCCTTCTCATCTTCATCTTCCTCGTCCATCTCCTCCTCTTTCACCTCATTTTCCTCCTCGTCCTCTTCCTCCTTCTAATCTTCATCTTCCTCGTCCTCCTCCTCTTCGTTCTTCCATTCCTCCCCTTCCTCCTCCTTCTCCTCCTCCTCCTCCTCCTCCTCCACCTCTTCCTCTTCCTCTTCCTTCCTCTCCTCCTCCTCCTTCTCATCTTCGGTCCCAGGCCGAGCCCATGCACTTCGGCCGATATACCCGCGCTGTCCCTCCACTGTAACCGAGCCCTTGGTCTACAGTATATGACTTAGCATAGTCGGGAGTCCACCACGTTGTCTAGGTACATATATTGAAATCAATCATAGGTTGTAACTTGCCAAGGTTGGCGTCAAAAATCACCCCACCGTGGATCAGCACTCTATATCACTTAGGCCATCCGGGAAACGCCATGGTGCCCAGCTGAGCCGGGACATGTCGGTGTCACGGCGGACTTACCCCTGCAACGTGGGCCAGAACTTGGTCTATATAATTTAGCCCATCCGGGAGTCTACCAAGGAAAAAAAAAAAAAAAAAAAAACGTGGCCCATCTCGGAACAAAGGTACTGAGTTAGCTTTGTTCCACTCCTCCGCCACGCAAAAAAAAAAAAAAAAAAAAAAAAAATCAAAGTGTGCCAGTGTGATCGAGGATTCATTCTACATCTCATAGTCAGGAGTGCTCCACCACATGAAAGCCAAAGCCAGCGCACGCGCAATACGACTAAATATAATAAATCTATAGTTTGTAACTTGCCAACGTTGGTATAAAAAATCACTCTACTTAGACCAATATAAATACAATGCAAACATATGAAAAAGACTAATAATACAAACTTTGCTTTGCTTTCTTATGGCAAATACACAGTACCATTGCATTGGCTATCATGTCTTCTACCCCCAGGTTTAAGGTTTCGTACCCCTTGGGGGTACGGGTACCAGGTTAAGAACCTCTGATTCCATAAGGCAAGCCTACTCCTTCTACCCTTCCTCCTCCTTCTTCTTCTCCTCCTCTTCCTTCTTCTCGTCCTCCTCTTCCTTTTAATCTTCATCTCTCTGACCCTCATCCTTTTTGTCCTCCCACTCCTACTCCTTCTCCCTCTCGTTCTCCCACTCCTCCTCCTCCTCCTCCTTCTAATCTTCATCTTCCTCGACCGTCTCATCTTCATCCTCCCACTCCTCTTCCTTCTTCTCCTCCTCCTCCCCTCTTCCTCTTCCTCCTCCTCGTCCTTCTCCCCTCTCCTCTTCCTCCTCCTCCTTCTAATCTTAATGTTCCTCGTTCAACCCCTCCTCCACCTCTTGCTCTCCCTCCTCCTCCTCTGCTCCCATTCCTTCCCCTCCTCCTTTCCCTCATCTTCCTCCTCTTTCTCCTCCTCCTCCTCCTTGTCTTCGGTTCGTGCCCACACACACGCGTTTCGGCCAGTATGCCCGGCCTGTCCCTCCACTGTGACTTAGCATAGTCGGGAGTCCTGCGCCACGGTGTCTAGGTACAAATATTGGAATCATAGGTCGTAATTTGCCAAGGTTGGCGTCAAAAATCACCCCACCGTGGAGCAACACTCAGTTTATATCACTTAGGCCATCCGGGAGAGGCTCTGCAACGGTCCGCGCCCGAGCTGAGTTACCTCGGCCCCATGGTCTATATCACTTAGCCCATCCGGGAGTCCTCCACCACGGTCACAAGTGAAAAAAACTGGACCTATATGTCTCACCTCGCAACGAAGATACTGAGTGAGCTTCGTTCAACTCCTCCGCCACGTTGAAAATATTTCTAGGTGTGCGGCCGAGCCAGGGCCACGGTCCACCATGGTCTGCGGAAGCGCCGACGGACACCGGGCAATAAGCCCCACCTCCTCCTTCTTTTCCTCCTCCTCCTACTCCACCTACTCGTTCTCCTCCTAGTCCTTTTCCTCCTTATCTTCTCTATCCCCCTCCACCTCCTTATTCTCCTCCTCCACCTCTTCTTCTTCGTCCTCCTACTCCTCCTCTTCCACCTCCTCTTCCTCCACCTCCTCTTCCTCCTCACCGAATTATATCTAATCTAACCTAAATAAACCTAAACAGCACTGACCTTACCGATTTAAAGCTAACTAAACCTAACCTAACCTACACTAACCTAACCAGCACTGACCTCACCGAATTAGACTTAACCTGATCTAACTTACTCTCACCTAACCAGTATTCACCTCATCGAATTGAATCTAACCTAACCTAACCTAACTTAACCTGACCTAACCAAACCAGCACTAACCTCACCGAATTAAATATAACTTAACTTATCTTAAACTAATCAACACTTTTCTCGCCGAATTATACCTAACCTAACCAGCACTGACCTCAACAAATTAAACATAACCTAATCAGCACTGGCCTCGCCGAATTATACTTAACCTAACCTAACCAGCACTAATCTTACGGAATTAAACTTAACCTAACCAAACCTAACCTTTTTCCACTTACCTACCCTAACCAAACCTAACCTGACATAACCTAGCCTGATCTAAAGCCTTAAATTAGCCTAACCTAACCTATCCTAGCCTTACCTAACCTAAAACTTACCTAACTTAACCCAAACTAACCTAATGTAACCTAACCTAACCAAATATTACCTGACCTAACATAACCTAACCCTATATGCCCTAACCTAACCAAACTTAACCTATTCTCACGTAACCAAATCTGACCTCACCGAATTAAGCCTAACCTAACCTAACTTAACCAGCAGTGACCCCACCGAATTAAATCTAACCTAACTTAAACTAACCAGCACTGACCTTGCCTAATTAAGCCTAACCTAACCAGCACTGACCTCAGCCGACCTGACGATTTCGGTCATAAATGCCGGGGATATGGTTACGGATTCCCCCGAAATGTTGACCCCTTCCGCCGCCGACAACGTGGTGGAGCACTCCCGACTATTCTAAGTGATATTGATCGAGTGCTTGGTCACAGTGACTGGCACAACTCTAGAGTTACTGGGAGGTCACCAACGTGGTGGAGCATTCCCGACTATGCTTAGTGATATAGAACTAGTGCTCGGGCACAGGGGCGGGCACAGCTCAAATATTGTGCCCATTGTGTAGGGTGAGGGTATCCCGGCCGAGAGGCCGGATGCCGCCCATCCCACGTGGTGCCCAGGCATTAACGTAGAACGAGGAGTAGGAAGAGGAGTAGAAGGCCAAAGGTGCGGGCACAAGAGGCGGGAAGGTAAAAATCCAACCAAAGTCTCAAGTTTGGCTGGGCCCACGCACACGTCCTTCGGATCCAGATTCCTCACAGTATTCTACACAACTCTCTCCCTCTGGGGCAAGATCGGACCAAACCGGCCGACCTGACGATTTCATTGAAAAATCGCTGGATAATCCCCTGTAATTTTCGCCACTGGCTCCGATTGGGCCACTGTCTCAACCACAGGTTGAGGGCCAAGAGGCCTCCTACGGATATAATTTGGAGACTACTCAGGGTAAAACTGCGGGCCCTAGAGGCGGAAAGGCAAACATCCAACCAGAGCCGTAAAATTGGCTGGGCCCCACGCACATGCCCTTGTGTCCAGGTTCCTCAAATGTACTTCAACGTACTCTGTGTGGGACTCTCTCCCTCAGTGACAAGATTGGGCTAAGTGGGCCGACCTGAGGATTTCGGTGAGATTTTCGGGTCAATTTGGCCACTGGCTCCGATTGAGCCATTATTTCACCCATAAGTCAAGGGCCACGAGAACTCCTTCGGACATCATTTGGAGACCACTCAGTCAAAGGCGAGTGCGCTAGAGGCGGAATATATATATATATATATATATATATATATATATATATATATATATATATTAAGAAATGAATGTTGGGCGCCAATAATAATATAGGGCTCGCTCTAAGCGCTAGAAAAAAAGGGGGGGGGGAGAAGAGATAGCAAGAGAGGTGACGACTGTGCATTTCAAGATGTCCCAACTTGGTCTGCTTACGGGGGAAGGGAGAGGAGGTGAGAAAGCATCGGAACACAGAATTAGACTTACAGTGTGATGCTCCGAGGTGATCTGTATCTTCGGCGTTCGTCCGGCTAATGTGTGATGCGTGGGAAGTCAAACGAAGACAGAGGGTATAGGTGGCTGGTACAGCACGTGAGTTCCACAAATAATTCAGTGTTTATCATCACGTGATTAGGCGAGGTTCTGGTTGAGTCATCGTCAGGACTGATGCTGGTACTGCACGTGAGTTCCTCAAGGAGGCTTTGTTTCACCCGTAGGCCTCGAGGAAGCTTTGGTCGAGTCACGCGGCCAAACGGCACGTGATTCATGCAGCTGGGACCATGAGAAATTCTTTTAGAAGCCGCCTGGGTCAAAAGTCGTAGGACAGGCAGGTGGCGAGGAAGGGAAGAGGAGTAATGACTTTATTCCTAAAACAACTAAAGCCTCAATTTTGGCCGGGCCCCACACACGCGCCCATGTGTCTAGGTTCCTGACATGTACCTCACAGATCTCTGTACACGATTCTCTCCCTCTAGGGCAAGATTGTCCAAATCGGTCAACCTGAATATTTTTGGAAGATTTTCGGATCATTTTGGCCTCTGGCTCCGATTGGGCTATTATCTCATTCACAGGATGAGGACCACGAGGACTCCTGTGGATATCATTTAGTGACCACTCAGGCGAAAGGTGCGGCGGGCACTACTGGCGGAAAGACAAAAATCCATCCAAAGCCTCAATTTTGGCTGGGCCCCTCGCACAATCCCCGAGTCCAGGTTCTTCATTTGTACTTCAGAGTGCTCCGTGCACGACTCTCTCCTTTTGGGATAAGATTCGGCCAAATCAGGCGACCTGACTTACCCGTTGCGGAGCACTCCTGACTATTCTAAGAGAGGAGGAGAAAGATTGGTCTAAATCAGCCGACCTGAATATTTCGGTAAAAAATTCCTGTAATATTTATGGGTCATTTACCCATTGACTCCGATTACACCTCTATCTCACCCACAGGTCTAGGGCCAAGAGATTTTTGTGGATATCACTTGACCACCACTCAGCCCAAAGGTGCAGGCGCCTGAGACGGAAAAGCAAAAAATCCAATCAGAGCCTCAAATTTGGCTGGGTCCCACGCACAATCCCTTGAATCTAGGTTCCTCACAAAGTTCTGTGCATGACTCTCTCCCTTTGGTGCAAAATTGGGCCAAATCGGCTGAACTGACTTATACGTGGCGTAACAACCCCTATTATGCTAAGTGAGGAAGAGGAGACCCTGGACTTACCCGTGATGAAGCACTCACGACGATACTAAATTATATAGACCGAGTACTCGATCACATTGACGGGCACAACTCGAAAGATGCTGGGAGGCCGGCAACGTGGTGGAGCACTCATGGGTATGCTAGGTGATATAGGGTAGACCGAGTGTTCGGTCACAGTGGCGGGCACAACTTGAATTTTTTAGGAGGCTAGTAAAGTAGTGGAGCACTCCCGACTATGCTAAGTGATATAGACCGAGTTCTCGGTCACAATGTCGGGCCTAACTCGAATGTTTCCAGGAGGCCGACAAAGTGGTTGAGCATTCCCGACTATACTAAATGAAATAGACAGAGTGTTCGGTCACAGTGGCGGTGCACAACTCGGAAGTGTTGCTCGCTGTGTAGGGTCGGGAGTATGCCCGCCCGACCTAGAGGCCGGGTGCCGCCCAATACACATGGTACCCAGCCATTAACGTAGGACGAGGAAGAGGACAAGGAGGAGGAAGGAAACGAGGAGGAGAAGGAGAAGGTGCGGGAGCTAGAGGCGAAAAGGCAAAAATCCAACCAGAGCTTCAAATTTTGCTGGGTCCCACCCACACGCCTTTGTGTCCAGGTTCCTTAAAGGTACTTCACAGTGCTTTGTACACTACTGTCTCCCTCTGGGACAAAATTGGGATAAATCTGCCGTCGTGAAGATTTCGGTGAAAAAATCCTGTAAGATTTTCGGGTCATTTTGGCCATTGGCTCCGATTGGGCCATTATCTCACCCACAAGTCGAGGAACACGAGGACTCCTGCGGATATCACTCAGAGGCCCCCGTGCATAATCATTTGTGTCTGAGTTCCTCACATGTACCTCAGAGTGCTCTGTGCACGACTTTCTCCTTCTGTTGCAAGATTGAGCCAAACCGGCAGACCTGACTTACCCGTGACGGAGCACTCCCGACTATGCTTAGAGAAGAGGAGGAGGATTGGGCCAGATCGGCCGACCTGGATATTTCAGTGATCCCTGAGAGATTTTTTGGGTCATTGCGGCCACTGGCTCCGATTGAGTAGCTATCTCACCCACAGGTCGAGGGCCAGGTATCACTTGGTGACCACTCAGGTAAAAGGTGCGGGCGCTACAGGCGGAAAAGCAAAAATCTAACAAAAGCTTCAACTTTGGCTGGATCCCACGCACAATCCCTTGATTTCAGGTTCCTCATATGTACCGGTAACATTGTGGGGCACTCATGACTATGCTAAGTGATATAGACCGAGCCGAGTATTTGGTCACAGTGATGGGCGCAACTAAAACTTTCTGGGAGGCCGACAACGTGGTGGTGTATTCCCAACTATGCTAAGTGATATAGTCTGAGTGCTCGGTCACAGTGGCGGACATAGCTCGATATTTTTTGCGAGACCGTAAACGTGGTGGAGCACTCCCGATTATGCTAAGTGATGTAGACCAAGTGCTCAGTCACAATGACGAGCACAACTCGAAATTTGCTGTGAGACCGGCAATTTGTTGAAGCACTCCATACCATCCTAAATGATATAGTCTGAGTACTCGGTCATAGTGGCGGGCACAATTCGAAATTTGCTGGGAGGCCGTCTACGTGGTACAGCACTTCCAACTACACTAAGTGATATAGACCAAGTGCTCGTTCACAGTGGCGGGCACAACTCGAAACTTGCTGGGAGGTCGATAACCTGATGAAGCACTCCCTACTATCCTAAGTGATATAGACCGAGTTCTCGGTCACAATACCGGCACAACCCAAAAGTTACTGGGAGACCGGGAACGTGGTAGAGCAATCCTGACTATGCTAAATGATATAGACCAAGTGCTCGATCACAATGGTGGGCACAACTCGAAAGTTGCTGCGAGGCCGGCAGCGTGGTTGAACACTCCCGTCCCGACTATTCTAAGTGATATAGACCGAGTGCTCGATCCCACCGGCGGGCACAACTCGAAAGTTGCTGGGAGGCCGGCAACGTGGTGGAACACTTCCGACTATCCTAAGTGATATAGACCGAGTGTTCGGTCACAGTAGCGGGCACAACTTGAAAGTTGTTGGGCGGTCGTCAACGTGATGGAGGGGCAGAACAAAACTGACCCAGCACCCTCGTTTCGAGGTGAGCTACGTTGGGCAATATTTTGGCACCTTTGACCAACGTTCCCTCTAAGCTGTGCGCATGTGAGCGCGCACATATGTTTTACAACTAGCGTACATAAAGAAAAAATGTGCATACACAAGGTTTTCAAATTATATTAGAATATTTTTAATAGAGAAGTTCCACCCAAACACCAACTTATAAATTCTCTAAAAATATAGTAACTTGCCAACCGTCAAACAATAGTTTTTCTTCTTCTAACTCTAGCGCTTCCATTGTAAATGAAATTACTTTGCCGCCTGGCTGTAGTGTAGAAATAACTTGAAAACGTTTGGAAACGATTTCCACACTCCAGCCAGGCGCGGCGTTTAATGTTGGTTCAAGTATTGAATTACCAAGTTGTTCGCTGGTTAGTGTAGATTTGTAAATTTGCAAAATGAATAAAAAGCATATTCTTTAACTATCAAAATTTCAAAGAACTGTTGACCCATGTCAAATTTTAAGGAAGCAAAGGATGTGAAGCAAAAACTAACTGCTAGCAGCTTTAAAAGAGAATGGCTAGATGAAATAGTGAAAACTGCTACGCCAAAAGCTCATTGGTTGATCAACACTCAGCTGCATGAAATATTAAATATTTACTTACGATGCTTCAGCTAGAATTTGTATTTATTGTCGCGATGCAAATATTTCTGGGGATTTTTCTAATGGAAAGAAGTTTGAGACCACCTGGAAGCTGGAGTTTTTGAAGCGCCATTTGACAAGTAAAATACATTTAAATGGTGTACACAAACTTAGGCAACAAAATCGTTCATTGCCAGCTACATGAGTACTGGCTATGCTACTGGAAAGTTCAGGTGACGGAAAGCAAAAACGGTCGAATCCAGAGCAGAAAGTTCTTATTGAAAGTATCTTATTAGCTGTTAAGATGAATAACTCGTTACTTTCAGTTCAGCATATCAATGAACATACGGAAAAGTATGTTGAACTTCCAGATGTCGTGGTGAACCGCGACAGAATTTTTTTTTTTTTTTTTATGTATATCAACAATTCTTCTGCTACAGATTGCCACACTTTCTGGAGTAAGCGATCATTTTTCCGCTACTCCGTGACAGCCAATCACACAAACCGAAGGATGAGGAGTTGTACTGTGCTGCCGGTTAGTCATATGGTAGGACCTGGGACATGGGGTAGGTGGGTCCTATTCCACTTTCCATTCTTGGCAGAAAGGAAACTCGACCTTCTTACTGCATTTATTCTTCCAACATTCTTCCAAAAGCTTCCCAAACCAGGGAAGGGAGGGAATTGAGAACTTGAGTCCCATCCGGTCTTCCAGACCGGTTCACTGGTTTCCAAGACCAGTTATGAGACTAGTTCTGCTTTCCCAGACTGGTTCCCTGTAAGATTACAATTTCCAAAAAAAAAAAAAAAAAAAAAAAAAACACATCAATAGGAAAATGAAGTAGGGTATCTGAAAGATTCGTGAGGCAGAAGAAATCCTTACAAGACTAAAGCGAGATAACATGAGGTTAATATGCCTCTTCCTGTAATATAACATAGGATAGGCCTCTTCAGAAATCTTTAAATTACCCTACTTAAAGTTTACAATTAATTTTATGCTATTCTATGGTAGGTTAGGTGAGGCGTAGACTAACCCCTATACAGCAGCCATTTCGTGACATCCTAATGCCTCAAAACTGATTATAAATGATAATTGGATTTGGCACATATTATTTTACATAAAAAGTATATCCTAGTTATGAGAACGTAAAGGGTTAGCCAAACACGTAGCAACAACACAAGGCAGGTTATTGCCAGCATCCGTGTAACTTGCATTCCCCTTTTATGTCTCATTTCCCCTCTCTCTATCGGACGTGGGCTCCTCAATTACATATTAATTACTGGTTTTTACTTTAACACTTACCTTTTAAAAGGGAAATTTTGACGAAGATATTAATAGCCTGGGTTGGCTGTATGTGTTTACGTGACATCTCTCTCTCAGACCACGTGAGTGTGTGCAAATACATCGAAAACGCTTTTGATCCCTTCTTTCCGATAGAGATTAGGAATATAAATGACATAGTAACATTTTTACATGTGTTTGTTGACGAATACAGTCCCCTTTTTTCATTATAATTAATTTTAATGATTACAATAGTAATTTATAGATATTAGAGTTGGATGATGAATCAATTTCTAAGTACATCAAAAATTTTAGAGGGATAGCTTTTCTCTCTGACACAGACAGCTGGCGAAGCAAAAATTATGCGTTTGAATTTCTGGAAACAATCAATTTAATTGTTGAAAATTACATGCTTAATGTTTTCGTGACACAGACTGACAAAATGGAGCGCAGTACAATCAACCTCACACCGTTGAATTATAAGAAAATAATATCCTACATTGAAGTTGCAGATGAAGATGCACTTGATTAAAGAGGTTTTGTTCGGGATCATTGATGGCTCGGATACAGTGCCTTCAGGGGAAGGGGCACTGGAAAAATACAATAAGAGGAAAGCCAGGGCGTTGGCTTTTATTGTATTATCCATCGAACCAAAACCTTCTTTATTTGGTTGGGGATACAACTGATCTAGATACTGTGTGGAAACTACTGTAAGACACTTTTCAAAAGAAAACTACGACTCAAGAAACGGTTGTACAACATGAAGTTACGCTAGGGAGAGAGTATGCAAGAACATTTGAAGAATTTCGTTGAACTATTTGGTGAACTCGCAGTGGTTGGCGACGCCGTTAACGAGGAAGACAAGGTAATTATCTTGTTATCGTCATTGCCTGACAGTTATTCAGTAGGAATTTCTAATTTGTAGGCGTTCAGTCACCAAAAGGGGGCCCTCAAATTTACAATTCAATTTCGACTGGCGATCAGGTATGCTTTTGAAGACATGATCACCAACACCGATGGTCACAGGTTTTGCACGAGCATGTTGTTGTTTCAACATGTCGGCCTTTGAAACATCCAGTTTATCTCTTACATAACTATAAATGGCATGCATCACATGACTCTGGATTTTACTATAGTCATCTAAATTGTAGAGGGGATGTTACTGTTGAGCTGTCGATGGTTAAGAATTTAAACAGGAACCAAGATTGCTCCTTTATTGAAAGCTTGAACCAAAACGTAAACAAAGACATTGACGTCATAGTATAAGTACCTGAACAAAACAAAAGACGTCTACATAATATCCAAACATATAATCCATACCAACAGATGCTATAGAGCATCTAAACATATTTCAGAGTATTAAACATATGAGAATCACATGGTATGTAAGGAACCTACAGCACAAGTATACAATTATTATATATCAACACAAAGTCTATTGCAAAGCAAGAACAATGCAACAATACAATTAATCTCAATTTACCACATCCCTTTTCCCTTATTGAAAAAGAAGTATCACTAGGAACATAACTGAAACATTAATCTTCATAATGAAGACATTACAACACCAGAATTAGAGATTCAATCTACCAGGTGGTTTCACAACTCTACTAGATCTTCTGACAGGTTGTGGACTTGGTACATTGACAGTGCTATCAGAATTATCAATATTTACAGAACAATTTCCATCAGCCTTATCAATTACTTCTGAACTATCAGGACAGTGTCCTTGACCTGATGGAGACATAGGCACAAAAGGTTTACTGCTACATGAGTTATCTTTAGGTACAGTGTCATTACTGGGAACAGTTGGTGTATATCTAGGCATTAGTTGATCAGAATGTCTTTTCCAAACAATGTTACCAAAATCCTTTAACATAACCTTGTAATTCCTCACACCTAGAACTTCATTTACTTTCCCTTCCAACCATGAATAACCTTTGCCATAATTCTTTACCAAAACAGCATCATCAATCTTATATTCAGACTTCTCAAACTTACACTCTTTTTCCAAAACCCTTTCCTTCTTATTTTGTGGTTTAATTTTCTTAATAATACCTCTGAAGTTTCTGTTAAACATTAGCTCAGCTGGGGCTTTACCTGTGGAACAATGGATTGAACGTCTGCAGTTGTATAAAAATCTACAGACTCTGGTTCGTATATCACCTTCCTTAAATTTACTTAATCCTTCCTTGAAAGTTTTTACAGCCCTCTCAGCTAAACCATTAGATGATGGGTTATAAGGGGCAGGAGTCATATGTTTAATTCCATTCTTTTTTAAGAAAGTCTCCATTTCCTCAGATACAAAAGATGAAGCATTATCTGAAACCACAATGTCAGGTAACCAAAAAAAAAAAAAAAAAAAAAAATTCTCAGCATAGAAATTGTTACTGTCGATGTTGTAGACTTTGTTACATGAACATCCATAAATTTAGAGGCCAAGATAAGGTAACTTCCTGAGAACCTTGAAAATTTTTAAAACAAGTTGAACAGGCTTTAGTAACCTCTGATATATCTTGGTCTAACTTAGGCCACCATATCCAATTCCTGGCTTCAGCCTTCATAGCGCTGATACCATTATGGCCTACATGCAGCTGTGAAAGTACACTACCTTTTAACTCAGCTGGTATAATAACTCTATTCCTAAATAGCAACACATCTTCATATATACTTAAATCTGCTTTAACTGCTGCATATTCAGAAATAACAGGATCAGATACCAAACCAAATTTAACACATTGAAAAACTTTACTCAAAACAGGGTCACTCTGTCATAACCTTAACCCTTTCATAGGAAATATTTTGATCTTCCAATTTTTCAACTAAATTCACATATTCAGCAGGTGTATGTGAGTCTAAAACAGAATCTGACATAGGCAAACGACTCAGGGCATCTGCCACAATATTATCTTTTCCAGACTTGAAACATAAATTGTAATCATACTGGGATAACAATAATGCCCAACGCTGTACTCTTGCGTTTGCATTGACAGGAATCTGTTTATCTTTACCAAATAAACCAAGTAGAGGTTTGTGCTCTGTACGGATCACAAACTTACGGCCAAGCAAAAAATACTTAAACTTAGTTACAGCGTACACTAACGCTAGAGCTTCCTTGTCCAACTGAGAATAATTTAGCTCAGCAGCAGACAGTTTTTTACTTGCAAAGTAAACTGGTCGTGAATCATTAATTTATTGTATTAACACACATCCTACTTCAACTGGTGAAGCATCTACTTCAACAATAACGTCATGCCCACCATCAAAATTGGCAAGTAAATCAGATTTGGCTAACTCTTCCTTAACAGTAATAAATGCATTTGCTTCAACAGAAGACCCTTAAATTTTGCATCTTTCTTCAGTAAATCATACAGAGGTGCTAATACACATGAAAACATTCGCACAAACCTACAATAATAAGTTACTAGACCCAAAAATTTTTGAACTTCACGTACAGACCTTGGTATAGGTGCTTTTAAAATAGCAGCAAGTTTCCTTGGTGAAGGTTTTATGCCATCACCTGAAATGACAGCCTAAGTATTCTTAGGAGCTGGTATTCAGAACAGTTTTCTTTTTGTTAATAGCAACATTATGTTTCTGAAAAACCTTCAACACTTTATCTAATCTCTTATCATGCTCCTCTTTAGTCTCACCACCAGCAAATATAGCATCTAAGAAGGCAACTACTCCATCTATATTCATCAATAACTGGGATATCAATCTTTGGAAGATGGCAGGAGATGATGCAAGTCCAAAGGGTAATCTTTTATATTTAAAAAGACCTTTATGAGTATTAATAACTAACAATTCTTGACTCTCATCATCTACTGGCACCTGTAAATAAGCATCCTTTAAATCTATTTTTGAAAATATCTTGCTTTTACCAACAACAGCAAGGATTTCATCAACTTTAGGCAGAGGGTACTGGTCACATGAAATACTTTTGTTTAATTCCTTGAAATCTACACAAATACGCATTGACTTTTTGTCAGCTTTTAACACTGGTACAATTGGAGCTGTCCAAGTAACAGAATGTACTGGTTCAATTATATTTTTATCAACTAACTCATCTAAAGCATCTTCTACTAATTTTCTTTAGTGGTAGGGCACAGGCCATGCTTTTTTTTTTTTAAATCCTTTCTGGGCACTGCTATCACTAGGCTTACCTTGAGAACCTGTGTATTTACCAGAAAAAGTCTTATCAAAACGGCACACTCTTTTGAGGTGTCCCTTCGTGTTACATACTGCGCATGTTAGGTGCTTAAATCTACAGTTCTCACTTTTGTGTGGGTATCCACAATGCTTACAATTTTCTTTTTTCTGACTATTGAAAAATTCAGAACTAACCCCCACTTTCTTCACTTCAGTAGTCGGGAGCTTTTCCCCAACAAAAGCTTTTTCCAAATTAAAAATTTTCTCTAAAGTGTCCGTGGAAGACATGGTTTGTAAATCCAAATTCTCAGCAACTAAGTTCGGGAAATACGCTTCAGTATCGACTCCCATAAATAATTGGTCTCTCACTCGTGCATCAAATAAAGTACCAAAACTACAATCCTTGGCTAGATTTTTCAAGTCAGCATACAAATCTCTTAAACTTTCATCAGATTTTTTCTTTCTCTTCTGAAATTTGATTAAACTCCGATGGTAGCTCGGTTTAACCTTGTAATGTGATTCTAAAAGCTTCACTAACAAAGGATTACAAAGGTGGAGCATGCCGACAGGAGACCTTTTGGTCCATATCTAGGTCGGATGCGAAAAAAATTATAATAATAAAATAATAAATAAAAACTATAATAATGTAAATAACAAATAAAATACATAAATAAATGCATAGGTATAATTAAATAATAAACAAACAGGTATATAGTAAATAATGATAAGTTGACATATAACTGATAATAAATGAAAATCAAACAGACAAATTATAACAAAACAAAAACAAATAATATAAAATAAATTATAATCATTACAGCATCTTGCTTAGGTGTTTATCTAAACAATTCTTAAAGCTTCTTACTCAACTACATTGCACTAACTCACTATAAGTTTTTATATGAGGTAAATCAGGCGCACTCAGAGAGGCTAAGGTATTATAAGTTTCACTTCCTAACGAAACTAATAAAGAATTTTTCTTGTCGTCATCAGTGATTCCATTATGTGCAAAATGAGCCTGCAACATGCTTAGCCAAATCTCCCATCTTATTTTATTGGGGTCAAAACAGTCAATCTTACCTGAGGTATTCGCCATTGTCCCTGAATTGTAGTAAAATCTTTTGAAACAAATGAATAGTAGCCTACTAAACCAAGGCTATCTGTAAATCGGTAGTAGTGGTATGGGTGCACATGATAGCGGGGTCGGCGAGAAAAAATTTCTTCATCCTTGTATATTTCCACCATCAGTCAATAAGACAGCTATTTCCGTCTTTCAAAACAAAACTGGTCCATCCAAAAACAAATCCTCAGATCCTCGTCGCCACTGTTACTGTTGGGCTGTCGATGGTTAAGAATTTAAACAGGAACCAAGATTGCTCCTTTATTGAAAGCTTGAACCAAAACGTAAACAAAGACATTGACGTCATAGTATAAGTACCTGAACAAAACAAAAGACGTCTACATAGGATCCAAACATATAATCCATACCAACAGATGCTATAGAGCATCTAAACATATTTCAGAGTATTAAACATATGAGAATCACATGGTATGTAAGGAACCTACAGCACAAGTATACATATGAGAATCACATGGTATATAAGGAACCTACAGCACAAGTATACATATGAGAATCACATGGTATGTAAGGAACCTACAGCACAAGTATACATATGAGAATCACATGGTATGTAAGGAACCTACAGCACAAGTATACAATTATTACAAA
This sequence comes from Oratosquilla oratoria, assembly GCF_046742065.1. Classification (NCBI taxonomy): domain Eukaryota; kingdom Metazoa; phylum Arthropoda; class Malacostraca; order Stomatopoda; family Squillidae; genus Oratosquilla; species Oratosquilla oratoria. The sequence continues at coordinate 15,602,675 of NC_134789.1, read as the reverse complement.
GGATTACAAAGGCAAAGCATGCCGACAGGAGACCTTTTGATAAAAAAAAAAAAAAAAAAAAAAAAAAAAAAAAAAAAAAATCATATTAATAATAAATCAAAACTATAACAATGTAAATAACAATTAAAATACATAAATAAATGCATTGGTATAGTTGAATAACAAACAAACAGGTAAATAGTAAATGATAATAAATTGACATAACTAATAATAAATGAAAATCAGACAAATTATAACAAAAAAAAAATATATATAACAAATTATAATAATTACAGCATTTTACTTAGGTATTTATCTAAATGATTCTTAAAGCTTCGAACTGAACTACATTGCACTACCTGTGCAGGAAGTTTATTCCATTCATTAACTACTTCCAAATTGAATCTATTTCCGGACAGTTTGAGACCATTGTTTCTTGTCTGATTCTCATTCAATGTGAAAATTTGGTCACTTTTGATGTTGTCAATTCCCTTTAAAATCTTAAAGACCTGTATCAAGTCACCTCTGAGTCTACGCTTTTTTAGGGAAAACAGATTCATGTGCTTAAGTCGATTTTCGTATGATTTATTTTTGATATTTGGAATCAGTTTTGTGGCTCGCCGTTGTACTTTTTCCAGTCTGTCAATGTCTTTAATGAGATTCGGTGACCATACGGAAACAGCATATTCCAAATGTGGACGAACTAACGATTTATATAGCTTGTTAATGAGTGATGGACTTTTGAAATCAAAAGATCGCGCAATCAATCCCAGAATCTTATTTGCTTTCTCAGAGGCTGAAATACACTGCTTGGATGATTTGAGGTCGTTACTGATAATTACGCCGAGATCTTTTTCACTATCCACTTTTGTTAACGAATTTCCAAATAACTTGTAATCGTACTTGCTGTTATTTTTACCTATGTGCATTACCTTGCATTTACTTGTGTTAAATTTCATTAGCCACTTTTCAGACCATTGCTGTAATTTATCTAAATCTTCTTGAATATCTAATTGGTTTGAGAGATCATTTGCCACTCCGCACAGTTTTGTATCATCAGCAAATTTGGAAACAGTAGATTTTAGTCCATGGTCTATATCATTTATATATACTATGTTATATATCAACACAGTCTATTGCAAAGCAAGAACAATGCAACAATACAATTAATCTCAATTTACCACAGGGGACGAGCAGGGCTGTCAAGCACATCATATGGGAGCCGTTTCTCAACTCCAAAGATTACATAATGAGGCGTTTTGCCTGTAGAAACATTAATGGTGCTATTGATACAAGCACTGACATGGGGAAGCCAATCCTCCCAAGACTGACGTAGGATCTCTAAAAATTTCCCTGTTCGTCCTCTCAACAAGACCATTGGACGCTGGATGATAAGCAGTCACGAACGTCTGTTTGATGCCGTAACGTTCGCAAATACCTGCCAAAACCTCGTTCCTAAATTCCGTCCTATTATCACCAAGGAGCACCGAAGGAGTGGTGTATGGACACAACACATGGGAAACTAAAGCATGTGCTACAACTGGTGCAGATTTGTTACGTAAGGGAGCTAAGACTACAAAACGACTTAAGTGATCCACACACACAAGGATATAGACAGAGCCTTGCGTGCTACGAGGCAGTTGCAAAAGGTCTATAGCCACAGTCTGAAAAGGGCGAGAAGGAGTAGGGAGTAGGAGTAGGGAGCAGTGCTCGTAGAACCTTTGTTCTGGGCATAAGAAGTACACCGGGCTACATGAGAGGTAATGTCTAGTCGCATTTTAGGCCAATAATACTTCTTCCGTGCCATAGCCAGAGTTTTGTCACGACCTGGGTGACCAGCCTGAGGGGCATCATGAGCAAGGTACAAAACAACGGGAACTAGAGACTCAGGGATCACTAGCTGTGCCACATCTTGCTCAAGCACTTCCACATTACGAATGAGAACCTTGTCTTGCAGGGAAAATTGGGAAAGAGGTATTGGTAAAGCTGGTAAGGTGGAATCATCACCAGACTCCAAAGCATAAATGACTGCAGACCAAACAGGGTCTTCACGCTGAGCTTTGACCAGATCCTGTAGGGAAATGTTATGAATCACGGTAACAGCAGCAACAGGGATAGTCCGTGAAAGTGCATCAGCAACGTGGTTCGCACGCCCGGGGATATGCTTAAGGGTTGGATTGAATTCCTCGATCGTGAGGAACCATCTGGCTAGGCGGCCTGACAGATTCTTGCCCTTAAAAAGCTGAGTGACAGCAGTGTGGTCCGTGTAGACTGTAATAGGATATCCAAAAATTATATCACGGAAGTGCTTTAAAGCCCACACCACTGCCAGGGCCTCTAAATGAGTAACGGGACTCAGGCTTATTAAGAATGCGACTAGCATATACAATAACATGAGGTCTACATCCATCTACTTTTTACATGAGTACAGCTTCAATGCCTGTACCAGAAGCATCTGTACAAATGGTAAAGGGGAGACTGTAATCAGGGAAGGCCAACACAGGCGCTGCAGTAAGAGCAAGTTTCAAAGAATCAAAACTATGCTGATGAACATCACACCACTGGAAGGAAGAGTCCTTCTTGAGAAGGCGAGTGAGAGGGGAAGCAATTGAAGCAAAGTCTTTAATGAATGCACGATAGTATCCTGCAAGTCCAAGGAAGGAACGTACATGTTCAACTGTCTTCGGTATAGGGAAGTCTCTCACCGCCTTGATTTTATCACCTGTGGTGTGGATACCATGTTTGTCTACAACATGACCTAGGAATTGGATACTAGACTTGAAAAAGGAACACTTGGGTAAGTTGAGTTTCAACCCAGCTTCAGCAAAACGTCGCAACACCATGGACAACTTAGTAAAGTGGCTTTCCACATCTTTGGAAACTAAAATCAAATCATCCAGATAAACAAAAAGTCCATTCCCAACTAAGCCATGAAAAATGGAGTTAACTAAGCGCTGGTAAGTCAAAGGAGCATTCCGCAAACCCATGGGGCAACGAAGCCATTCATAGTGCCCAATGGGAGCCGAGAAGGTCGTGACTTTACGAGACTTTTCCTCCAGGGGTATCTGCCAAAAACCTGCTTTTAAATCTAAGGTGGTGAACACCGTATTACCACTGCCAATGGACTGAAGAAGCTCGCTTAAGATAGACAGAGGATAATGGTCTGGAATGGTGACCTCATTAACTTTCCTGTAATCAACAACAGGACGAAAAGATCCATCTTTCTTATGCACCAGGAGAAGAGGCGAGTTCCACTCTGAGTGGGACTCCTGTACAACACCTTCACTCAATAAATCGTCAACCAAGGACTGGGCTATAAGCCGACGAGAATGAGGTAGCCTGTAAGAGGGGACGTAAACAGGACGAGTACCTGGCTGAAGATCAATTCTATGAACCACACGGTCCGTAACCCCTAACGGATCACCTGGTAAAGCCAAAGCCTGACTGTGTGTAACTAACAGGTCAAGGAGACGAGGCGTCTCTTCAGGAAAACCAATCTCGCCTACAAATGTGGGAAACTCAGAAGCTAAGTGTGCAGGGTCACGTGTTGGAGGAGACTGTAGTACAGAAGCTGCTATAATAGGCGAATCCTGGAAAGCAGCAACGTGTACCACCTCAAAGGAGCCTAAGTGACTGCCAGGAGAGAGAGGAATAGGAGCACCCGTGACATTGGTTACCATCGCCGTGGTAACATGATCCTCGCGAATAGTGGAGAGAGTTCCTTCTAGGGCAAGCCGACGAATACGAATAGAGTCAGGCAAAGAGAGAACGTCAGACCCTATCGGGGCACCTGAGACGCGCACCGGAACTCGAACAGAACTTGAAAGTTCAATAAGATGCTCTCCTATAACAACAACAGCACAATGAGAAACAAGGTTAGAGCGCTTAGAAGTTGGTACAGGCACATGTGCGGACTGATCAAGCACAGTAGAATCACAAACAGAAACTGGCCTATCCGATGCAGAGATATCACAATTGCAGAAAGTCACTACACGGCGACTAGGAGAAATATCTATGCCATGAGCTGTAAGAGCATCAATACCCAAGAGACAATCACACTTAAAGGCAATGCCAGAGACAGCAACAAAAGTAACATTGAAGACTGTAGCATGCGAGGGAAACTGTAAGGGAAGACAAACAGATCCAAGAACAAGTAAGGGAGAACCTTGCACAGAATGCAAATTATTACAAAAGGGAGATTATACAATTCCCATAGAGCAAAATAAGCCTTTCTACTTAAGAGACTACATTCTGCACCAGTATCTACAGTGACAGAAAGAGGCGTGTCCCTAGTAAGAAATTGAAAGGTAAGTAATTGAGAAGACTCAACAGCCACAAAGGGAATTATTTGAGACCGAACATTACTGGTCAACTCTTTGGGTTGTGAAACACGCGCTGGTGAAAATGGGATTGACGAGGCTGTTGAGAAGTCTCATCCTTAAGTTTCAAAACCTTGAAACATTGATCAGTCGAGTGTTTACAATGACCATGGATATGGCAATAACTGAGTCTACCTTGAGGTTCTACTCTAGAAAGGTCGTGCGACATATTAGAAGAAACAGTAGGTACACTCCTCCGAACAGGGGACAGTCTTGACTTGTGTACCCGGCGCCTACGGCGGTAACAAAATTCGCTTGAATGACCAGACCTGTTACAAAAGGTACATAACAGGGGAGGAGGGGGGTAACTGTAGATTGAGGGGAACTATGAGTAGGAACTGTAGACTGAGAGGGCTGAGGAGAACAAGGGACATGGGCATGTTGATGAGCATTGCTAATACACAAAGAACTAGAAGGTACTGTGGTGCCATTGCGGCGTGCAGCGTCTCGAACGACTTTTATCAAGGTCTTATAACTGGGATAGAAGGGCGAGGTGGTTGAGGCGCCTCGTCTGACTAGGGTTTAACTAAGAGCTCCTCGAATGGGAGTGATCAACAATACCCATATAAGGACGATTTGGGAATTAAAAAAAATTAAGCCTGATGACTTAGAGGTATACGCTGCCACCACCCAATCGCTTATAAGGATATGTGTGATCAATGAAGGAACTATTAATTAACTATGTCTGGCAAACGTCTCCTCCCTCTCAGGTCGTTCGGGGTTGGTTCTGGGTAGCGAGTAGCCTCCCGTGACACTACCATAACGATGTCCAAGTTGGGTAATGAAAGAATGTAGGTGTAGGTTTTTCTGTGCATTAATTATTAAACTGTAGATAAGTAAAAAAATATATACAAAAAATATATTGTGGGTATTTTCCACTAGATCATGTACAATGGTTAATATAGATTTAAAAGTACAGTTATGTTGGTCCTGTCCAACACCTTGAGTTACTTAGTCTTAATGACCCGAACATACGAGGTAGATAATGACGTAATTATGGAACTATGAGTCGGTGGGTATGGGTATCTTAAGTTGGTCACGGATGCGTATGTGGGCGTGGTTCTTACGCTCCAACCTTCTGGCCACAGTCTGTCTGTCTATCTTTGTCTACTCTTTTGAAATGCCTTAAGATAAGTATCCTTACGAGAGAACGATCTCAGTCAGAATTGTATTTAAGATCTAGTAAGAGCTTCGATTGAATATATGCGTGACGACTTCGACTAACCCCCCCCCCCTTCCTTCAACAAGTGGTTTGTGTTTACACTCCCTGAACACCCTTCTCTCCCTGTTAATGGGAGTACGTGGGGCGTCAGACTCGTCTAACTCCTTAATATTAATGTCTATCTACTATATCATATAAGTTTCACATATCGTCACTTGATTTCATTACTCTTACAGAGCGCACTGACATACCTGTCAATGGGAGTACGTGGGGCGTCAGACTAATCTCATCTACGCACAAGAAAAAGAGGGACGGACTCTATGTTCGTATCCCTGCGTAAATCTACCCACTCCCCCTCTTGCGTTATATAGTGAAACTTCATTACACTTCTCAATGCATCCCATAGCGGCTGAAATCTATCCCTAAACTATTCCTCAAGCGGGATCCTGAACTGGAAGTTGGGAATTTTTTCTAATCCACTTCATGTCTCTAGTCTATGTCTCCGTCCGAACGCGTCTAAGAGACGTCACGGATGGGCGGAGCTACAGTACGCTCGCATGCAGTACACTAAAAATAAAACGCAATTACGAAAATAATATTCCTTAAAAATCCCTGGCCTTACAGTACTTCCCCTAGTTTACAGGAAAGCTTTGTCGCAAAAGACAATAGAGTCTCATCAGTCGTATACTTGAGAGAAGATGCAGCTCTTCTCTCAGAAGGCACCAAAAAAGAATATACATAAAAAAATCCAAAATAAGACGAAATCTATCTAAAGTGATATTGCCATTATCTACCCAATCTGAATGTGAAAGTGATTCTAAAGCATCAACAACAATTATACTGGCCTGAGCTTGCGCCCGTCTATAATCAAGAGTGTCCAGTCGGGATACGAGAGTATCAGCCAGTTTGAAACACCAGTGGAACGAACCACCACCAGGGGTATCTGAAAAAAGTTTATGGAAGTTAGACCTAAAGATGTCATAATTATAATCCAGAGATTTGGGATCTATACACGACGCAGAAAGACTCCGATGCCAGAGAATTTGGCACAAGCTGGGACTTCACAAAAGAGATCTTTTCAGGCCCCGTCGAAACATTAGTGTACAATTGAATCCTCACATTGGCGGATAAAATCAATTGCCTTATAATGGGGATCTTGACCAGAGAATTTCATAACCGACGGGTCTTGATGCAATAATGTCAATGTGTGCGTCATTGTCTCAGATGAGTTTTTTTTTTTTTTTTTTTTTTTTTTTTTTTTTTTTTTTTTTTTTTTTTTTTTTTTTTTACTTAGACTTAGACTTAGACTTTGACTTAGACATGATAGGATTTGACAACTGTAACCCACTGCGTAATAACATACAACAGGAATAGAAAACACTGACACTGAGCAAGAAATAATGGAAATATAACACACTTGCACAAAGCATGAAATAATGTAAAAAAAAAAAAATAATAATAATAATAATATAGAGAAATCACATGGACATGGGACACGAACATAAGATGATTATACAATTCACACAAACAGAAGCACTGAAACACAGAAACAATGCAATACATATAGCAAATAATGAAGAAAAAATATAGTAAGACCATAATTAGCAAAATTTACGTAAATTATATATATAATGCACTGATGCGTAAGTGTACACAAGACGTCACTGAGGGGTAACATTTCAAAAAGTACACAACTAGTGACGTCATAAAAATGGCCGCCCAAGGCACGACCGGTAGATATGAAATATATGTATTACAACAATATGTCCACAAAATCTCAAAAAGGACAAGACAGGTATGCCTAAGGCAAGGAAATATACAATACTGATAAGTAACGAAGGTAGCTAATGTCTTCGGACGCGGTGCATGAGCCGGCGAATACACAAGGACCGGCAGGGACGCCGACCAATGCTTTAGTTTATGTACTCCAAGCACGAATCCGTCCTCATCCAATTACCCATTCAACTGCAATCCACACAGCGACCATAGAAGATCGTCCCGCAAAAGCAGACGGCGATATCAGTCCAAAAGAAGGCCGAACACGAAGATTCTCGGGGAAAACGTCTCCCAATAAAATCACTTGGCGCTCTATGCAACCACAATGTTCCTGAACACCGCCTTTTAAATAAAAAGTCACTGGTCCAAAGTGAGAAAGCACTATCACTTCTTATATATTTACTTAAGTCACTGAAAAAAATAAATTACCTGGCCTGGAAGGAAAAAAATGGGAGAAAGCACATCGCCAACAATGCAATATCACCGGCCGGTAATTTTTAAATGTCACACAATTCGAGAGTTCTGCATAGAATTTAAACACACAATACAAGTAAAACATGAAATGTTAAACCGCTGCCACCAGATGTATTGGGTGGCAACTAATGATAGTCAAAACTGTGGGTACACAATGTATTTTTCTGATACAGACAATTTGCGTCTGTATACAACGAGAGCTCGCTCTCCACTCACGCCACGCCGCCAATTTGGCGCGAACAGACATGCATCGCATTTGCGATATCCAATATAATTACAATATACAGAATGATTACACATAATTACAATAAATAATAAACGATAAACAACAAAACATATGACAATTTTATAAAGAGGGGGAAACATATAACCCCCCAAATGAGCAACACACCAGTACAATGTACGATAATATGTTATACAACACACCACGCCAACACAACCCACCTGTTGGGAACCCCTGTCTCAAAGGAACCATTAAAGTTGGATTGCTCTATGCTAATGATGATGTAAATGAATGTGTAGATTTTGCTGATGCTGACTGGGCTAGTGATAGATCTGACCGTAAATACACACCAGGTTACTATTTTAGGCTCGGGAATAGTGAACCGATTTCTTGGCGCTCAAACAAGCAATCGTGCGTTGCACTCTCAACTGCTGAAGCTGAATATGTAGCACTATCTGGTGCAGCACAGGAAGCTGGTTGGCTTATATCTTTGCTAACGGACTTGAAACAGGATTTTCAAAGTCCTATAATTATCTTTGAGGATAATCAGTCTGCTATGGTCCTTGCGAAGAATCAGAAAGATCATTCTCGTACTAAACATATTGATATAAAGTTTCATTTTGTGAGAGTTGATCAATAACAAAACCATTGGTGTGAAATATTGTCCAAGTGATAATATGTTGGGTGATATATTAACCAAGGCAATCCCTGTAGATAAGTTTAAAAAATTTAGAAAAGTGATGGGAATGACTGAACCAGAAGTGAGTGAATAGAATTTACAAAAACAATACAAGCTGAGAAAGAGTGTTGAAATATAAATATTTGTTATTATGCATCTTGTGTTGTTTTTGATTGGATATACAATTAAATATATAGTAGAAAATTTTAATTTGTTAAGGCGTCTGAAAATGAAGTTATCGCCTTCAGACCCCTCAGCGAAGTGCGGTGGCTATCCAGATATTTTGCATTACAGGTAATTAGAAACTATGAAGGACTGATTACATATTTTGAAAAAAGGCAGATCAAATGATAATGTGGTTAATTATGGTCACAATAAGTTAACTAACGTGACATTCAAGGTAGCTCTTTATGTTTTAAGTGATGTCTTTGAGGAAATGGCCTCTTTGTGCAAAACCTTACGAAGGAGTAACTTGACACCACTAGACAGCCATAATTTTGCCATAGGGAAGATCAACAAAATCAGGAACCAGTATTTAGAAGGTGATGCTTGCTGGAGTGGGGGAGTAAATGGTTTAAACAAGAAGAGGCTGAAATAGTAGATACTAGGCCCCTGTTAAATTTTATAAATAGTTTATGTGCCCATTTAGAAGACCACTTCCTGAGAATGAGGTACAAGAATGGGTAGTGTTTGATATCTTGTCTATTTCACATTGTGATTTCTCATTTAGTAGTTAACATATTAATGCCCTTTGTTTTAGATATCATGATTTTCTGGCTGATACTCCAGAAATGATTAGTTTAATGATTTCAAAATTTCTGTGCAAGAAAAAAATATATAAAATTTTACACATATGGTTGTATTTGCTCTTCAAAATGAAGAGTTTTGTGATTTGGTTAAGTTGATATGGATATTGGAGGAACCTTCCTTGGATCTAGTGCAAACTGTGAGAGGGTTTAGTCTAATGAATTAAAAAAAAAAAAAAAAAACTTAGAAACTGTTTAGGAGAATTTCATTTGGATATGCTTATGAGAGTGAAAAGCTACATAATATATGGAGATTCAATTAATTTAATGTGTATAAAGAGTGGGTAACTGCCAAAGACAGAATAGATAAGAAATTAAGGAATAGAAGCTACAATTATACATAGGAGCATTAGTAATAGGCATAATATGAATATTTAACAATTGTGGACACCCGCTTCATTTTGCGCCATCTGCGTAGGGTCTCGTTACATACGTCTACAAAATCATCGCCAGTATGACACCTCACGAACTGATTTAGTTCTCGGAAATCCAACACCGGTCATATTTGTTCTTTGTTGGCTGCACTGCTGCCATCATGGGCAAGATTCCACCCTCCGACAGCTCCTCCCAGGGACTCAAAATTCCATCATCAGTTCACCGCTCTACTTTGAGGTCAAAGTCGTCCATCACCCCATCCAGCAGTCGACTTTATTCTTCACCAGAGGTGAGCCTTCTTTCAGATACCACTCTACCTCCCAGTTCTGGCCATCAAATTTTGCCAGGAAGTCTTTGTCCTCAATCGTACAAGGCGCCGCCCTCTCGTCGCGGTCGTGCTTCGCGGTGACACCGCCCTCCATGGCCCTCATTGTTATTCCTACGTCTATTTCCGGCCTCAGACGGGTCCTCCCTCTCCCTTCCATACTCGAGTCGCGTATCGCTCCAATCCTCATTTGTCCGGCGATAAACGTGACTTCTCCAAGCTGAGCAATTGCATCCATTCCCAACACCACGTCAATTCCCTCTATAACTATTCTAATGACAAGCACTCTTACTCGTATCGGAATGCCCTCCATCGTCATTTTAGTTTCCTGGCCACTCTTGCAGGGGCAGCAGTGAAACAGGTTGTACGGTTTGTAGGTTTATTAATCGGTAGGTTATATGTATAGAGGGGGCACGTCAAGTACCCAAGAGGTCAACAGAGCAACTGCCCGTGGGCGAAGGTGCTAGGTCCTGTAAGCACACATAAGTGAAGAGAGTCTTTGTTATATGTATGAATGGGGTCCTTATAGTGGAAAGCGTCTGGGGGTCGGGCACGCAGCACTCCACCCTTGCACTAGTTTGCATTAGTCCTATGCCCACCTTCCCCCCAAAGCGAGCGGCGGGGGGGCAGGTGGGTCCGCGCGCGAGGGCGGCGAGGGAAGAGGCGCGACGGTGGCGGCGTCACCGGGGGGCGGGGCCACCGGACGGAGTTGTCGCCGATTGCGCCACCAGATTCTCCCGCTCGGGAGGCAAATTTAGTAGTCCCTGGACCTGCCGCGGCCCATGACCAAACCGACCTTGTCCCACCGGAGGGACATCCGGTCCTGAATCCGCACGCACTGGCCGATGTCCAGGGCGGGGAGGGGCAGGACTTACTCGTCGTATCTTCGGACCGTCTGGGCGGCCCGAGCTGCTGGCTTGCGATCGCATTCTTCCGAGCGAGTCTGCCATTCGGGTGAGAAGGACTCCGGCTGGGCCGGGACGCATGTCCGGAGGGAACGCCTGAACAGGACCTGGGCAGGTGAGCGGCCGGCCAGGGACGGGATGTTCCGTAATTCGAATAGACCGCAGTCGAACTCCTCGCAGTCGATGTTGCCGGTGAGTGCGGTCTTAAGGATGAGGTGCTTAGCTGCTTTGACCGCGGCTTCAGTGTGTCCATCAGACTGGGGGTAGTTCGGAGAGGTGACCAAAAGGTGGACACCCCAGCGTTCCGTGAAGCGGTTGAACCCAGCGCTGGTAAATGGGGAGGCCACCATCGGTGAGAAGGCGGAGGGGGACGCCGACCTCCCGGAAGTAGCAGTAGAACTTCCGGATGATCTCTGATAGCCGTCGTGTCCTGGCCGCAGGGCACGATGACGGGCCAACCCAAGAGTCTGTTCACTATAACCAGGAATGACTTTCCTGCGACGTGAAAGAAATCGGCAGACACGGACTCGAAGGGCCGGGTGGGATAGTTGTCGCACAGCAGGGATTCTCGCTGCTGGCTGGGGTGCAGCACCTGGCAAGGCTCGCAGGCCTCCACCGTGCTCCTGATGTCGAAGTCAATGCCGGGCCAGAAGACGGTTTGTTGAGCCCGGCGCTTGGTGGCTTCCACGCCGCGGTGGCTGTCGTGGAGGCGGGCCAGCGTGCGCTTCCGTAGAGCGGCGGGGACCACGATACGCTGGCCGTAGAGCACCAGATCCCCGTCGGCAGAGAGGGCGTCCCGGAGCCTCCAGTACGGGAGGAAGGAGGCGAGGCGGTTGGACTGGAACCCGGAGGACACGCAGGTAAGCAGGGGGCCGTAGGCGGCGTCCACCCGTGCCACGGCCCAGAGTTCCTGGAGCGTCCTGTCGGCGTCGGGCGACGGACCGCCCTCGCGGGCCCCGGCGTTTTGGGCGACAACGCTCCTGACATGCGCGACGTCCTTGTCGTAGTCGGTCTCGTCCTCCGGCGTAGGGCGGGAGACCGGGGCTCGTGAGAGGGCGTCGGGTATGCAGAGCTGCTTCCCTGCGCACCACTTTGCAGTGAAGACGAAGGGCAAGACCCTCTCCTTGAGCCACTGTAGGGGGGGGGGGTATCTCGACAGTGTCGAGGGTGTATGAGTTGAGGATGGGGATGAGCGGACGATGGTCCGTCAGCAACGTGAAGTGGGACACTCCAAACAGGTACAGTTTGCATTTAGACGCGGCCCACGAGACAGCAAGCATCTCCAGTTCAGTCTTGGCGAAGCGGGTTTCGGCGTCCGTCAGGAACCGCGAGCCACACTGAACGAGACGCAGGTGCCCCTGGCCGTGGTCCTGGAGGATTTTACAAAGGATTACAAAGGCGGAGCATGCCGACAGGAGACCTTTTGGTCCATATCTAGGTCGGATGCGAAAAAAAACATAGCAATGATAAATGAATAAATAAAATATATAATGATATAAATAACAAATAAAATACATAAATAAATGCATATGTGTAGTTAAATAATAAACAGACAGGTAAATAGAAAATAATGATAAATTGACATATAACTAATAATAAATGAAAATCAAACAGACAAATGATAACAATATAAAAACAATTTATATAAAATAAATGGTAATCATTACAGCATCTTGCTTAGGTGTTTATCTAAATGATTCTTAAAGCTTCGAACTGAACTACATTGCACTGCCTCTGCAGGAAGTTTATTCCATTCATTAACTACACGGTTGGCAAAGTTGTTTCTACCCACTTCCAAATTTAATCTATTTCCGGACAGTTTGAGGCCATTGTTTCTTGTCTGATTCTCATTCAGTGTGAAAATTTGGTCACTTTTGATGTCAATTCCCTTTAAAATCTTAAAGACCTGTATCAAGTCACTTTTGAGTCTACGCTTTTGTAGGGAAAACAGATTCATATGATTTTCGTATGATATATTTTTGATATTTGGAATCAGTTTTGTGGCTCGCCGTTGGTGATCATACGGAAACAGTATATTCCAAATGTGGACGAACTAACGATTTATATAGCTTGTTAATGAGTGATGGACTTTTGAAGTCAAAAGATCGCGCAATCAGTCCTAGAATCTTATTTGCTTTCTCAGAGGCTGAAATACACTGCTTGGATGATTTGAAATCGTTACTGATAATTACGCCGAGATCTTTTTCACTATTCACTTTTGTTAACGTGTAATCGTACTTACTGTTATTTTTACCTATGTGCATTGCCTTGCATTTACTTGTGTTAAATTTCATTAGCCACTTTTTAGACCATTGCTGTAATTTATCTGAATCTTCTTGAATATCTAATTGGTTTAATTGATTATTTGCCATTCCGCACAGTTTTGTATCATCAGCAAATTTGGAAACAGTAGATTTTAGTCCATGGTCTATATCATTTATATATACTATGAATAGAAGTGGCCCAAGAACGGAACCCTGAGGAACTCCACTTGTAACATTTTTCCATCTAGAAGTTTTTCCATTCAAAACAACTCTCTGTTTTCGATCATTCAACCAATTACTAGTCCAACTTAATAGGCTACCACTTATTCCGTGTGAAGCTAATTTAGTAAGTAGTCTTTCGTGTGGGACGGTATCAAAAGTTTTTGCAAAGTCTAGATATATTAAATCTATATTGTTTCTTTTGTCATAATTCGAGATAACTGTGTTGTAGAATTCGAGTAAGTTAGTCACGCAAGAACTTTTCCATCTGAAACCATGCTGGCTATCATTTATCAAACGGTTACTTTCTAAATGATGTTCGATAGCATCTCTGATGATAGTTTCCATTATTTTTCCTATGATTGAAGTCAAACTTATAGGCCCATAGTTATTTGGTTTCATTTTGTCATCTTTTTTGAATATGGGAGTAACGTTAGCTAGCTTCCATTCTCTTGGGACATCTCCGGATATGATGGATTTCTTGAAAATAATTTCTAATGGAACAACAATCTCATTTTTCATTTCCTTTAAGATTCTTGGATGCCAACCGTCAGGCCCTGGTGTTTTATTAACTTTGAGTTTATCTATACACCTTTTAATTTTTCTTTTGTTATATTTGCCGTAGTGAGTAACTTTACCCTAGACTTTTCACAGGTTTCAGTTTGGAGCTCACTTTGAGGTGTTTCGTCAGCAGATAATAGTGGACCATTGTGATTCCTAACAACCTTTTTATCTCTAATGTAACTATAGAATTCTTTGGGATTCTCTTTGGATTTATCAGCGATATTCATTTCGTATTGTCGTTTTTCTTGTTGTCTTTTTCAAATCACTCTGTATTGATACATAACTTTCATAATCATTAGATGCACCCAAGCACTTATATTTCTTATAAGCCTGTCTCTTTTTAGCAACACTTTTTTCAGTTTCTTTGTCGAGCCACTTTGGGCGAGCCTGATTTAGGGGACGTCTGTCCTTAAAAGGAATGTAAGTATGAATCATCTTAGTGAGCGTATTTTGAAATATTTCCCACACCTGATCTACAGGTCTTTCGTTTAATTTTGCCTGCCAGTCTGTAAGCTGAAGCTCCTGACGTAGTTCTATGAACTGAGCTTTACTGAAATCGGGGTATTTTAGAAACACAACACAAGTATCTATTCTAAAAAATTTAGGAGTTTGAATCTAAGTTGTGATCGCTATTTGCAACAGTTTCACCGACTTCTACATCAGTTATCATGCTTTCTCGGCTGGTGATCAATAGATCGAGTAAGTTTCCATATCTTGTGGGCTCTTTTACATGCTGAACTAAGTAATTGTCACCGAGAAAATAAATCAAGCGACTACCTATATGGCCATGTTCAAAGGTCATCCAATCAATGTCAGTAAAATTGAAATCACCCATTATCAATAAATCTCGGTTGCAGAAACTAGACAATTCTTGAAATAACAGTTTGTCGTCTGCTAATGATAATGTCTTTGGCCTATATATTACACCAACATTCATTTTTTGTCCATTTGTTTGGGTTAACTCAACCCACGAACTATCATATGCATCCTGTTTCACTTTCTCTAAAACATAAGCATGGACATTGTTTTTAACGTACAACAGAACACCCCCACCTTTCTTGTGGTTTCTATCCTGATGAAAGTGTTTAAATCCCGCAATATTAAATTCAGGTTCGAACTCTGTACCATTTAACCATGTCTCGGTTATTCCTATCATATCGAGATTTTCGCTTTTGACATACGCCTGTATTTCTTGAAATTTGTTCCTAATACTACGAGCATTGAAATACATGGTTTTAAGAAACTCGTGATTATTTCTTTTTGACACGTTTTGAGTTTCAACATCATGTCTTACATTATATATATATATATATATATATATATATATATATATATATATATATATATATATATATATATATACATATGTATATATATATATATTAACACCTTGCTCTATTATCATTTGGTCCTTCATTGACATTCAATACCTCATTAACATTTCTCCCATCAAAATTAACATTTCCCCCATCTGGTCGCTCACGGTCATCCGATATCTTTTGTACCTTTGTCCGTAAAGGCGCGACGCATCCGTCTGCAGTACTACCTGCAGGGCGGGGTCGAAGGGGGCCAGCACGGGCGGTGACGACAAAGCTCGCTTGACGTCGGCAAAAGCCTTGTCGTGATCCGGGGTCTAGGTGAATGAGCGCTTGGGACTCAACAGAGGCCGTAGGGGTTGAGCCACCGCCGTTATGGCCGGAGTGAAGTCCGCCAATTGGTTCACCAAGCCCATAAATGAGCGTAGGTCGGTCAGGTTGGCGGGCGTGGGAAAGTCCCATATGGCCCTTACCTTGTCCTCGACTGCTGATGCTGGGGGGCGGCAACTGTGTTTCTCCTTGTTAAGGGTGATGTCGTGGTCGCGGCACCTGGTAAGCATGTGGTGGATCCTCTAGAAATGGGAGGGGAGGTCGTCGTCGAACAGAAGGATATCATCCACCACCTTGACACAGTTGGCCACGCCTTGCAGAGCCGCGTCTCCCCGGAGGCAGTAGGCGTCGCCAGTGGCCGCAAAGCCCATCGGTCCCCGGCTGTGCTTGTACCGCCTGTACGGGGTGATGAACGTAGTCAGGTGCTAGTCCTCTTCTGCGATGTCTATCTGCCAGTAACCGTGGAGGGCGTCCGCCGTCGTGAAGAACCTCGCGGAGGGGGTGACGCTGCGGACCGCCGCAAATTGCATGGGCGAAGGGTGAATGGGGCGCGTTACCTGAGAGTTGAGTTTCGTCAGGTCGACCGTGATGCGTACGCTCTTATTCTTGGCCACAGGGACCATCGGGTGGTACCATTCCGAAGGTTCGTCGCCGATAGGTGTGATGATACCCTGCTGCACCATTGAGTCAAGTTATTCCTTCACTTGATCCCGGAACGCGAACGGTATCGGCCTGGACGTGTGAATGGCGAAGGGCACCGCGTCGGCCTTCAGGTGGATTTGCATGGGGGGAGGGGGGTACCATCTTCCCTAAGGGGTTGAAGCTGAGGTCATCCATCCATGGAAACCTGCATGTCGCTGAATTCCCGTAGGAAGTAGTCGTGGGCGGCGGCTGGCGAGGTGTCAGAGGGAAGTGCTAGCGTGGCGCACCTGTTTGCGTACGTCACCTCGAGGATAGGCTTCGGGAAGTCGGGCGGGATTATAGCCGACTCCCGACAGTGGCCAAAGGAAAGGAGCAGGGTTTTGACCCCCTTCGTGAACCGGTATGTCGGCGGTGCAGCTTCTGTCGCCGAGCGTCAGAGTAGCCTGGAAGGGGGGGGGGGATCCTGGACCCGTCGGCCATGTACGTCGGCCATGTACGTCGGCGCTGAGATTGGCGGCTGCAAACTAACCCTAGATATCCCCAGTGTACCCAAGTGCCGGGCGCCTATCACTGTGACGTCCGTGCCTGTGTCCGGCAGCATAAGCAAGCTCGAGGACACGTTCCCGAAGCGGATGCAAATATTGACAGATGTCGGGGAGCGGTCGGAGTTGTCGGACACCTGTCGGCAGGCGCCAGCCTTCCCAGGGGGATGTGCGGGGGCACCGGGGCTTGGCGGCTCGTGGTGATTCTCGTCCCGATCCCTGGACGACTTGTAATACTTCTTCCATTGACCCTTCTTGCGGCAGGCGCGGCATCAGGCGTTCCTGGCAGGACACTGGCAGGTGTGAGGGAGGTGTCCCTTGGTCCCGCAATGGTGGCAGGTATCGCCAGGTCGCGAGGAGGGTGCGGGAGGCGGCTGAGGTGGGGGTGCGCACACCTGGCGTTGAGTACTTTTATATGCCGAAACGGCGCACACCTTCGGGTTGCCTGGCGATCCGAGACTGTCCCCCTAGCCGACTCGTGCGAGCGGCAGTGGGTCACTACTTCCTGCAGTGACGCGGTTGCGGGGAGCGAGCTGATGCGCTGTACGAGTCCCTCGTCCCTGACGCCCATGAGTATAACCGTTTTCATCTGGGCCTCCGCGCAAGCGACGGCTAGGTCTACCTCCTAGGCCTTGACCTTGGTGCGGCCGTAGAAGTCATCGAAGGATTCGCCGTGCTCTTGCCTGCATTGGAACAGGTCACGGTGGCGGAGGGCCTCGACTCGCGCGTTCCGGAGGTGGGACTGCAGCCGGTCGAGCACTTCGTCGGCGGAGAGTGGGGTATCGTGGGGGATGTCCAGCGAGTTCCGCAAAACCCCCTGTACGCCGAGAAACAAACACGGTTTGAGTTGTATAAGCTGTATGTCGTGCGGCATCTTATTGACGCCGGCCATGGCGGCGTAGTCGGCCCAGCCACGACAGGGACGACTGGAAATGGGCGTCGGCCTGCAACGGTGGCGGGCGTGGGACCGTCAGGTTGCCCCGTGGCAGGGGAGCAGGCGGCGCTCCGGTGACAGGCGGGGGCGGCACGGGTAAAGTCAGCGGATGGCTCGATGGAGGGGGCGGCGTGCGGGCGGCGAGGGCTAGGAGTTGTTGAAGGGTCTCCGCTATTGCGTCCATTTTCGCACGGCCTTCCCTACGTTCGTCTCGGACCTCCTCTTTGCCGCCATCCCGCGGAAGCGTCACGTTTGGCGTGAGTGCGGGCGGGGCGTGTAATTCGACGTCGCTGTCTTGCGACGAAGGTGAATCGCTCCTTTGTGCCATGGACCGGGCTTGGGGGTGCGGTCTACGCGAGTCAGCTGGGGTGTTGCGTGACGTGAGCGCGTTCCCTATGTGGGTCACGGCCGCGTCGGGGGCGCTCTACCAAAGGGGTATCCGAGGGGTTGGGATGAAGGGCCTCTTTGTTCGGTCCTCTATGGGCCCATCGAAGTGCGCCGCACGATAGGGCTACACTGCTGAACTGCAATGCACAATACTGCACGGTTCGACGTGCACACTATTGCAGAATTCCTGCAACACCTCGTTCACGTAAGCACCACCGGATCGTGTATTGTCACGTTACTGTCACTCGTTCACTTGTACGCCACCGATTACCGAACCGCGCTCGTGTTCCACTGTTGTACGATGCAAGGATGTTTGCGATTGCTAGCAATTGCAAGCATCCTACTCACTGCGCCATCTTTGCATGTATTGTTGCAGGGGCAGCAGTGAAACAGGTTGTATGGTTCGTGGGTTTATTAATTGGTAGGTTATGCGTACAGAGGGGGCACGTCAAGTACCCAAGAGGTCTACAGAGCAACTGCCCGTGGACGAAGGTGTAGGTGTTGTAAGCACACATAAGTTAAGAGAGTCTTTGTTATAAATATAAATGGGGTCCTTATAGTGGAAAGCGTCTGGTGGTCGGGCACGCAGCACTCTACCCTTGCACTAGTTTGCAATAGTCCTATGCCCAATACACTATACCACAGCCACCTTCACAATTTGTCTCCCTTACGTCGACTGTCATCAGGGCCTGTTTGTATTTTTTAACCACGTCGGTCGTTACAATCGGAGTTGACCAGCCGGAATCTATTAGTGCCCTCACGCGACTTCTTCTCAACCAGACATTTACAATCGGCATATGGCTGGACGGCGTCCTTACATTTCCTCGGCGGTTGCTTTCGTAGCGGCCGCCCTTTGCCCGTTTCCCTGCTTGCAATGGCGAGGTATATGTCCCAGCTGATTGCATTCGTAACAAATGAGCCCCGCCTCTCTACAGTTCCTCACGAAATGATCTAATCGCCGACACACATAACAACGGACCCTAGACGGCTCTCGCCATCCGCTGTGGTCACCACTGGACTCCCCCGTTTTCCCTTCTCCATCGTCATCTGTGGTGGCTGCCGTCACTACGGCCGCTAAAGGCCTATCCTTTCTATCCTCGTGAGAAGCCTAGCGCGAGCTATCAATTCGTCCGTACTCGCCGTCACCGCATTATTTATTTCCTGTAGTCCAGCAGATATGCGATCTGGAAAGCCGTTCACAAACATCATCCTGACGAGTTTCTCCAAGCCTTCGCCCTTGAATGTAGACAACCCAGCCAATCTTCTGATTTCGTTAGCGAAAACATCAACCTGTTCACCAGCCCAGCGCTTTTTTTGCAGCCGATAAAACGGTTCGAACAGACTCTCGCCGGAAGCCTCTTGTAATCTCTTCTTTACCTTCCCTGGATCCACTTGATCGCCAGGCACCATTTTCAGGTAGATGGCTAACGCATCGTTCTCCGGGTTAAGGGCAGCAATATAGCTAGCTACGTCTGTTACTCTGTTAATTTAGCCACTAATTCCGCCTTTTTGAGCCACCCGGCGACGTCTCCATTGCCGTCAAATGGCCTTAAGGTGATATTGTTCATCTTGAATGGCTCCTTTGTGCTCGTTGTCTCGGTCATCTTTGGCGCCTAGATAGCTTGTAGGAAATTGTCGATCACTTACCTGATTTCTGTAGAAATTCCGTTCCTGCGGTTGCTTCTGCTTCACTCTTTAACCTCCCTTCGTTTCACACCACACACTTCTATCATTCCCTATCCTAGCTTACCTAACACCTAATCCTAGCACAGTCCGGGTTGCTTCTCCCTTATCTCACTCGCACACACACACACTGCCGGCACCGACGCCCTAGCATGCCAGCGCCATCCCCGCCTCACTCTCACCTTTTGACCTCGCCCCCGGGAGTGCCAACTGCGCACCCCCGTCTGTACCACATTCACCACATTTACACCACAACCTATATGAAAGACAAGGAAATTACTGGGCCAAGCAACTACGATCCTACTTGCAAAAGCTAAACTTAAACCTATAGGGTCTCAAAACGACAAAAATGAATAAACAAATAAATAAATAGATAAATAAATAGATAAATAAATAAATAAGTAAATAAATTAAATAGAAATAAAGCCCGGATAAACGATATTGACACTGTAGTGATGCTACTGTTGGTGAAGAGAAAGAGGTCTTGGTGAGTTCGTCTCCTTTATTGTAAGGTACGAGTGAACTGATTTTACATGCGGCGGGAGCCGCTATATATACCGCGTGGGTAGTCACCCGTGGTGCGTAATTACATAATTGCACTGGGTTAGGTTAGGTCGGGTCAAGCAGGGTCGCACTGGCAGAGAAGCGTCAGGTCGTGGGCGACATCATACACGTTCCATGCCACGTGATGATCGTGGTGTGTACAATATTCCCCTCTCAAAATTGCCTTGGCTTCAGAGGGCGTCTTGCACGTGGGAATTTGGTGAGCGGAGTGTCGAGGTGTGCCGGTTTTAGGCGATCGATGGAGACCCATTCTGGCCTGCCGAAGATGGAGATGCGGAAGGTCTTGTCCTTATGTTCAAGGACAAGATGGGGGTCAGTGTAGGGACGGGTGAGTGGTGGGGTGTGAGCGTCCGTCCGCAGGAAAGCGTGCGTCGAGGTATGGAGGTGTTTTGGGAGGTATTCCTTCACCTCCCGGTGATGTGTCGGCACGCATGGAGCAAATTTGTCGACAGTGCGTCGCAGCTGCTGCATGCTCTCGAGAGAATCCTTTGGAGGGAAGAATTTTGCGGGCACAACGAGGGTTTGGCCGAGGACCATCTCTGCTGGAGACACGTTGAAGTCATCCTTGATGGCCGTCCGAAGGCCAAGGAGTATCCATGGTAGTTAGGGGTAGCCAGGAGACGTTGTTGCAGCGTGCCATAAGAGATGTTTTGAGTGCGCGGTGGGTTCGCTCGACCATGCCGTTGGCTGCAGGGTTGTAGGAGGTAGTGTGGTGGACTGTAATACCCAGGAGTTCAGGGAGGGAGTGCCTCAGCCACGACGTGAAACAAGTTCCTCGGTTGGAGGTGACGTGTTCCGGGAGGCCAAATCTGGCGATCCATCCACTGAGAAATGCTGTAGTGCAGGATGAGGCGGTACTATCCTTCATGGGGATGGCCTCCAACCAGTGGGTCGATCTATCAATGGCGGTGAATAGGTAACGATGGCCTTCCGATGGGGAGAGTGGGCCGACGACGTCGACATGAATATGTGCGAAGCGTCGTCGGGACTGATGGAATGATCCTATGCCTGATTCAGTGTGGCGAAGAATTTGCTTTGCTAGCAGGCAATGCAGGACCTGGCCCACTCCTTTGCGTCCTTGGAGATGCTGTGCCATATGAATTTCTGCTTCAGGAGCTTCGCAGTGACACGCCCTGAAGGGTGAGACAGACCGTGTATTAAATGAACACTTGACGTCGGAGGGCAGCTGGAATGAGGGGTCGTGGGCGGCCGGTACTAATGTCGTAGAGGATGGTGTGGTTATCGTGAAAAGGAACGTCTTGCCACTTAAGGGATGTGATGGATGTTCTCTATAGGCAAGTGTTTCAGGATCCTCCCGTTGCTCTCTAGCGATAGCTGTGTAGTCAAGGCCGAGTTGAACTGCGTCGATGGCTATTCGGGAGAGGGTGTCTGCGACGGGGTTCTTTGTACCGGGGACGTGCCTGATGGTGCAATTGAACTCGGCGATGGCGGAGAGGTGGCGGCGCTGTCTGGCAGACCAAGCGTCCTGTTGTTTCGTGAAGGCGTGCACCAGAGGTTGATGGTCGGTGTTGATGATAAATGAGGAGCCTTCGAGGAAATGGCGAAAGTGGCGGACGGCGTGGTGGATGGCGAGGAGCTCTCTGTCGAAGGTGCTGTAGTTGAGCTCGGCCTTGGAGAGTTTCCTGCTGAAGAAACCGAGGGGTGTAGGTCTGCCACGGAGGATTTGTTCGAGCACACCCCCTATGGCGACATTGCTGGCGTCCGTTGACAGTTGTAGCTGGGACCTGGTGCAGGGAAGGAGAAGGTGGTGGCACGGGCATATTTTTTTTTTTTTTTTTTTTTTTGCGTTGACGAAGGCAGCTTCCATGGCGGGGTTCCACAGGAGGTCCTTCGGTTTTCCGTGAAGGGCGTTATAGAGTGGGTGCAGCGTTTGAGAAGTTGACTCCTGCAGGGCTTTGATTGATAGGTTTGGGAAATTTGTTGACTGCGGTGACTTTATCCTGCAGGGGACGAGTGCCGTGAGAAGAGATGAGGTGTCCCAAAAAATGGGACAGACTTTTTCCCGAAACTACATTTGTCAAAGCGGACAACGAGGCCGTTGTTCTGGAGAAGCTCGAGGATGGTCCGCAGGTGTTGGAGGTGCTGGTCAGGCGAGTATGAGAAGACCAGAATATCGTCCACGCAGCAGACGCAGAAGTCAAGATCACCGAGGATGCCGTCCATTAAGCGCTGGAAGGTCGCACCTCAGTTTCGCAAGCCGAAGCAGGAGTAATTAAAGGTGTACGTCCCGAAGGGGGTGGTGATGGCGGTCTTCGAGATGTCGTCTGTATGTACCGGAACAGTGTCGAAAAGATCTTGGCGCCGTTGAGGTGTGGTGACGTCGGCGATGTTTGGGAGTGGGTAGTGGTCAGGTTCCGTCATCATATTCAGCCGCCGGTAGTCCCCACAGGGGTGCCAGGAACCATCGTTCTTCTTGACGAGGTGAAGAGGGGAGGACCAAGGGCTGGAGGCCTTTTTGCAGAGGTCTAGTCTTTCCATCTCTGGGAATGTTTTCTTGGCGACGGCGAGTTTCTCGGGCGGTAGGCGGCGGTATTTGGCAAATACCGGGGGCCCAGATGTCTTGATGTAGTGGTACACGCCATGTTTAGCTGGCGTCTGTGGTGTCTGTCGTAGGTCAGGCTTGAAGACGTCGGGGAATTCCGTAAACAGATGGGCGTAGGGCATTCTAGCGTCGATGGTGGTGACCGTGGTTGGCTGTGGCGTGATTTGCAGGGGCGTCGAGGTGGATGCGGTTGCGCAGACTAGACGGCTGTTGACGACGTCAACCAGTAACCTATAATGAGCGAGGAAGTCAGCACCGAGGAGGGGCGTCTTGACGTCTGCCAGGATGAAGTTCCAGGAGTAGTGGCGGCTCCCAAAGGTGAAGTACAGGCGTTTCCACCCGTAGGTGGCTATGGTAGTGCTGTTAGCGGTGACGAACGCTAACGTCCCTGGGGACCCGGCGTTCTGCAGCGGATGCAGGAAATACGGACCTGCAAGCACCAGTGTCTACAAGGAAACGACGTTTAGAGGCCTTGTCAATGATGTAGAGGCCCGTTGCGCCTGTGGAGGCCACCGTGATGGACGGTGGCCCTTTTAGGCGTTTTTTGTCCAGGTACATCCTGGTTGGCATTTCTTGGCGAAGGCGCCGAATCTTGTCTGGTAGTAGCACAGGGGCAGAGGGACGGTGGTCCGGCGTCGCTGCCTTTGTTGCTGTTGTTGGCGCCTGTTGGTTGGCGATGCTGCTCCGGCGGAGATTTCGTCCGTGATGTCGTCAGCAGTACAGACATCCTGACTCCTTGCTGCGGCGGCGTGGATATCGGCGAGATGGTCCGCCTTCTGTGAAACTTCGTCGGTGGTCATTTCCTCGGCGTTGCCAAGGGCGGATCGGACGGGAGCTGGGAGGCGCATGAGCCACAACTGACGAAGCATATCGACGTTCCTGCTGGTTCCGTTGGCTGTAGGTGGGAAACGGGCGATGGACATCATCTCGAGGTATGCTGTACTTGGTTCAATGTCCCCCAGTGGCTGTTGGAAGAGTTGGAGGATTTTTGTGGCTCTGGAGGGTGCTGACGGCATGAATTCCTGAAGCAGGTACTGTTTCAGAACGTCATACTGGATAACGCTGTCGTGTTGACCGAGCCATTGGGAGATAAGTGGGAACACATCCTCGGGGATCGCCTCGAGAACATAGTCTACCTTCGTTTGGGACGCGCTTATATTCCGCAGGTGGAACTGGATATCCGTCCGGCGAAACCAGGAGGGAGCGTCGACCGTAGAAAAAGGTGGTAGCTTCAGGAAATTTCGGGTGATTTCGGCCCAAGGTGATTTGGGCCCGGTGATTCCGACCCAATGTTTTCCGGGCCGAAATCACCTCAATGTTGGGCCGAGTTCACTAGCTTAGGCTGGCTTTCCATGCGAGCGTTTCAGCGCGCAATACGGTCACTTTCCCTTTTGTTCCGAGCTTGATTCTTTCGTCAACTTTATTGAACGCCTGTGAACAAAAAGAAAAGTCATATATCGCTCACATGGAGAGCCATCCTTAAGGGGGCTACTATCGGTCTTGCCGGTTACCGGTTACCGGTCAAATCGTCCGCGGGTCAAAACATCCCCAGTCCAAAACGTCCTCGGATCAAAACGTCCTTGGATTTCAGTAAAGTAACTTATCATTTTTTTTTTACTTACATACATTCATATACCAAGGCCTTACCCCCTTACCAGGGGGGTAGCCAAAAAGGACAAGGCACAAAAACATTCCCACCCATTTCATCCCCGAAAACACTCCACACCCCTCCACCCTCCCTCCCATCTTAGCACCTCCTAGATGACGGGTCATCCCTGCACCCTGTCCACTGCCCTGGGTCAGAAGCAGTGTCGCAGGACACAGCACATCCACAGCAAGGCCGCTTTATTAAATCGGCGACCCCCCTCTCCGTCCCCCCCATATAAAGGAGAGGACGGGGAGAAATCCCTTCGGGCTGCGTCAAAATTTTTGCTCACACACACTACCTCACCCCCATTCCCCCGTCTAATCCACCTCATGCATCACAACATCATCCATATACAACCATTCTCCATTCACCCCTATCTTCTGTCCTCTCCCGTCCTTCCTCAACCGACATTCCCCTCTTCCCCAAAGCCCCCTTCACCCCATCCATCCATCTCATCCTAGGACGTCCCCTCATGTTCACTCCCTCCACATCTGCCTTCCATACCTCCTTTACTAGTCTTTCTTCACTCATTCTTTCCATGTGTCCAAACCATCCTAATACTCTTTCATCCACCCTATCTCCCAGCTCCCTTTCCACCCCTGTTCTCCTCTTCACTTCCTCATTTCTCACTCTATCTAGCATAGTAACCCCCATCATACTTCTCAGACACCTCATCTCAAACACATTCAAGTTCCTTCTCTCTTTCTCTCTCTCTCATGTTCCATGTTTCTGCTCCATACAGTGCTGTTGGCACAATCACTCCTTCATACAGTCTCCTCTTAGCATCCATTCCCAGATTACTATTCCTCATTACACTTTTTAAATCACCAAGGCATTTACTCGCTTCTTTCAATCTACATTCTACCTCCACCTTCACTCCACCCTTTCCTACCACATTTGCACCCAAATATCTAAAACTATCCACTTCCTCCAGTTGCTCTCCCTTAATGCTCACTTCCAGATTACTGCCACTTTCACCCCTTGTACATCTCATCACCTTACTTTTACCCACATTTAGCTTTAGCTTTCTTCTATCACACACTCTCCCAAACTCTGTCACCAGCTTCCTCAATCCCTCCTCCGATCCTGCCACAAGCGCAGTGTCGTCCGCAAACAACAGCTGGCTCACCTCCCACTTTTCTCCATTTTCTTTAACCATCTCCAATCCCTGACCCACTACCCTTGCATTCACCTCTCGCACCACCCCATCCATGTATAAGTTGAACAGCCAGGGTGACATAACGCATCCCTGACGAAGTCCCACCTTTACCTCAAACCACTCACTCTCTCCATTTCTAATCCTGACACAAGCTGTACTACTCTCATAAAAACTCTTGACAGCTCCCAGCTTTCCTCCTATCCCATATATCCGCATAACCTCCCACAGTGCCTTTCTGTCTACCATGTCGTAAGCCTTTTCCAGATCCATAAAGGCCCAGAAAACATCCTTCCCCTTTCCTATAGCTTTCTCACATATCTGTCTTACCACAAAAATCTGATCTACACAACCTCTACCTGTCCTAAACCCACACTGTTCCTCACCAATTACTCCCTCTGTTCCTCTCCTAATCCTCTCACTAATTATTAATGAAATAGAAATGTTTTTGTGTGAAGTTGTTTTTTGCAACACTGAAGAAAATTTGCATATGGGGGTTACAGATACCTGTGGCATAGTGATTGGGGGCACGCAACTAAGGATGTAGGGTCGATTACAAAAATGTGGCGTCTTCACTGCGGTTTTTTTTTTTTTTTTTTTTTTTTTTTTTTTTTTTTTTTTTTTTTTTTTTTTTTTTTTTTTTTTTTTTTTTTTTTTTTTTTTTTTTTTTTTTTTTGCGACGAGGGACCAGGCCTTTGGTTGGGGTGGGGGTGGGGGTGGGGTTACACGTGAAACATTCTATTTTTGGGCCAAAATGGCGTCAGTGTTTGTATGTTACTTCTAGGATGGGGAGGTCAAGATCGTCCATTAGGAAGGGGGAGGGGGCAACGCCTTGTTAGGATTGAATTGTGTGTGTGTGTGTGGGGGGGGGGGGTTGAAACTTTTGGGGGGGTTGGCCAAAATGGAGTCAATGTTTCTATGGTTCTGGGGTGGGGGGTCAAGAGCGTCCATAAATATCAATGTGTAAAACAATTATAACAATGTTAGGAAGGGGGAGGGGGTCAAGACCGGGGTCAACGCCTTGTTAGAATTGAATTGTTGGGGGGTGGGTATGAAACTTCTTTTTTTCCAAAATGGCGTCAATGTTTCTATGGTTCTGGGGGGGGGGTGTCAGGATCGTCCATAAATATCAATGTGTAAAACAATTATAACAATGTTAGGAAGGGGAGGTTCAACGCCTTGTTAGGATTGGACCATTGAGGTCACTCACACCTTATCACATTTAGTGTGAAATAGTGAGTTAATATAATAAACTAGCGGTTCCTTTAATGAGTGAAGACAATGGACCATTGACGTCATTCGCACCTAATCACTTTTAGTGTGAGATAGTGAATTGATATCATAAATTAACGGTTTCTTTAATGAGTGAAGACAATGGACCATTGCCGTCATTTGCACCTAATCACTTTAAGTGTGAGATAGTGAGTTGATATCATGAATTAGCGGTTTCTTTAATGAGTGCAGACAATGGACCATTGACGTCATTCGCACCCAATCACTTTTAATGTGAAATAGTGAGTTAATAGCATAAATTAGCGGTTCCTTTAATGAGTGCAGACAATGGACCATTGACGTCATTCGCACCAAATCACTTTTAGTGTGAGATAGTGAGTTGATATAATAAATTAGCGGTTCCTTTAATGAGTGCAGACAATTGACCATTGAAGTGTGACTTATGGGGTTTTAGTTCTCAGTGCTTCAGTTATAAAATACATGTACAGTATCTACGTGCATTTTGACAAATTTTGCAATTTCACGCAAGGCGCTCAAAACGTTTAACTTATTTTTCATTTCGTTCACACACTTCTACTTTTTATAGAATCCTTTTTATATACCCTAATTATCAGAGAAAATATTTTAGTATAATACATGGTAATTGCAAATTTCCCTCTGATTGACAATTAATTTACAATTTGTATAGATGGTTCTCTTTGGGTCCACGCTGTTTAATTAATTAGCTGTTTATTGACGAGGTAATTAAGGTATACCTTAAATTAAAAGAGCTTAAATGAGCTTAGAAACCATGCACTTTTTTCAACCCCGTTTTTATGGCCCTACTAAAAAAAAATTAAACTGTAGGAAAAAGGACTTTTAGAAATGAGTTCTACATTATTATTTTTTCCTATTCATACTGTCTTATAAAGGTGAGCGAAGCACCGTGGCCGAAAAATATGCAGTGAATCTGAGTGTTCCGGTATTGAATACATAATCAAAAATTTGCTATTTTTTCAATATTCGTTGTTACTAATTATAAGACTATTATTTATATTTTTTGCTGTTAGGTTATTTTTCATTTTAACAAGCCGAACCTATAAAAATGCGGCATTTCAGCCACGGTGCTACGCCTTAATAACAAATGAATTAAACAGCCATGGACCAGGTGTTTTAGACGGCAGTTAGGTCAGGTCCTTCAGTTTCGTTAGCTTACCTTCCCGGCACAAAGCAAAGAAAATTAGTTTAGTTAAGGTTTATTCAACAAAATGAAATACAATTTCTACATACATATATAGAAAATTTACAAAATTATTTGTTGAAAAGGGAGAGCGTGAAGCAAAGCTTATGAGGAATAAGGATGAAGATGAAAAATTAACTAACCCGCGACTTTAGCTCCAGTTCATTCTGAAAACATTTTGCACTGACTTAAATAAGGATTATATCAAATCGCTCCAGAAGGTAATTTGCTCGGTATTGCGCGCAGAAAAAATTAAAGCTTTTTGAGATATATATATATATATATATATATATATATATATATATATATATTCATATATATATATATATATATATATATATATATATATATTTTTTTTATTTTCCGATTCGCGATTATTTAGAGCAGCCCTGTGCAACCTGCGGCCCTCAAAGGCTTTCATTGCGGCCCTTTCTCCTAAAAATAAATAAGCTATAATGCGGCCCTCAGAGAGAGGGTAGCCTTTCATTTGCTAATTAATGGTCAGGAAAATGTCTGTGTTTAATCATTCTTATGATAATGAACCCAGTTAACCAATATTAAGTAATTATTTATGTTTGTACATTATAATAATAAGGTACGGTAGCCTTTCATTTGCTCATTTATAGTAAGGAAAATACATTTGTTTCGGACAATTCTTATTTTTGTGATCCCAATTTAAATAAAATCAGTAACAAACTACTTATCTATCTTTATCAGTATAATCTCACATAATATGTCTTCGATCGTAGTAAATAACATGAAATAGTAAGGTTATGTGGCCCTCCATACCAACAGAGTAGTGACTAGTGGCCCTTTGGGAAAAAAGGTTGCACACCCCTGATTTAGAATGTACAGGAGACCAAATCTTGATCTTACGTACATAGTACGAGTATACCAAGCCATTTATAATTACTGAAAGTTATTAAAAAAAAAAAAAATCGGAGTAACTTCTCCACTTTTCAAAATTCCAGAAAAGGAAGCGCAGAATCTTTTCTGAATGGGTCTACAAGAAACTAAAGTGCTTGACCCCCTGGGCCGAAATCACCTGATCCCGCTTCAGGGAGATGGTGTTGGTAGCGGGCAGCGTGGCGTCGGGGGTGGAAGCGGTAGATGGATCCATTGTCGCTCCAAAGAGTCACCAGTGTAGCGATGCTACTGTTGGTAAAGAGAAAGAGGTTTTGGTGAGTTCGTCTCCTTTATTATAAGGTACGCGTGAACTGAATTTAAATGCGGCGAGAACTGTTATATATACCGCAGGGTTAGTCACCCGTGGTGCGTAATTGCACTGGGTTAGGTTAGGTCGGGTCAAGTAGGGTAGCACTGGCAGAGAAACGTCAGGTCGTGGACGACATCATACACGTTCCATGCCACGTGATGATCGTGGTGTGTACAACACAAACATATGGAATGCTGAACTAACAAATAAACCCTCCTTATCACACTACAAGTGATGGAAAAAATAAAAACGGAAGAAGAAATCTATTAAAATAACCTAGACTCTGCCATTCTATTCCACGCTAGGACAAACACCTTGAAACTAAATTGGAGAAACCGTCATACCAACCAAGACACTCGATAGAGAGGACTTGTTAAACTGGGACCAGAGAAACACATGAGGACATAGAAAAAAAAAAAACATAGTTATAGAAGAGATCTGAAGAAAAACAGTTTTCCACATAGAGTGGTGGACACTTGGAACAAACTGGACGAAAAAATAGTGTGCGCAAAAACCATTCATGAGTATAAGAACAAACTAGACACTGCGAGATACAAAGGCAGGACACCACGAGGGTTGCTCCTCTTCCCGTAAAATACAACTAGGTAAATACAAACTTCCCGTCAGTGTTGCCACTGTGATCTATGCCAGTTCCCACAAATGAGCGTTTTTTTTTTTTTTTTTTTTTTTTTTTTTTACAAAATTCCCACAAGGAAATCTGAATTCCCATATTCTCCCACAAAAAAGGAATTATTATAAACACAAATAAGTTCACTGCAACATATATTTAATCAAATTCTACACAAAAATAATGGTAAGCAGTTTAATCATGATAGGTTGGAAGTTACAGTAACTTAAAGTTTACTTTTGTATGAACGATATAATTCAGAATAAAAATAATGTATTGTCTTTTACATTGAAATTAAGTTGTAATGATTTCTTCTAAAACTGCATTGAAATTATAAAAAAAAATCAAAACACAATTTCATTCTATGTCTACTTCCAAATAAACAATATCTTGATTTTCTCGTGTTTTTTCTTCAGCCTTAGCAAAAAAGTTCTTTAACATGTCTTCAGTAGGAATAAAGTCAACACAAGATGAACCCTGAAGAGACAAGCCATACCTAATTTGCAAAATAGCCTCAACAGGTCATACACTAAATTTGTTCCTTTTGAGTGCACGATGTTCATATCCGAAAATACCCTTTCCACATTTGCATTTGAGAAAGGCAAAGACAATGATGCCAAGGCGAAGGCAGAAATATTAGGGAACTTCCGGTTACCTGCAGAATCTAGTTTTTCATATACCTCTGCCCAAAATGCAACACTGCTTTCCAAACATGATTTTGGCCATTGCTCAAGGTTAAGTACACCCCATTCATTTTCTAGTTCATCTATATCTCTGACTATAGATCTGTACCTGGAAGCAATACTTGCAATAGAACCCTTGATTTGAGAAGTGGCTACACGAGGATGCAATTTCTGTAAAAGAAGTAGGGTGTCAACATTATCTGGCAGGCGCAGCTGCACTTGATTAATCAACTCAAGTACAAACTCTTTACATTTCTCTTTGACGTTAATCATCTGTTTATTGGTTAAGGTACAAAAGTCTGCAAATGTGTTGAATTCATAACCAAAATTGATAGCATTCAAAGGCAAAATATAATTCTGAAATTTTAAAGAAGGGAGATCTTTGGCACATTTTGATAAGTGAGCTGATTCTACCACCATATGCATAATATTACGATACATATCGATCAGGTCTTCAGTAAGTTTAGCTAACTCAACATTTTGCCCTTGGAAAAGTGTGTTGACTCTCACCACCTCCTTAAGTACTTTCCGAACATATAAAAGGTACAACTTATTATGATGATCATTGTATGCTTGGATTAGTTGTTTTGCTGTGTAGCAACGCTCACTTGTTTCGCACATTTCAAAATGCAGTTTTAGGGAGTCCCATTGATCAAGCAAGGATAACACTGATTGCCTCCAAACGGGACAACCAACGTGTGCTAGGTAACCCAGGCACTTTCTTGGGTACACGATCCTCAAGAACTTTATACAACTATGTATATTTGTTTATCCTATTTGGACTATTAGAGAACCATGTGTGTGTCTCTCTAACTAAAAAATCAAGAACAGTGGGGAGGTTTTCACATGTCTTACTTGCAGCTAGATGCAGGGAATGACGCACACATCTAATAAGACTTATTTCAGGGTTGTCATTCTTCAAGAATGTTATGAGTGAGTGATGACGACTTACAATTGAATTTGCCCCATCTGTGCCTATACCTATCAATTTGTTAACATCTAATCCATCTTCCATCAAACATTTTTTGACAGTTATATAAATGGTGTCTGCTTTTGCATCCCTTAGAGGTACTAAACGGTAAAAATTGATTGTTCCTGTCCACCTACTTTATGTAAACTGTACAGTATGTCATCACTTGAGTTCTACGTTTGGTACGTCCGAGTCTTTCTGCGCACTCAATTCAAATTTCGTAATTCGTTCTGTACGTTGGTCCTACTCTCCACTGTTCGCTCTCACACGCTCTATGTGAAATCACGCTTGCGGTCCCGTGAGACGTGCAAGACGTTCTCCTTCTTTACTATAGGTTCTGTACGTATACATACATCATATAACTAGACATTAAGCAATAAAGATTAAATGTGATGTTTTTCGTATTAGGGTAGACTTAGCTAGAATATAATCGGTATTCGGTAGTCTTAATTTCTTTACCAGTGCCTATTTATCTACAAATTTAGGACACTTGTCACATTTTTATCTTGGTTAATGAAAAACTACAAGATTTATGGTGTTTTCAGAAATAAAGAATACAAGACTCCAAGATCAAAGCAAAAAATACTAGATCTAGAAGGAAAACACCAGGAGTGGCAACACGAAATACGAATTTATGAGAACACCAATGCCCGGGCCAGCTGTAACCGTTTCTGTTGGTACTTGGCTGATACATATTTGAAAATTGACGGGGTGTCTTGCCTTATTTAGCTGTGTATGTACTTTTGCACTATTATCATTACTATTATTTTAACATTTACTTGATATCCCATAAAAATTCCACAAAAATCAAAATTCCCATGAGACCTTCAACAAAAATGCAAAATATCCAGAAAAAAATCCCACAGATATTGAGGTGTTAAAGTCCTCCCACAAAACATCCCATGTGAGCAACTTTCTCCCACAAATTTGTGGGATATTCCCACAAAACGGCATCCCTGCTTCCCGTGCCGTCGGAGCCAAGAAAACCTCGAACATTTCTTACTAGAGTGCACCAGCCTATCCGGGGATGCCGTTTTGTGGGAATTTCCCACAAATTTGTGGGAGAAATTTGCTCACATGGGATGTTTTGTGGGAGGACTTGAACACCTCAATATCTGTGGGATTTTTTGTGTGGATATTTTGCATTTTTGTTGGTCTCATGGGAGTTTTTATTTTTGTGGAATTTTTATGGGATATCAAGTATATGTTAAAATAATAGTAATAATAATAGTGCACAAGTACATACACAGCTAAGCCAAGTATCAACAGAAACGGTTATAGCTGGCCCGGGCCTGGCGGTGGAGGGTTGGGGGTGGCATGGGTGTTCTCATAAATTCGTATTTCGTAAGCAGTGTTGCCACTCCTTGTGTTTTCTTTCTAGATCTAGTATTTTTTGCTTTGATCTTGGAGTCTTGTATTTTTCTTTTTCTGAAAACACCACAAATCTTGTAGTTTTTCATTAACCAAGATAAAAATGTGACAAGTGCCCTAAATTTGTAGATAAATTGGCACTGGTAAAGAAATTAAGACTACCGAATACCGATTATATTCTGGCTAAGTCTACCCTAATACGAAAAACATCATATCTAATCTTTATTGCTTAATGTCTAGTTATATGATGTATGTATACGTACAGAACCTATAGAGGTAAAGAAGGAGAACGTTTTGCACGTCTCATGAGACCGCAAGCGTGATTTCACATAGCGTGTGAGAGCGGACAGTGGAGAGTAGGACCAACGTACAGAACGAATTACGAAATTTGAATCGAGTGCACAGTAAGACTCGGACGTACCAAACGTAGACCTTAATAAGTGACGACATACAGTTTACATAAAGTAGGTGGACAGGAACAATTAATTGTCAGGGCATTCAGTTCCACAGTCCACAGGATTGGTTTTCGTCAACATCCCGGACTCGTTTTTTTTTTTTTTTTTAGTTAGACACACACATGGTTCTCTAATAGTCCAAATAGGATCGACAAATATATAGACTTGTATAAAGTTCTTGAGGATCGTGTACCCAAGAAAGTGCCTGGGTTACCTAGCACACGTTGGTTGTCCCGTTTGGAGGTAATCGGTGTTATCCTTGATCAATGGGACTCCCTAAAACTGCATTTTGAAATGTGCGAAACAAGTGAGCGTTGCTACACAGCAAAACAACTAATCCAAGCATACAATGATCCTCATAATAAGTTGTACCGTTTATATGTTCGGAAAGTACTTAAGGAGGTGGTGTGAGTCAACACACTTTTCCAAGGGCAAAATGTTGAGTTAGCTAAACTTACTGAAGACCTGATCGATACGTATCGTAATATTGTGCACATGGTGGTAGAATCAGCTCACTTATCAAAATGTGCCAAAGATCTCCCTTCTTTAAAATTTCAGAATTATATTTTGCCTTTGAATGCTATCAATTTTGGTTATGAATTCAACACATTTGCAGACTCTTGTACCTTAACCAATAAAAATTTATTAACGTCAGAGAAATGTAAAGAGTTTGCACTTAAGTTGATTAATCAAGTGCAGCTGCGCCTGCCAGATAATGTTGACACCCTACTTTTACAGAAATTGCATCCTCGTGTAGTCAAGGGTTCTATTGCAACTATTGCCAGCGGCGGCGCCAGGAATTTTTAGTTGGGGAGGCTAAGCAAATTTTTTGGGGGGCTAATAGTAATATGATAATACACATATATTATCCTCATTTCAGAAGGGGAGGGGGTTAATGGTAGGGCTAGCACTGATGGCTGACAAATCTTTAGCCCTGGCAATTAAAAATTCCACTTAATAAAATTATTTCAATGAGTGTTTTAAATTTTCAATTTGCTCATTTCAGTTGGGGGGGCTGGCCACTTTTTTGGGGGGGGGCTAAAGCCCCCCCCCCTGGCGCCGCCACTGACTATTGCTTCCAGGTACAAATCTATAGTCAGAAGTATAGATGAACTAGAAAATGAATGGGATGTACTTAACCTTGAGCAATGGCCAAAATCATGTTTGGAAAGCAGTGTTGCATTTTGGGCAGAGGTATATGAAAAACTAGATTGAAGATTCTGCAGGTAACCGGCAGTTCCCTAATATTTCTGCCTTCACCGTGGCATCATTGTCTTTGCCTTTCTCAAATGCAAATGTGGAAAGGGTATTTTCGGATATGAACATCGTGCACTCAAAAGTAAGGAACAAATTTAGTGTATGACCTGTTGAGGCTATTTTGCAAATTAAGTATGGCTTGTCTCTTCAGGGTTCATCTTGTGTTGACTTTATTCCTACTGAAGAGCTTGAAGAAAAAACACGAGAAAATCAAGATATTGTTTATTTGGAAGTAGACATAGAATGAAATTGTCTTTTGAAAAACTATTTTTTTTTATAATTTCAATGCAGTTTTACGAGAAATCATGAAAACTTAATTTTAATGTAGAAGACAATATTTTTATTCTGAATTTTATCATACAAAAGTAAACTTTAAGTTACTGCAACTTTTAAACTGCTTACCATTATTTATGTGTAGAATTTGATTAAATATATGTTGCAATGAACTTATTTGTGTTTATAATAATTCCTTCTTTTTTGTGGAAAAAAATGTGGGAATTCAGATTTCCAGGGAATTTTGTGGAAAAACACTCACACATTTGTGGGAACTGGCATAGATCACAGTGGCAACACTAAACCTATCATCAATCAAGGTCCGATAGGAACTGCTTGAACAACCCTACCCAAAATACAAAGACTAGATCCCGAAGAAACTATTACTGTTCGATGCTAAAGTAGATAACCTGGAAGCGAATCGCCAAACATTATTATATAACTTCTGGAAATACAGAGCAAAGTCCGAAAATAAACGAAGCGAAACCCAAAACGGACCAGGGGTGCCAAAGCCAAGGCATTCACTCCTACTACTACTACTACTACTAGGTGATCACAAACTGTAATTACAGTCCTTTCACATACGATACTACAAACAAACTGAAGAAAGTACTTCATGAGTAAAGGATTATGGTAAGTTTAGTCGTGGCAGTGGCATACCAATTCGGCCTGTTTTCAGGGACATAAATTTAAAAGTGAAACATCCCGATTCCCGGAGACTTTTCTTGGGGACGTGTGTGTAGGTGTAAATGTAGTTGAATTACTCAATATAGGTAAAATTATCTCCAAGAAAACACTGGATTAGTATTATTCAACTTCCTAGTTGTTTTCCCCCCGGAAGCAATCTCGGACCAGGTGTGAATGAGATGGCCAATGATAAGCCATCTGTGAAACACCCCGGTCACCAATAAGCCATATATATCTGAAACATCCCAGAGGTGGTTATTTAATCTATTTATGCATAATTATGTTGCTGAAACACCCTCAAAATGAATTACCAGTAACCCCTTGTATATCCAGGTAATATAAGGTTTTGGTCTGGAGGGACACACACTACAATTAATATTTTTCCTAGGAACTATTTCAGTAAGATATGAGATAGATATGATATCAGACATGATAGGTTAGGTGGTTAGGAATTAATCATGCTTTGATTTCTTTGACCTCCACATCTATCAGAACAAAGATGGCATCTGATGCAGCCAATGGGCTGAGTTGGCAATGGCCCGAACTGGCTGGCAAGCCAGGGTCAACTCAGTCCATCACCAACTTGGCAGAAGAATTTATCATACTTTAATTTTGACCTCATCTATTAAAATGAGGATGGTGTCTCAAGCAGCCAATGGGTCGAGCTGGCTGGCAAGCCAAGTTATTGAAAACCAATAGTAATAAGAGTACTGAATTTTTACAATAATAGATTAGGCACATAATCAATGGAGAAACCAGTAATAATAACCACTATCTTTTTACAATAATAAATTAGGTACATAAGTCTATGGAGAGCATGCTAATGTTGTCTTTTTGAAGATATTGAGAAAAAATTCTAGTAATAATCTAAACTAACTTAACCTAACATAATCTAAACTAGCTAATGTAGGAAATAGATTTGATTGAAATATTATCATGAAATACCAGGGTGGGGAGCTTATATCTCAGATTGTGGTGGTACAGCTTTTCAGCTTGAATTGAGAAATATGAATTTTGTATCTCAAATTGTTTGTGGAAAAATATAGGCTTTTATAATTTCAAATATTGAATTATTTTGGGTGAAATTTCAGAAGCATGCAAACATGGATATTTAGCACAAAACTTATGTGGTATTATTAAGGTAGTGCTCATCTACGTGATATATCAATACATACATATACCAGGGGCTTTTTCCCCGGCATTTGTAATAGTCATTTTGAACTATCTGTTCTTTTCATTATCTGCACTTCATGTATATTGATTCAATGCCAAATAGAATCATTATTATAATTATGGATGGGGTAAAAGGGGCTTTGGGGAAGAGGGGAATGTCTGTTGAGGAAGGACGGGAGAGGACAGAAGATGGGTGAATGGAGAATGGTTGTATATGGATGATGATGTGATCCATGAGGTGGAATGGGTGGGGGATGGGGGGTGAGGGAGTATGTGTGAGAAAATTTGATGCAGCTTGAAGGGATTTCTCCCAGTCTTCTTTTCTGCATGAGGGGACGGAGAGGGAGGTTGCCAATTTAATGAAGTGGCCTTGCTGTGGATGTGCTGTGTCTTGTGACACTGCTTCTGACCCAGGGCAGTGGACAGGATGCAGGGATGACCCATCATCCAAGGGGTGCCAAGATAAGAGGAAAGGAAGAGGATGGAGGGGAGTGGAGTGTGATAGGGTTGGAATGGGTGGGAGTGGTTTTTATGCTGTTGTTTTTTGGCTACCTCCCTTATAAGTGGGAAAAAAAGCCTTTGGTTATTGTATGTATGTACAAGGAAGGTAGCCAAAATCAAAAGGCATAATTCCACTCCCACCCATTTCATCTCAACTCCACTCCCATTCATCACCCCTCCCCCCCTCCCCTTTATCTTTCACTGCAAGGCCGCTTCATTTAATCAGTCCCTTCATCCAGAAACAATGAAGATGGTGAGAAATCCCTTCAGGCTGCATCAAAATAACTTGCACATAACCACTCCCTAACCCCCCATCCCCGATACCCTCTCCAATCCATGCATCACACCATCATCCATACTCAACCATTCTCCATTCACCCCATCTTTTGCCTTCTTCCTTCCTCAACAGACATCCGCCTTATTGCTCAACACCCGTTTTAACCAATCCATCCAACTCATCCTCAGTCATCCCCTCATCTTCATGCCATCCACCTCTGCCATCCACAATTCTTTTACTAATCTTTCTTCACTCATTCATTCCATATGTCCAAACCATCCCAATACTCTTTCATCAACACTATCTCCCAACTCCTTTTCCAATACCAATTCCCTCACTTCATGTATCACTCTATCCAACCTTGTTTCATATCAAACACATATAAACTCTTCCTCTCTTATAGTCCATGCTTCTGCCCCATACAATGCTGTTGGCATAATCACCCCTTCATACAGTCTCTTAGCATCCATTCCCAAATGTCAATCATCACACTTTTTAATCACCCAAGGTGCAATTCTCTCCTCTTGTACATCTCATCACCTTACTTTTACCCACATTTACCTTCAACTTTCTGCTCTATCACACTTTCACAAACTGTCACTAATTTTCTTAATCACTCCTCTGATCATGCTACAAGTATAGTGTCGTCAGCAAGCTACAACTGTCATATCTTCCATTTTTCTGTATTTTCTTTAACCATCTACAATGCCCTATCCATTACCCTTTCAATTACTGCCCACACCACCCCATCCATGTACATATTGAACAGCCATGGCAACATGACAGGTCCCTGATGCAGTCCCACCTTTACCTCAAACCACTTGCTCTCTCCATTTTAAATTCTACTACAGGCTCTACTACTCTCATAAAAATTTTTGACTGCCCTTAACAGTTTTCCTCCTATCCCATAGATCTGCAAAACCTCCCTCAGTGACTTCCTGTCTATCCTGTTATAAGCCTTTTCCAAATCCAGAAAGACCCAAATAATCCTTACCCTTTGCTAAAGCTTTCTCACATATCTGTCTTACCACAAAAATATGATCCATGCAACCCCTACTTTTCCTATACCCACTCTGTTCCTCACCAGTTACTCCCTCTGTTCCTCTCAATCAAAACACTCCCATAAGTCTTCCCAACTACACTCAATAAACTGATCCCTCTAAAACTACTACAAACATTTGTCTCCTTTTACCATGTAAAGTAGAACTATACTGGCATTCCTCCAGTCCTCTGCCACTCTATCCTTCTTTAGACAAACATTAAACAACCATACCAGCCAGTCCACCATCAGTGCACCTCCCTTTTGTAGACACTTCGTATGACACCCATCAAACCCAAGTGCCTTACCTGCTCTCATCATTTTGATAACTGCTTTCACTTTGTCTCCCCCACATATCAATACATAAAAGTACCAAAGACTTCTTCCCCTTTACAAGGGAGGTAGCCAAAAATCAAAGGCATAAAATCCACTCCCATTCATTCCATCCCCACATACTTCACTCCCATCTACCCCCTCCCCCCTACCATCTTGGCAAGACAGCACATCCACAGCAAGGCCACTTCATTAAATCAGCGGTCGCCCTCTCTGTCACCTCATGCAGAAATGGAGATGGAGAGAAATCCCTTCAGGCTGTGTCAATTTATTTTCACACATACTCCCTCACCCCCCATCCCCCACCCACTCCCTTTCAGGCAACACAGCATCATCCATACAGAACCATTCTCCACTCACCCCTATCTTCTGTCTTCTCTGGTCCTTCCTCAACATGCATTCCCCCCTCTTTCCCAATGCCCCTTTTACCCCATCCATACATATCATCCTTGGTTGCCCCCTCATGTTCACTCCATCTACCTCTGCCTTCCACACCTCTTTTACTAATCTTTCTTAACTCATTCTTTCCATGTGTTCAGACCATCCCAATACTCTTTCATCAACCCTATCTCCCAACTCCCTTTCCACTCCCATTTTCCTCCTCACCTCCTCATTTCTCATTCAATCCAGCCTGGTAACCCCTATCGGGCATCTCATCTCAAATTCAAACTCCTCCTCTCAGTACAGTATTAAATATTAATTTGGTAAATTGAAATAAATCAACATAATATATGTTTTTCTTGGCAGAAATCAATAACAAAAAAAACTTGCTTAAAGGAAATACATAATTGAACAGAGTTGCAATGATAAGTTTGGGATGCCATGTTTGTGTCATCTGTTCAATCCTGCTCAGTGTCAGTTTGAGAATGGAAATGGCTACCTTGTGCACACCTAAGCAACATATCAATATAGTATATTAGATATTAATTTTGTAAATTAAAATACATCAATTTTTACTCTTCTTGAAGCACTGAAATGCCTCTATGACCCCCTGTCCAATCAGATACCAAAACCTGCTGATGCCTCCTTGTATTGGGTGGCAATAAAAGTAATTTGTGGGAATCACACTGTAATCTCAGATACTGACAATATGGGCTGGCTTTCAACTAACGCCAAGCTCCAGTTGGCGCCAAAAGACGCACATCACATTTGCGATATCCAATATAATTACAAATATACATAATGTACACATAATTACAATAAATAATAAAACAATAAACAACAAAACGTATGACAATTTTATAAAGAGGGGGAAACATATAATTCCCCAATTAAGCGACACACAATTACAATGTACGATAATATATATACAATCATACCATGCTAACACATTGCTCGGCCAGCACCACTCGGTGACCCCACCGAGCAAACAAGAAAAGACTGACCGAGGCAAGGAGAATCCAAAATACACAAGGACAAACCACACACACACCACATATGCAACAGTGGCAGACAGAAGTGTGGGAAAATGGATACAATAGCACACCCAATACATTAAATAAACACATACATAATTAATTACATAAAGACAATACATACAAACACATAAAGGAACATAAGACTGGCGCCAGTTAACAAAAATACAAATACAGCAATTGCCGGATGTCCGGGACATGATACTTAATATCTAAACACGACAAAATACAATGCAAGGTAGTACACTTAAGAGCTAAACAATAGTTACACATTATAACCAAGAAAGGGACACACAAAAAAAATTGTAAACATCACAAGGAATACATAACGATACACAATGAAAGTTTAGGTAATTACAGGACCCCTTGACCTAAGGTCATAATTATG
Organism: Oratosquilla oratoria; assembly: GCF_046742065.1. Taxonomy (NCBI): domain Eukaryota; kingdom Metazoa; phylum Arthropoda; class Malacostraca; order Stomatopoda; family Squillidae; genus Oratosquilla; species Oratosquilla oratoria. The sequence continues at coordinate 15,561,662 of NC_134789.1, read as the reverse complement.
AGGGGTAGATAAACAAGGCATAGTTCTTACAGTGGGCCCTGGAGGAGGCCGGGTAAAGGCAGGGATAGGCACTTGAGTCTTTTTGAGCCTATCAGAGTGTAAAATCTTGCCAAGGCCTGTAGAAGGGTAAAAAATCCTGAACTTGTTAGGGTGTAGGCGTTCAGTCACCAAAAGGGGGCCCTCAAATTTACAATTCAATTTCGACTGGCGATCAGGCATGCTTTTGAAGACATGATCACCAACACCGATGGTCACAGGTTTTGCACGAGCATGTTGTTGTTTCAACATGTCGGCCTTTGAAACATCCAGTTTATCTCTTACAGAACTATAAATGGCATGCATCGCATGACTGGATTTTACTATAGTCATCTAAATTGTAGAGGGGACGAGCAGGGCTGTCAAGCACATCATATGGGAGCCGTTTCTCAACTCCAAAGGTAACATAATGAGGTGTTTTGCCTGTAGAAACATTAATGGTGCTATTGATACAAGCACTGACATGGGGAAGCCAATCCTCCCAAGACTCATGAAAATTACTAGCAAGGTGACGTAGGATCTCTGAAATTTTCCTGTTTGTCCTCTCAACAAGACCATTGGACGCTGGATGATAAAGAGTCACGAATGTCTATTTGATGCCGTAATGTTCGCAAATACCTGCCAAAACCTCGTTCCTAAATTCCGTCCTATTATCACTAAGGAGCACCGAAGGAGGGGTGTATGGACACAACACATGGGAAACTAAAGCATGTGCTACAACTGGTGCAGATTTGTTACGTAAGGGAGCAAGACTACAAAACGACTTAAGTGGTCCACACACACAAGGACATACACAGAGCCCTGAGTGCTACAAGGCAGTTGCAAAAGGTCCATAGCCACAGTCTGAAAAGGGCAAGAAGGAGTAGGGTACTCTAAAATGGCAGCAGTGCTCGTAGAACCTTTGTTCTGGGCACAAGAACTACACCGGGCTACATGAGAGGTAATGTCTAGTCACATTTTAGGCCAATAATACTTCTTCCGTGCCATAGCCAGAGTTTTGTCACGACCTGGGTGACCAGCCTGAGGGGCATCATGAGCAAGGGACAAAACAACGGGAACTAGAGACTCAGGGATCACTAGCTGTTCCACATCTTGCTCAAGCACTTCCACATTTGTATGAGAACCTTGTCCTGCAGGGAAAATTGGGACATAGGTATTGGTAAAGCTGGTAAGGTGGAATCATCACCAGACTCCAAAGCATAAATGACTGCAGACCAAACAGGGTCTTCATGCTGAGCTTTGACCAGATCCTGCAGGGAAAAGTTATGAATCACGGTAACAGCAGCAACAGGGATAGTCCGTGAAAGTGCATCAGTAACGTGGTTTGCATGCCCGGGGATATGCTTAAGGGTTGGATTGAATTCCTCGATCGTGAGGAACCATCTGGCTAGGCGGCCTGACAGATTCTTGCCCTTAAAAAGCTGAGTGACAGCAGTGTGGTCCGTGTAGACTGTAATAGGATATCCAAAAATTATATCACGGAAGTGCTTTAAAGCCCACACCACTGCCAGGGCCTCTAAATGAGTAACGGGACTCAGGCTTATTAAGAATGCGACTAGCATATACAATAACACAAGGTCTACATCCATCTACTTGTTGCATGAGTACAGCTCCAATGCCTGTACCAGAAGCATCTGTACAAATGGTAAAGGGGAGACTGTAATCAGGGAAGGCCAACACAGGCACTACAGTAAGAGCAAGTTTCAAAGAATCAAAACTATGCTGATGAACATCACGCCACTGGAAGGAAGAGTCCTTCTTGAGAAGGCGAGTGAGAGGGGAAGCAATTGAAGCAAAGTCTTTAATGAATGCACGATAGTATCCTGCAAGTCCAAGGAAGGAACGTACATGTTCAACTGTCTTCAGTATAGGGAAGTCTCTCACCGCCTTGATTTTATCACCTGTGGTGTGGATACCATGTTTGTCTACAACATGACCTAGGAATTGGATACTAGACTTGAAAAAGGAACACTTGGGTAAGTTGAGTTTCAACCCAGCTTCAGCAAAACGTTGCAAGACAATGGACAACTTAGTAAAGTGGCTTTCCACATTTTTGGAAACTAAAATCAAATCACCCAGGTAAACAAAAAGTCCATCTCCAATTAAGCCATGAAAAATGGAGTTAACTAAGCACTGGCAAGTCAAAGGAGCATTCCGCAAACCCATGGGGCAACAAAGCCATTCATAGTGCCCACTGGGAGTCAAGAAGGCCGTGACTTTATGAGACTTCTCCTCCAGGGGTATCTGCCAAAAACCTGCTTTTAAATCTAAGGTGGTGAACACCGTATTACCAGTGCCAATGGACTGAAGAAGCTCGCTTAAGAGAGGCAGAGGGTAATGGTCTGGAATGGTGACCTCGTTAACTCTCCTGTAATCAACAACAGGACGAAAAGATCCATCTTTCTTAGGCACCAGGAGAAGAGGCGAGTTCCACTCTGAGTGGGACTCCTGTACAACACCTTCACTCAATAAATCGTCAACCAAGGACTGGGCTATAAGCCAACGAGAGTGAGGTAGCCTGTAAGAGGGGACGTAAACAGGACGAGTACCTGGCTGAAGATCAATTCTAGGAACCACACGGTCCGTAACCCCTAACGGATCACCTGGTAAAGCCAAAGCCTGATGGTGAGTAACTAACAGGTCAAGGAGATGAGGCGTCTCTTCAGGAAAATCAATCTCGCCTACAAATGTGGGAAACTCGGAAGCTAAGTGAGCAGGGTCACGTGTTAGAGGAGACTGTAGTACAGAAGTGCTCTAATAGGCGAGTCCTGGAAAGGAGCGACGTGTACCACCTCAAAGGAGCCTAAGTGACTGCCAGGATAGAGAGGAATAGAAGCACCCATGACATTGGTTACCATGATCCTCGTGAATAGTGGAGAGAGTTCCTTCTAGGGCAAGCCGACAAATATGAATAGAGTCAGGCAAAGAGAGAACGTCAGACCCTATCGGGGCACCTGAGACGCGCACCGGAACTCGAACAGAACTTGAAAGCTCAATAAGATGCTCTCCTATAACAACAACAGCACAATGAGAAACATGTTTAGAGCGCTTAGAAGTTGGTACAGGCACATGTGCGGACTGATCAAGCACAGTAGAATCATAAACAGAAACTGGCCTATCCGATGCAGAGATATCACAATTGCAGAAAGTCACTACACGGTGACTAGGAGAAATATCTATGCCATGAGTAAAAGCAGCAATGACTGCAACAGCTCTGTAGGGAAGAGGCCAAACGCAGAGTATGGGAGTCCAATATATTTTACATTTCGCCCAGCAGGGCTTCTTCAGAAATAACATCGATGAAAAACATTTTACTCCTTATATAGCCCGAGGCTTGCGGGGAGAAACAAACATTCAAATGGTGTACACACAATTTGCGCAAATTGCTTGTTACTTGTAATTAAAATTGCCAATGGTTTGTTTATTGTAAAAAATCCACTATTCTGATTTATATTTTCTATGAGGGATATAAACGCCAATTCTAAACATCTACGTTTCATTGTATGGTTTTCATATTTTATAATCTTGGAGTTATTCCAATCAGCATTGTGGCCGGTATTCCAATCAGCATTGTGGCCGGTATCGAATCTGAAGAAGCCCTTCTGGGCGAAACGTAAAATATATTGGACTCCCATACTCTGCGTTTGGCCTCTTCCCTACAGATCTATGCCATGAGCTGTAAGAGCATCAATACCCAAGAGACACACTTAAGGGCAATGCCAGAGACAACAACAAAAGTGATGGTACTCCCCCAGGTAGGCGTAGCTCCTCCTTGGGGATCGGTGCCATCTGCGTAGAGCTGATGGCCAGGGGTAGATGCTGCTGTTTGGCCCCCAACTCTTGGGGTTGGGGGGTGGTCCCACGACGTAGACGTTGCAGCTCCAGGACGTAAGAAAGACTTTCCCACAGACTCAGACTATACACCCTTCATAGACAGTCAGACAAAACTCATATTACATAGTCTCAAGCACTCATCTGCCTGTGGCCCTGATAACATAAGCAACATACACCTAAAACACATTGGACCACAAGGTATACACGCACTCACAAACATTGCAAACTACAGCTATTCACACAACACAATACCCGACATCTGGAAACATGGTAAAATAATCACCATTCCAAAACCGAACAAAGACCCAACAATCCCAACATCGCACCGCCCAATCACACTTCTCTGCACCCCCTCTAAAGTCATTGAACGCCTAATACTTAAACTTGTCACACCATATATTCCCCTTGCTGACTCACAACACGGTTTTAGGCCACTACACTCCACAAACACTCTTCTGACAAAACTCACACATAGAATTTTAGATGGCATCAATTCAGATAGGCCCCACCACAGAACACTTCTTATAACATTGGACATTAGTAAAGCTTTTGATGCTATCCCCCGCCACAACCTAACAAATAAAATATATAACACAGACATGCACAATAACACCAAAAGATGGCTGGCCAATTATCTGGCAGGCAGGAATGCTCATGTGTCATATAATGGCCAATCATCGCACATCAGAAACATTAAGAACGGAGTACCACAGGGCTCGGTTCTATCCCCCACATTATTTAATCTATACATGCATGACTTACCCACGCCAGACACCTCAGAAATACAAATCTCTTCCTACGCAGACGACATAACAATCACATGCACACATCGTAACACAGACAAAACTGCAGAAATAATCCAGCCTTACCTTGACACACTCAACACATGGTTCATCACAAACAGACTCAAAATAGCTCCAACCAAATCTACAGCAACACTTCTCACCAACTGGACAAAAGAACACAAATACATACCTCATCTCTACATCAACAACACTCTAATACCACACACAAACACACCGAAAATTCTTGGTGTAACATACGATACATCCATGTCTTTCAAACAACACCTCACAAACATAAAAAACAAATGCACACCTAGACTTAACGCACTTAAGTCAATCACTGGAACAACATTTGGACAAAACAAAGAAACTAATATAACAATATACAAACAATGCATACGCTCAGTGATGAATTATGCGAGTCCTGCATGGGCTCCTAATCTCAGTGAGACACACCACAACACCCTTCAAATCATACAAAACAAAGCCCTAAAAACAATTACAGGCTGCACAAATACATCACCTACAGACCATTTACACCATGAAACAAAAGTCCTCAAAGTCAAGGACCACCTCGACATGAGAGGCACACAAACACTTGCTGCAGCCACCACAAACACATCACACCCGCTACACTACATAGCAGAACACCCACACACACCAAGAAACATTAAAACTACACCCAAAGACCTTTATTACACACAGATACTCTCTTCTCTTCCTCCACAACCACCAAATACCAGCCTCCGGAAACATATTCATAATCATATCACTCACCGCTCCATTAACACACTGAAAGACAACACACTGCTGCATGCCAGACCCCCTGATATCCACCCTTCTGAATCTTCTCTCCCACGTAAGGACAGAGTCCACTTGGCCAGACTGCGATGCGGTCACCACCCAGCACTTCTAAGCTACCAGAAGAGGCTGGACGACCGTGTTGTGAACAGCTGCCCAGGATGTAACACTTCACCCCATACCATACAACACATAATGGAAGACTGCATTATACACAATCATACACGCAAACAACACAACATACACTCTATAAAGGATTTGTGGGAAAACCCAGTTTCGGCTATGGCCTTCCTTGGGGAGACGGGACTGCTCGGACAGACAGTGTAGGGAACGACAACAACAACAACAACAACAAAAGTGACATTGAAGACTGTAGCATGCGAGGGAAACTGTAAGGGAAGACAAACGGATCCAAGAACAAGTAAGGGAGAACCTTGCACAGAATGCAAATTATTACAAAAGGGAGATTATACAATTCCCGTAGAGCAAAATAAGCCTTTCTACTTAAGAGACTACATTCTGCACCAGTATCTACAGTGACAGAAAGAGGCGTATCCCTAGTAAGAAATTGAAAGGTAAGTAATTGAGAAGACTCAATAGCCACAAAGGGAATTATTTGAGACCGAACATTGCTGGTCAACTCTTTGGGTTGTGAAACACGTGCTGGTGAAAATGGGATTGACGAGGCTGTTGAGAAGGCACCAAAAAAAGAATATACATAAAAAATTCCAAAATAAGACGAAATCTATCTAAAGTGATATTGCCATTATCTACCCAATTTGAATGTGAAAGTGACTCTAAAGCATCAACAACAATTATACAGACGCTCCTCAACTTACGTTTTAGTTACGTTCCGAACGGCCGAACGTAAGTTGAAAATGAACGTAAGTTGTTACTGTACTATACATCCGTAAATTCTATTCCCGTATCTTACAAAACACCCCTAAATCATTAATTATACACATAACATTGTAAAATAATAACATTTAAAATAAATTAAATTCAAGCAACATAAATTGAGATGGTGGAGGAGGAGGGGAGGAGGATGAGGCAAGGCACTTTCAGTCTGTCGTTTGTGCAATGTAAACAATGGACGCAGCGTCATGCGTAAGTATCGTTTGAACTACGGAGAGCGCGCTAAACTAAAAAATTCACTAAAAAAAAAAAAACATTTACAATTTATTTTTACAGTCAGTTCAAACGTAAAATCGAAAAAACGTAAAACGAATGAACGTAAGTAGAGGAGCGTCTGTACTGGCCTGAGCTTGCGCCCGTCTAAAATCAAGAGTGCCCAGTTGGGATATGAGAGTATCAGCCAGTTTGAAACACCAATGGAACGAACCACCACCAGGGGTATCTGAAAAAAGTTTAAGGAAGTTAGACCTAAAGATGTAATAATTATAATTCAGAGATTTGGGATCTAAACACGACACCGAAAGTAACTCCGATGCTAGAGAATTTGGCACAAGCTGGGACCTCACAAAGGAGATCTTTTCAGGCCCCGTCAAAACATTAGAGTGTACAATTGAATCCTCACATTGGCGGATAAAATCAATCGCCTTATAATGGGGATCTTGACCAGAGAATTTCATAACCGACGGGTCTTGATGCAATAATGTCAATGTGTGCGCCATTGTCTCAGATGAGTTTTGTGACTTAGACTTAGACTTTGACTTAGACATGATAGGATTTGACAACTGTAACCCACTGCGTAATAACTTACGAAAACACCGACACTAAGCAAGAATTAATGCAAATACAACACACTTGCACAAAGCATGAAATAATGTAAAAAAAAAAATAATATAGAGAAATCACATGGACATGGGACACGAACGTAAGATAATGATACAATTCACACAAACAGAAGCACTGAAACACAGAAACAATGCAATACATATAGCAAATAATGAAGAAAAAAAATTATAGTAAGACCGTAATTAGCAAAATTTACGTAAAAAAATATATGATGCACTGATGCGTAAGTGTACACAAGACGTCATTGAGGGTTAACATTTCAAAAAGTAAACAACCAGTGACGTCATAAAAATGGCCGCCCAAGACACGACCGGTAGATAAGAAATACATGTATATACAACGATATGTCCACAGAATCTCAAAAAGGACAATACAGGTATGCGTAAGGCAAGGAAATATACAATACTGGTAAGTAACGAAGGTAGCTAATGTCTTCGGATGCGGTGCATGAGCCAGCGAATACACAAGGATCGGCTGGGACGCCGACCAATGCTTTAGTTGGCGCTCTATGCAACCACAATGTTCCTGAACACTGCCTTTTAAATAAAAAGTCACTGGTCCAAAGTGAAAAAGCACTATTACTTCTCTCAAATAAGCAAATCTGCCTGTGGAATGAAAATAGGAGAAAAGAACGGACACAAATATGCACTATTATGATCGGCTATAGTCCAGCGCTGCAATTTAAAGTCTTTTCAGAATGTTCACAATGGAAAAGAATTACCAAAAAGATTGTTTTTACGCTGCCATCAAATGTATTGGGTGGCAATAAAAGTCATTTGTGGGAATCGCACTGTAATCTCAGATACTGACAATGAATACGTGTGTACACAACATGGGCTGGCTTTCAACTAATGCCAAGCTCCAGTTGGTGCCAAAAGACGCGCATTGCATTTGCGATATCCAATATAATTACAAATATGTATAATGTACACATAATTACAAAAAATAATAAAACAATAAACAACAAAACATATGACAAGTTTATAAAGAGGGGGAAACATATAATTCCCCTATTAAGCAACACACAATTACAATGTACGATAATATATATATAATCATACCACGCTAACACTTCCTTGATGACAACAACAACTCTGATGACCTCTGGCATTACAGGTACTGCATTACTAAAAGCAGGTGAGGTTAGGTTAGAACAGAGCAATATATCATACTTTTATTTTCCTCATCTATCAAAACAAACATGGCATCTGGAAGCACTTGTTGCTGCTCCATTTGGTAGTGTATCACTTAGAGCATGTTTTTTTGTTATTGATTTCTGTCCCCAAAAAATTATGTTGATGTATTATAATTTACAAAATTAATAGTTAATTTTCTATTGCTATGTTGTTTAGGTGTGCATTTCTATTTACCACACATATTGTCCAATAGAACCTAACCTAACTATTCCATTGTATTTGTTTTCATTAATTTATTACACTTACTGAGTGGCAATCTTGGTACATCAAGAGGTGGCTTTGTATGTGGTATTTGTGGCTTGCAGGACATGCTGTTTGATTGGGGTGGAATATCATAGACAAGTTCGAATTTCTGGAGGTAGGGGTATGGCAATTGAGCTTGAAGGAAATAATAGAAGTAAAGCTATGTACATATGCAGTTAGTGATAGCATATGAGAGATAAAGTATAATTAATAATGTTCAGCATTATATGAGATATAAGGTATAGTTAATAATATTCAGCATTTGCAGAAATTAACTTAGCATTATATAACACATTTGTAAATCACAACTAACACCACAGTGGGATGAAAGAGTTGAGTAAGTGAAACTATATATTTCAATTGCTAACTGTAATCCTCTTCAGTGGTACTACTGAAGAGGATTGCAGTTAGCAATCAAAATGTATAATTTCACGTAACTCTTTCTTTCATCTGACTGTAGTGTTAGTTGTGATATAAGATATATGGTTACAAACTACACCATGCAGTTATAGACAAGAGTATAGCAAAATAAGAAGCAATTATAATGATATATAATGAAATAAAAACATAATCACTACACACATAGTTAGAAAATACTATTACCAAAAACTAAAGTCACAAAATTCTTATTAGCTCCCAATTCTTTTAAGTTGATCATATATACACTTTTACCCATATGATATAGGCTGATAGGAAAAATTATTCTTTTTTGGTTGTCAGACACTTTCTCTCTTGATGTTACCATGTGAAGTATCATAATATTATATGCATATTCAGGGTGTGCTTGGTGTGTGCTGCACACCTTCAGCCAGAGAGAGAAATGCATGATAGTTATATAACTTCAGTAGTTTGATAACAATAAGAGACTTGGCTGCTGCTCCCAAGCTTTAATCAACTGGAACACCAATAGACCTGAAAATACATTACAGAATGTAACTTACATAATATAATATATGTAAAGTCAGAAAATGCCAGTTTATACAATTGAACATACAGAACTCATCATATGAGTAGACACAACATAATATATAAGACAGTATATGATGTCCACATAATGATTGAATAAGTAGGGGAAAGGAATTAACTTACATAGTCATGACTGGTTCTCCGACAGTTCACAGAATATGACCCACAGCCAAACAAATGACTCAAAGTATGAAAAAGTTTAATGACAAAGTATAACAAGTAGTAAGTGGGAAATCATATTTTTCTTATTGTTATTTTGTTATATGTGCTATAGCTGTTCTGCAGAAGCATTCCACACCCAATAACTGTATCATTATGTGGCAAAATGCATACACTGGAGTGTGAGGAGAGACAATTGAAAATACAAGTTTTACATGTGTGGATCAATGAGCACACACTGCTTGAGTTAAATTTTGCTGTTGAAATTTTATGTTGGCTAGAAGGTATAATGTATCTTTGCCATTCATTATATGGACATAATTAAGACTTGCAGGAATTATGATATAGTATTTATTATGAAACCAAATGCTAGTCACTCATTCAGAAATAAAGATTGAGTTTAACCAAGTCATGGATGCTGTTGAATGAAACAAACAAAACTCCAACCTTGAGTCATCAACTCAGTTTGATTGAAGCCAGTGTCACTACTGCCATTGTCATGAGAGGGTTGCATTTTGCATAACTTCTTGTTGTGTGTGTGTATCTTTCGATGTACCTCACTGGCACTATTGATACTATTTATTTATTTTTATTTAATGGATGCTCACTGGCTGAGAGGGTTAGGGTGTGGTTACTTTTGGTGAAGGTCGAGATGATGATTTGAACTCTGCTCAGGATCAAGTTGAACTACTAAGTATTTCAGCAGCTTTGACCCATTGTTTTTCTTTCATATTTCTGAAATAACTATTCACATCAGCATAATATATTAGCACAACTTAATTCACACCCTGCCCTAATTTTTGACGTTATAGTGCATTCACAAGTGTACAGTTGAACCTCGAAAGCCCGGACCCCGAATGCCCGGACCCTCGTATTACCGATCGAAATGAGCAAAGGGCGGACTTTTCAAGCAAAGTGCCCTATTTGTCCGGTAGGTGGCAGCGACGACTGTACATGTGTACTCAAACCCGACCCAGTCAAGCCGCCACCAGGGCTGCCGTTTCGTAGAATTTTGTACCAAAACCTAGTAAAATAGCTGCATGTGGCAACTGCACAAGGACATGAGGAATTTTTTTCTACATATCAGCAGGCTGTTAAAAACATGAAAAAACTCGAACATTTGTTTAAAAATCATAGAACTAGTTATCAAATAATAAATGGTACATCAAAATATGACTTTTATTGGTAATTGTGTTACTTTTAAAATATTATACCCCAGGAAGTGTATGAAAGATGTTATGTGTTATAAATTAGTGGATCCTTAGGCAATCACTACTATAGACATCTTGACTCTTGTTGGAAGAAGCTTGATGGCTCCATATCCCAAAAGACATCCTTACCCTTCACAGTAAAGCACCCAAACCACCTTACATTATAATTTATAATTTATTTTATATTGTTTTTGTTTTGTTATCATTTGTCTGTTTGATTTTCATTTATTATTAGTTATATGACAATTTAATAATATTTACTATTTACCTGTTTGTTTATTATTTAACTATACCTATGCATTTATTTATGTATTTTGTTATTTACATTATTATAGTTTTTATTTATTATTTTATTATGATTTTTTTTTTTTGCATCTGACCTAGATATGGACCAAAAGGTCTCCTGTTGGTGTGCTCCGCCCTTGTAATCCACCCTTGTAAAGATATGTTTTTACGGTGTAGAAAAAAATTCTACGCTAAAGTTTCAGCTTTCTTTTCGCACCAGGGCTGCCGTTTCGTGGAATTTTGTACCAAAACGTAGTAAAATAGCGGCATGTGGCAACTGCACAAGGGCATGAGGAATTTTTTTCTACATATCAGTGGGCTGTTAAAAACATTCAGAGACTCAAACTTTTGTTTAAAAATCATAGAACAAGTTATCAAATGATAAATGGTACATCTAAATATGACTTTTACTGGTAGGTACTTATAAAATAGTATACCCCAAAAGATACGTTTTTACGGTGTAGAAAAAAATTCTACGCTAAAGTTTCAGCTATCTTTTAGCGATAATAATATATAAAAAAAAAAAAAAATTATATCTTACTGAACCAACATTTTGTAAAAGTTTGACAAGTATATCTTGCTATGAAAGTCTGCACACGCCCGAGAAAAATGTATGCCCCGGTATGGCAACACTCCCATTCTACACGGCAGTGTGAAAAACGCGGCAACCATGGCCGCCACCACTGTCCCGATATTTACAGTGTACGTAATAAAAAATACAGTACAGTACACTGTATGTACAGTTCATTTACATGCCTGTATTACAGTTATTACAGAATTATTAGTATTATAGTATTATTATTACAGTGTTAGAGTATTATTTTTATGTGTTTCTGTGCCATATCATACATTACCGATACATATACCGCTACAAAAATCTACGGGTGTTAGGGGCGACATTTTTGATGACTGGACTTTTGGCATGACCAGACCGCCCTTCTCCCCAATTAGTTCGGGCTCTCAAGGTTCGACTGTATTTATTTACGGTGTTTACTCTTGACATCAAATGTCTCGCAGCCGACACCCATGAAGTAAATCGAACAAGTGAAGTTGTGATGTCATCAAAAACTACCTCGTGTATCCCATCCTCCTCCCCTTCCCTCCTTCCTCCCCATTTCCTCCTCCCTCCCCATTTCCTCCTCCCTCCTCCTCCTCCTCCTCCTCCTCCTCCTCCTCCTCCTCCTCCTCCTCCTCCTCCTCCTCCTCCTCCTCTCTCTCTCTCTCTCTCTCTCTCTCTCTCTCTCTCTCTCTCTCTCTCACTCTCTCTCTCTCTCTCTCTCTCTCAAAAAAAAAAAAAAAAAAAAAAAAAAAAATGTACTGTAATAATAATTGAATACCATGCATCCGAAAAGGGAATTCAATAACAAGTTTATACATATAATGGATAGGGAAATTATGATAATAACTGGACATGCATTTTATTTCATTCCATACCACTATGGATAAACAGTTCATCCTCATCATCGCTGTCCATGGTGATGATGACGGGTTCCACACTTTCGTGTATGTTGTCCGAATACCAGTACTCTTCTTCGAACGATCTGGACCTTCTCACAGCACCCGCCCACACCTCCTTGGTTGCGATAAGCGAGGTAGTTTGTGATGACATCACAACTTCACTTGTTCGATTTACTTCACTTGTTCGATTTACTTCACGGGGGTCGGCTACGACATGCTTAATATCAAGAGTAAACGCCGTAATTAAATACCCTTGTGAATGCACTATAATGTAAAAAATTAGGGCAGGGTGTGAATTAGTCTGTGCTAATATATCATGCTGATCTGAATGGTTATTTCGGAAATATGAGCGAAAAACGATGGGTCAAAGCCGCTGAAATACTTAGAGCATGGTTTATTAAATTTCATGCTACAAAGTCGACTGTAAGGGGTACCATCCTAGCTTTCCGACAAGGGAAGTTTGTGGCGTTAAACCAGATCATCAAATATTTTTTTTTTTATTAATATATATACAATATAATTGTTTCACTTGTGACTCAAGTTTTTATGACATGATATGATGATAGAATTGTCAACTGTATCTTTTTCAGTGGTGTATTGTTTTTCATTGTTTCATTTCAAACCTAACCTAACCAGATTGTTTATGATCTCTTGTTACTACCGAGATTTCATTTTGCAGAGTGTCACTCTACACACCGATGTTGGAGACATAAAGATAGAACTCTTTTGTGACCAATGTCCAAAGACTTGTGAGAATTTTCTGGCCCTGTGTGCTTCAGATTTTTACAATGGAAATAAATTTCATCGCAATATAAAGGTAATACAAATGTTTAGTTGTATTGATGTAGTACATCCAATTATGAAGTAGAAAATTTTAGTATTAGTTTTAATTTGTAAGATCAGGATACCTTTTAAGAGAGCTGTACTACACTGTTCATAAGGCCACAGGCCAACTCTACCTACCAATTCAACCTGTTTTCTTACTGACTTGGTCTTCCACTTGGACAATATATTTATTGATTTCATAAACTATTTTTGTTTATTTTCAGAAGATTCCATGCTAGTGTGTGAAGCAAAACAAATCCCTCATTCCCTATCATTTTCACAATTAACCAGTCTGGGGTATTGGCTGCATGTTATTGTGGCAAAGTAGCATGCAGCTGATACTTTAGGGTCTATATGGAGTGGCCCTACGGACCAGAGCCACACCTCATTTTGTCTGTGATAGAGGAAGTCTCTGTTCATAGAGAAATTATGACACTTTTATTATACTGCGACTGTCTCTCAGTTATGCTGTCCCCCCCACCCCTTGTTACTGTCCTGTACCATTTCTCTGAATATACATTTCCTTCTTTTGCCTACCCTGTGGTGGGGGAAAAATGCTGCCACCAAGATTCCCACTGGAGTCATACGAGGCGACAAAAACAGGATGGTGATAGGACTAGGAATCCTTCTACCTGTAGCCCCAAAGGGGACATTCCTTAACCCCTTCCATACGGTGCCGCACACGTAGGCGTCATGGACTTAGATCTCGGTGGCAGCATCCAATGCCAGCCGTACGACGTGTCGTAATAATACTCGCATCATAAAATATAGTCACCGCTTATATCGATCGTTCTCTCTTCACCCGTGAATTTTGATAACCATAGAAAATGCGATTACAAAAGAATTAGAAAGAATGTCATTATGGAGGGGCGACTACAATAAATATAATCGAGACGCCGATATGGCAGCCTCGCGAATACACTCGCTCCCCATGACGCCTACGTGTGAGGCACCGTATGGAAGGGGTTAAGAAAGAAAAGTAAAGGGATAAGAGGGTCTAGGAGTTTTCCAACCAGTTCCCTAAGTTTTGGGTCTTTTAATGTGCATGAATGTGGTACAGATGAGAGGAAAAGGGAAGAGATAAGCAAGGCTGACACTTGCACGATTCTGTGGCACGCATTGGCACGACTCGAGTTGTGCCAGTGCGCAAACTAGTCGTAAACTGTGCGTAAAACCGTCATGACTGCGTGCCATGTCGGGACGAGAATTTTGAAATGTTCAAAATTTTGGTCACAACAAAATTTCGCGACCAAACTGGTCGTGAACTTGTCGGGACAATGCGTGCCAGTGCGTGGCAGTGCGCGCCATGCCACGACTGTCACGAACTGCCACGAATAGTTCACGAACAGCTCACGTCGAGTTCACGAGTAGTTCACAACATGTTCAAGAGGAGTTCACGACTACTGCGCGACAGTGGCGCTCGTGTCAGTGTGGGGGTATATGTAGGGCTTCTTTGACACTGCTCGCCATTCCAGAGATCGCCAGTGAAGAGACAACTTGTATCACAGAGACAACATGCTTAAAACAAAGCAGACACGAGGAAGAGCAAAGCAGAGAAGGCCAGAAGCCGACAGGCCAGAGGCAGAGATCGCTGAGAGAGATCATTCCCCCCAGTCATCCATATCAAGTGTCGATGTTATCCCGGAGACACAGCAGGATCCACTTGAAAGCCAGAGACAGCTATCGAGTGAGGACGAGGCTACCAGGCAGCAGAAGAAGCTGGTCCGGGTGTCCAAGAAAGAAATCCCTGAGTACCGCTGGACAGAAGAGGCCGAGTTGAGGTTGGCCGAGCTTGTGAAAGAGAACCCCCAGCTGTATGACAAGAAGCAGAAGGAGTGGCTCAACGTGGCGGCCAAGAACAGCCGGTGGGACCGAGTCGGAGAGCAGCTGGAACCTCCTGCCACTGGTCCCCAATGCAAGAAGCACTGCGAGAACATGAGAACCAGGGTGGGGAAGATTATGAAGAAGGAGAAGAAGAGTGGGGCTGGCCAGCCACAGAGGAGTGCCCATGACGACCAGATCATGGAGACCTGGAGTTTCCTGACGCAACACATCGTCCGGGGAGAGACAGTCCCCAGTGAGCAGTTTGCTGTCCCAGAGTCAGCTGCAGTGACGATCAGCAACGACAATGATGAAGTGAGGTCCACAGGCTCCCAGAGCCAAGCATCTACTACCACCGGGAAGGGCAAGGGCAAGGGGAAACGGTCCAGGCCACCAACAACAGAGACAGCCACCACCACCGACACCGGGGTGACCCAGAGCAACCTCAGTGATGCAGTGAAGCAGGTGAGAATCCCAATGTCTACATGCAGATTGTATTCCAGTTTGATCCATTGCTCTTGACATGACATGTGCAATATGTTGCATTGAAATGCTGTACTAAATTGTTCCAATGTTTGTATGTTTCAGATCCTCTCTAAAGCAGATTCCTTGGGGGCCAGCCACTCCTACACCAGCCAACAGAAGATCGTACATGATTTTGCGTGCCTGCTGGAAGGGCACATGCAGGGCATCCCAGAGGACTCCTGGCATGAATTCCAGATAGACTGTCTCAATCCTTGTCCACCGCTACAGGCAGCGGCATCAGCTCTTCCAGCAGCCACAGCAACAACCACAGACAGTCAGACAAAACTCATATTGCATAGTCTCAAGCACTCATCTGCCTGTGGCCCTGATAACATAAGCAACATACACCTAAAACACATTGGACCACAAGGTATACACGCACTCACAAACATTGCAAACTACAGCTATTCACACAACACAATACCCGACATCTGGAAGCATGGTAAAATAATCACCATTCCAAAACCGAACAAAGACCCAACAATCCCAACATCGCACCGCCCAATCACACTTCTCTGCACCCCCTCTAAAGTCATTGAACGCCTAATACTTAAACTTGTCACACCATATATTCCCCTTGCTGACTCACAACACGGTTTTAGGCCACTACACTCCACAAACACTCTTCTGACAAACCTCACACAAAGAATTTTAGATGGCATCAATTCAGATAGGCCCCACCACAGAACACTTCTTATAACATTGGACATTAGTAAAGCTTTTGATGCTATCCCCCGCCACAACCTAACAAATAAAATATATAACACAGACATGCACAATAACACCAAAAGATGGCTGGCCAATTATCTGGCAGGCAGGAATGCTCATGTGTCATATAATGGCCAATCATCGCACATCAGAAACATTAAGAACGGAGTACCACAGGGCTCGGTTCTATCCCCCACATTATTTAATCTATACATGCATGACTTACCCACGCCAGACACCTCAGAAATACAAATCTCTTCCTACGCAGACGACATAACAATCACATGCACACATCGTAACACAGACAAAGCTGCAGAAATAATCCAGCCTTACCTTGACACACTCAACACATGGTTCATCACAAACAGACTCAAAATAGCTCCAACCAAATCTACAGCAACACTTCTCACCAACTGGACAAAAGAACACAAATACATACCTCATCTCTACATCAACAACACTCTAATACCACACACAAACACACCGAAAATTCTTGGTGTAACATACGATACATCCATGTCTTTCAAACAACACCTCACAAACATAAAAAACAAATGCACACCTAGACTTAACGCACTTAAGTCAATCACTGGAACAACATTTGGACAAAACAAAGAAACTAATATAACAATATACAAACAATGCATACGCTCAGTGATGAATTATGCGAGTCCTGCATGGGCTCCTAATCTCAGTGAGACACACCACAACACCCTTCAAATCATACAAAACAAAGCCCTAAAAACAATTACAGGCTGCACAAATACATCACCTACAGACCATTTACACCATGAAACAAAAGTCCTCAAAGTCAAGGACCACCTCGACATGAGAGGCACACAAACACTTGCTGCAGCCACCACAAACACATCACACCCGCTACACTACATAGCAGAACACCCACACACACCAAGAAACATTAAAACTACACCCAAAGACCTTTATTACACACAGATACTCTCTTCTCTTCCTCCACAACCACCAAATACCAGCCTCCGGAAACATATTCATAATCATATCACTCACCGCTCCATTAACACACTGAAAGACAACACACTGCTGCATGCCAGACCCCCTGATATCCACCCTTCTGAATCTTCTCTCCCACGTAGGGACAGAGTCCACTTGGCCAGACTGCGATGCGGTCACCACCCAGCACTTCTAAGCTACCAGAAGAGGCTGGACGACCGTGTTGTGAACAGCTGCCCAGGATGTAACACTTCACCCCATACCATACAACACATAATGGAAGACTGCATTATACACAATCATGCACGCAAACAACACAACATACACTCTATAAAGGATTTGTGGGAAAACCCAGTTTCGGCTGTGGCCTTCCTTGGGGAGACGGGACTGCTCGGACAGACAGTCTAGGGAACGACAACAACAACAACAACAACCACCCATGACCTGGCCAGCCCCACAGCAGCAGCAGCCTTGGCAGCAACCTCCAGCCAGTCAGCCATCACCTCTAACCTGGATGCCGCCCCAGTCACCACAGTCTTCAGGCCAGTCCTCCTGGACCCATACCATGGAGTGGGAACCAGGGATGCCACCTGCACTGTCAGCCACCCTTGTCCAGGCTCCTTCACCAACACCTTCAGTGTCGTCCCTGTCAGCCACCTTGAAGACACCTGTGACACCACTCAGCTTCCTGGCCCTGACCCCGGGGTCCGTCGACAGCAGCCTAGAGGGTATTTCACCCTCAACCCTCTTCACCTCCAAGGAACTCGACACACCACCAGTCCAACGGGTATTCCCAGGCAGTGGTACCAGCACCAGCAAGAACACTGAGTAAGAGACTTTACAAAGTGAGAGACTTGGCAGTCAGAGCCATTGAGAGACTTTTAAATATTTGTAAATAGTTGTACATATTTGTTGTTTGCTGTTTTCATGTTTATAAATTGTTATCTTATTTCAAAACACTTGTTTTTCTCTTTAACCTTAAAATAAAGTTAAAGAGAAACGAAACAAAACAAAAACAAAAGAAAAAAGAAAAAGAAACAAAAAAATAAAGGACAAAAAAAAAAAACTCCCCTCCCCACTCACCCAAAAAAAGCAAAAAGAAACGAAGAAATGGAAGTAAAATGAAAAGAAAGAGAAACGGAAAAGAAACGCAAGAAACGAAGGATTTCATTTTGGGGGGGGTGAGGGGACTTTCTTGCGTTTCTTTTCCGTTTCTCTTTCTGCTGCTGAGGTGGCTGCCAAAGTTGCTGCTGCTGTGGGGCTGGCCAGGTCATGGGTGGTTGTTGTGGCTGCTGGAAGAGCTGACGCCGCTGCCTGTAGCAGTTCGGATCCAAGAAAAGAAGGAAAGACACTCCCCTCCCCCAACCCCAAAGACAAGAAAAGGAAAAGAGTGTTTTTTTGTTGTTGTTTTTTTCTTTTTTGGGGTGGGGGTGGGGGAATCATCTTTTCTCATGATTTCTTTTCAGTGTTTTAATTTTTTTCTGACTTCCTGTCTTTTATTTTCTATTCCTTCATTACTTTTTTTTTTGGGGGGGGGGGAGTTTCGTTTCTTTTATTTAAAAAATGGAACAACTGTGGATGCAGCTCATGGAGCTACTACCATTCTTTCTTGCCAAGGGACAGCACCAGCAGGGGACATGTAGTAATGTGACAGCTAGTCTCGCTGATCCTTTGCATCCTTCTGGCTATGATGGCCGGTTAGAGGCAGCAGCCCCTGCAGGTGTCAGTCAGTCCTCAATCCACCAGGGATCAGATCATGTGTCTGGATCTTTGCGGTCCACTTCTGAAATTGCGTGTGGGTATCTGATGAGGATGAGGTTTGTGCAGGACACAGGCGCACATGGTGATCAGGTTGATGGTGTTGGGGTGCTGATGCATCGTCGTCAAGAAGCAACGGAACCTTTGACACAAAATTCCAAAGGCATTCTCCACGACACGTCAGGCACGAGACAATCTGTAGCTGTAATGTGTTCTTGTAGGACCTGTGACCGATGGGAGAATGGTTTCATCATCCAGGTTCGGAGAGCAAAGGTGTCATCCCCTACGAAGTGATAGGGCACTGGCTGGTCATCATTAGGGAGTGGTTCTGGTTGAGGCACTCCAGCTCTGTTCTCTTCTACAGCATCATGCAGGGAACAGTTACTCCATGTTCCTCCATCCGACGCACCATCCTCTGCCCCAACATCCACATAGAGGAACTTGTAGGTAGCATCTGCCACTGCCATCAGTACAATGCTGTGGAAGCCCTTGTAGTTGTAGTAGTAAGAGCCAGCATTGGGTGGCTTCTTCATGGCGATGTGCTTGCCGTCCACAGCCCCCAGACAGTTGTGGTAGTTCCATCTCGAGCTGAACCTGGCAGCAACTTCCTTCCACTCCTCTTCAGTTTTGGGGCAGCGCAGCACTTCGTCCTTGTAGACCGCGGTGATGGCTTTACACACCTCGGGTATGAACTTGCAGATGGTACTTGCTTCGACCCTGAAGCTGTACTGCAGACTTGGATAGGAATTTCTGGTGGCTAGGAAGCGGAGGGTGGCAGCTAGCTTGAGTCCAACTTGAAGCGGTTCCCTCATGAAGGTGGACTGCTTCTGGAGGCGAGGGGTTAACTTCTCAACCATCACTTGGAACAGGTCAGGTGTGATTCTGAGGTAATTTTTGTAGCCCCTTTGATCTTCCTTGTGGAGTTCAGTCAGTAGACTGTCATACTGTCCAAACTTGTGCCTTCTGGTCAACCATTCCCTGACCCACACTTTCCTTTGTGTCTTTCTTCGAGGTGGGGTTGCCTTTTCTTGCTCTTCTGCCTCTTCCAGCCTTTTCTGCTGCTCTTCAACAATGGCTAGAGCAGCTGCCAGGTATAGGCATCTTCTCTTCTCTGCAATGATTGCGTCTCTGGCATTCAGCATGTTGTCTCTTCCACAGCCAATCCAAAAATGACCAGGGGCTGGGGAGGCCCCCTTTTTATATGGCGTGCCCAAGTCGGCACGACATCGTCCGAATTGCGCAAACCCGTCGTGCCAATGTGGGAAGTGCGTAAACTATGCATGAACTCGTCGTACCAGTTTGTGTCAATGTGGACACTGATGGGCACGCATTCGTGAACTATTCGTGAACTCATCGTGAACTCGTCATGAACTATGCGTGAACTAGTCGTGAACAGTGCGGGAGCCTCCCAGTTCGTGCCCCAAAGTGGCACGACTTGCCACGACAAAATCGTGGCCAAAAGTCGTGCAAGTGTCAGCCTTGCTATAGGCACTATGTTTGTGAGAAGAAAGATGGATGTGTTGACATTGAGTGAAACTAAGTTGAAAAGGAGGGGCAAGTGTGAGTTTGGGAGTGTAGTTGGGAGGTTCTCAGGAGTGAAGAGAGGATGAGGGAGAGAAGGGGTGGCTATACAAGTAAGTGAAGAGATAGGTAAGTGTGTAGCGGAGTGAAAGGAGGTTTCTTCAAGGTTAATGTGGATGAAGGTGAAATTGGGAAGAGGGTTGTGGGTTTTTCTAAGTGCATATGGCTCCTGGTAGTGAAAAGAGTGTAGAGGAAAGGGAGGCTTTTTGGATGGATTTAAATAGGGAGGTGCTTAGAGTGAACTGCTTAAATGAGAAAGAAATGAAGGAGTATAAGAAGCTGAGAGAGGAGTGGGAGGGAGTGAAGGATAGAGTAGAACTAGGAGTGGAGGAGGAATGGGGATAGTTCAAGGAGGGGGTCATAAGGTGTGCAAAGATGGTGTGTGGAACAAGGAGGATGGGAGGAAATAGAAGGAAGGGTAGTGAGTGATGGGATGAAGAAGCAAAGAAGGATGTGGAAGAGAAGCAAGCTTTCATAGATTGGTTACAAATTAGGATGAGGGAATCATATGAGAGGTACAAAGTAAAGAGAAGAGAAGTAAAGCATAAGATAAAGGAAGCAAAGAGGAGAGATGTTAAATGGGGTAAGAGTATGACAGAAATTTTTGAAAGTAATAAAAAAATGCTTTGGAAGGAAATTAAGAGAGGAAGAGGAGGCAAATCAAGTAGAAAAGAAAAGGTAGAAGGAGCAGATGGAGAGATGATAATGGAAGACAAGACAGTGAGAGGAAGGTGGGCATAGTTTTTTAGGGAGTTGCTAAATGTGAAGGAGGGTAGGGAGGGAAAGGTAGTTGCAGTGGGAAGCGCAAAGAAAATGACCATGATGAGTTAGGAAAATGGAGGAGAAATAAAGAAAGATGAAGTGAAAGCAGCTGTTAACCACTTCACTACGGGACTTAAATCTCGCGGGCAGCAGCCAATGCCAGCCGTACGACGTGTTGTAATAATACTCGCATCATAAAATATAGTCACCGCTTATATCGATCGTTCTCTCTTTCACCCGCGAATTTTGAAAACCACAGAGAATGGGATTCAGGGCACATTTGGGAGAATGTAAAAACACAGGGGCGACTACAATAAATATAATCAAGACGCCGATATGGCAGCGTCACGAATCCACTTGCTCCTCATGACGCCTACGTAGGCGGCACCGTATGGAAGGGGTTAAGATGATGAGAGCAGGTAAGGCACCTGGGTTGGATGGATGCCATGCAGAATGTCTGAAAAAAGGAGGTACAGTGATGGTGGACTGGCTGGTGATGTTATTTAATGTTTAAAAGAGGGTAGAGTACCGGAGGACTGGAGGAATGCCTGTATAGTTCCACTTTACAAGGGAAGCGGGGACAAGTGTGAATGCAGTAGTTTCAGAGGGATCAGTTTGTTAATTTACCAAGTTGTATTTTACGGGAAGGGGAGCTACTCTTGTGGTGTCCCCCCTTTTGTATCCCGCAGTGTCTAGTTTGCTCTTAAATTCATGAATGCTCCAGAGTCGGTAACAAGTGCAGGGGCCATTTTTGTGGCTGCTCTCTGGATTGTTTCTATTTTCTTTATATTCTTTTTGGGACTGGGTGACCACAGTGTCACCACATATTCTAGTCTAGTCCTTATCAGTGTGACTAATATATTTTTTAATAATTTCTTCATCCAAATATGTAAATGCCACTTTTATTGATCTTAGCAAGTTGTAGGATTCTCCGACAATTTTGTTTATCTGTTTGTCATAGGACAAGTTGTTTGAGATAATTACACCCAAATCTTTTTCAGATCCCACTTTCTTTACCTCCTTAGTTCCAATTTTATATTGTCCTGATACTCAATTTTATTTTTTCCAAAATCCATCATGCTCCACTTAATGTTGAAGTCCACTCACCATTTCTGACTCCAGTTCCATACCTAATTTAGGTCTTCCTGTAGTGATTCGCAATCCATTTAAGTTTTTACTTTCTTTAACAATTTAGCATCATCTGCAAAGAAGCTCTTGTAACATTGCATATCATCATCCATGTCATTCACATAAATAGCAAACATTATTGGAGCCAGTACAGATCCTTGTGGAACTCCACTGATCACCTCTTTCCAACCTGAATATTTTTCTCTGAGTACTACTCTCATCTTTCTACCAATCAGGAAGTCCTCCATCCATTTTAGTAGATTCCCTTTTATCCCTCCTATATGTTCCAGTTTTTTCAATAATTTTTTGTGTGGTACCTTGTCAAAAGCTTTTTGCAAGTCCAGAGGGGTACAATCAGCCCATCCATTCCTTTCTTGCACTATGTCTATTAGTCTTGAGTAAAAACATATTAAGTTTGTGGTACATGATCTTCCTTGTCTGAACCCAAATTGTCTTGGGTTTATTACATTATTTTCTTCTAGGTGTTTTACCCATCTGTTCTTGATAATTTTCTCATAAATTTTGGCTATAGTGCTTGTTAGTGAGACCAGTCTATAGTTAGTTGGTTCTTCCTTGTTTCCTCCTTTATATATTGGTACAATGTTAGCATTTTTCCAGTCTTTTGGTATTTTTCCTTCTTTAAGTGAGCAACTTATTATGTATTTTGTCCATTAGTTCTTCTTTGCATTCTTTTAGAATCCAATTTGCAATTCCATCCTGGCCATGCGATTTCCTGACATCAAGTTTTGATAGATGTTCCATTATTTCTTTTTGTGTTATTATTATCTCGCTCATGGGGGGAGATCTCACTTCATTTCCTTCATCCCAATATTGTGTCCTCTCTCTAGTGAAAACAGACTTGAAGTGATTAATCCTGACTTCGGCCATTTCTAAATCATCTGTGTACTCTATGTTCCCTTGGCATAATTTCACCATTTCCTGTTTATTTTTAAGGTTACCGTTCACATATTGATAGAATAGCTTGGGTTGCTCTTTGCATTTATCTGTAATGTCTTTTTCATATTTCCTTTTTTCCTCTCTTTGCACTTTTACATACTCGTTTCTATAGTTTATATATACTTGCCATTTTCCAGGTTATCTTTTCTCCATTATTTCCAACCTCTGTCTCTTCTGTCTTTTGCCTCACTGCATCTTCTGTTGAACCAACATTTAATGTACACTCTCTAGCTTCTGTCTTGGTACATGCCTATTCACCCCTTCATTGTAATTTTCCATTAAGATATCCCATTTCTCTTCCACTTTTGTATCTTCCATGTAAAATTTTTCCCAATTTGCATTCTGAAGGAATTTCTTTAGTTTTCCAAAGTCCGTTTTGCTGTACATCAATCTTCCTTTCCTATGCTTTTCATTTCTCTCCATGTATATTTCTTCCTTTAGTTCAGTCTCAATAAGTATATGGTCACTCTTTCCAATTGGTGTCTTATATTGGATTTTATCCACAATTTCAGGTTATGTTGTATATATTATATCTAGTCTCGATGGCTCCTCATTATTTTTCTATCTGGTGTTTTCACTGACCCACTGTGTCATTGTATATTCCATGGTCATGTCCAAAAATACATTACCCCACAAGTCCTCTCTGCCTTTCACTGTCATGTCCTCCCAACAAATTTCTCTCCAGTTAAAGTCCCCAATAATTACCAGGTTACCTCTGCCCATTAGTATCTCATTTAATGAATGCCTTGTATCTTCTAGCATTTTCATATGCTCATTCTCTTTCCAAGCGTTCGTTTTTGGGGGCACATAAGTCACCACAAACTTTCTACTTTTCATGTCATTGCCCTCCGTAATTTTTGACACATTCAAGTTTTTCTTGGCCAAGAACATGATTCCTCCTCCCTGTTTCTTGTCTCTGTTTTTAATCCAGCAATTGTATAGTCCTTGTCCAACACTGATGGGTGGCATTGCACCCCTTAATTTAATCTACATAATTCTCATTATGTCTGGTTTTTCTCCTAACAGGTAAACATTAAGTTAATTCAGTCCTGAAATTAATCCATTGATGTTAGTATAGGCCACTTTTAGTTTTTTCCTTTCTCCATTTTTTTTTTCCTATCTTTGGTTCTCCCATTCTGATGCACCATTTTCTCAGTCTCATGTCAATTACTCTCCAATAGAATTCCTTGCTTTCGGTCTCCGTTCTCTTTGCATTTTTTTCCTTAGCTTCATCTTTTAGTGTCTTCTCTTTTTCTAATTCCTCAATACTCATTTCTCTTTGTATCCATATCTTATTGTAACGTTCACTCCTTGCCAACTTATCTACTTTTTCAAATATGTCTTCTACCATTTGTGATCTTAGTTTTATCTTTAGGGGTCGATTTCTTTCCCTAAAATAATGACCGATTCTATACACATCATCGATGTCCTTCTCTACATCCTGGGCTCCATCCTGAATTTCTTTTAGGATTGCTATTACTATTTCTTTTTCTACTTTTTTTCATGTACCTTGCCAGACCATGTTTTTCTTTTAGTCCATATACTACAATACATTTTTTCCTATCCACTGCATCTCTGAACTAATTTGCTTTTTCATTAATTACTTGGATAATTGTGTCTTTTGCATTTTCCTTCATTTGCTGTTGGACTATTTCTTTGAAGGCAATATCTTTATTTTCTATGTTTTCCTTCCATTTCTTAATCTTTTGGATGCTTTCCTCACCTCAGTTTTCTTTACCGTATTTTCCGGCGTATAGTGCGCGACTTTTTTCCGTTGGAAGGGCCTAAAAATGGGGGGGGTGTGCGTTATCCGGTGGTGCGCATTATCTACGGCCTACGATAAAAATTCTGCGGCTGTGTGTGTAATTTTTTTCACAACGTGACGATGTTGGCCGTCACAAAGTCAGGACGGCACACTTCTCCGTGACGTTCCGTGAGAACAAGAAGAACAGCCATGGTGACATGAAAGAATACGCCAGCATGGGCTACCGTATATAAATATTTGGTATAGGTAGGTATCTATCGAATCTTATTTTTCATGTTTAAATAGGCCTAAACACCATGAAACATGATCAATATTCATAATATTTGCCCATGTTCACAGCATCCTAGTTTGAATTTTTATGTTGGCTTTGTTGCTTCACTTTAGGTATGGTACAAATTCCGTTGCAGCCATTCATAAACTCGTGTCAAACACCTGACTACAACACCCTCTTTCGGGAGTTATATTAACTAATCGTCACCTCGATGAGAGACTGTCCTATTTCACCACTGTCATTGCAGGTTCAAAGCGAAAACGAAACAGTCTGTAGTTTGTTTCAGTATTGAATAAAAAATGGTAAAGACGAATTATTTCCTCATGATATAAAATGAACATTTTCTGTAAAAATCCTGAAATTTTTCTGTATATTTTACTTTCAATAAACTTTTTTTAGATCATATTTCCTACAAACTATTTAAGCTACAAAGTGATAAGGGAACCAACGCACAACATGAGTCATATACCGGTACATGTAGTTCCGACTTTTTCTTAGTTGTGTCCTGATTGATGCCTAAACTGACACTTAATTTAGTGACAAATCAACAGATTTCCCAGCGGTGGCTCTAGCCAATGAAAAATACTTCTCCATGTAACTTCGTTCACACGATATAAATACCGAGGTAAAACTGCGTTATAGACAAATGCGATCGGGCATGCGCGCTATACGTCGGTGCGCTCTATCTGTGTACTGATGCGCATTTTGAGCCGGAAAATACGGTAATTTTTTCAGTAATTTCTTGTAGTTTGTTATTTACCTTTTTCTGTAAGTTGTCACTATTGGTAGTATTATTAATTTTCTTTTCATTTTCAATCTTCACCTCTCTTATATAATTTTTCATTTCCTTAATCTCGTTTCTTAGGTCTGAGTTAGTTTTTCTTAGGTCGGAAATTTCAATGTTAGCTTGCGCTAAGCAATCCATTAGATAAACAATTTCCTTCCTTAATTCCATTATTTCATTCTCCCACCATTTTCCATTTTTGCTCATTTCCCTCTCTATGTCCAAGATTCGACTTAAACTCCTTTTGTACTTACGGAATCCTGAGAAAGAATCATCGTGGTGAAACCGCATGGCCGCTGGTGTGTCACAGTGTTTATGTTGTGCTTCGGTGTGGCGCTGCTAGAAGACTTTGCTGTTAAGTCGTTGCTTGAGTCAGGTTTTTCATTGTTTTTATTCATTTTTTGCAAATAACGTCTTATTCCATTTAACTAGCACTGCAGTGATTTCATTTTGGACACCCACAATTTCTCACCTCCCATTTAATACAAACCAGGTTTCAAACAATGGTCTCAAACTGTCTGGAAATAGATTCAATTTGGAAGTGGGTAGAAACAACTTTGCCAACTGTGTAGTTAATGAATAGAATAAACTTCCTGCACAGGTAGTGCAATGTAGTTCAGTTCGAAGCTTTAAGAATCATTTAAATAAACACCTAAGCAGGATGCTGTAATGATTAAAATTTGTTTTATATTATTTGTTTTTGTTTTGATGTCATTTGTCTGTCTGATTCTCATTCATTATTAGTTATATGTCAATTTATTATTATTTACTATTTATCTGATTGTTTATTATTTAACTATACGTATGCATTTGTTTATGTATTTTATTTGTTATTTACATTATTATAGTTTTAATTTATTATAATTTTTTGTGTTCGCATCCGACCTAGATATGGACCAAAAGGTCTCCTGTTGGCATGCTCTGCCTTTGTAATCCTATGTAATCCTTTTGTTGTATATCCCAGAATTTTCCTATTCTTTGGGGCACAAAAGGCAAAGTTGTTGGCGGTTCCGTGGTGCGTGTAGTTGGGAAGGCTTATGGGAGGGTCTTGATTGAGAAGATTAGGAGAGGAACAGAGGGAGTAATTGGTGAGGAACAGTGTGGGTTTAGGACAGGTAGGGGTTGTGTAGATCAGATTTTTGTGGTAAGACATATGTTAGAAAGCTATAGGAAAAGGTAAGGATGTATTTTGGGCTTTAAAGATCTGGAAAAGGCTTATGACAGGGTAGACAGGAAGGCACTGTGTCTGTGGGAGGTATTGCAGATATATGGGATAGGAGGAAAGCTGTTAAGATCAGACAAAAGTTTTTATGAGAGTAGTAGAGCTTGTGTTAGGATTAGAAATGGAGAGAATGAGTGGTTTGAGGTAAAGGTGGGACTTCATCAGGGATGCGATATGTTGCCCTGGCTGTTCAATTTATATATGAATGGGGGTGGTGTGAGAGGTAAATGCAAGGGTAGTGGGTCAGGGATTGGAGATGGTTAAAGAAAATGGTGAAAAGTGAGAGATAAGCCAGTTGTTTGCTGACGACACTGCGCTTGTAGCAGGATCAGAGGAGGGATTGAGGAAGTTTGTGACAGACTTTGGGAAGGTATTCGAAAGAAGGAAGTTGAAGATAAATGTGGGTAAAAGTAAGGTGATGAGATGTAGAAGGGGAGAGAGTGGTAGCAGACTGGGAGTATTAAGGCAGACTAGAGGAAGTGGATAGTTTTAGATACTTGGGTGCAAATGCATTAGGAAAGGGAGAAGTGGAGATGGAGGTAGAATGTAGATTGAGAGAAGCAAGTAAATGCCTTTGGGGGATTAAAAAGTGTAATGAAAAATAGACATCTGGGAATGGATGCTAAAAGGAGATTGTATGAAGGCAGAAACATAGAACCTAAGGTAGGAAGAGAGGAGTTTGAATGTATTTGAGATGAAATACCTGAGAAGTATGATAGGGGTTACTAGGCTGGATAGAGTGAGAAATGAGGAGGTGAGGAAGAGAACAGGAGTGGAAAGGGAGTTGGAAGATAGGATTGATGAAAGAGTATTGGGATGGTTTGGACACATTGAAAGAATGAGTGAAGAAAGATGGTGTGTAAGGCAGATGGGTCATTCCATATGAAACCTACCAATGACTTATAACTCATTGTCACATATTTTGATGAAATTTGGTGTGCAAGTAGAACTCGGTGAGACAAATTGATTGAGACATCATCAGGTCAGTATCTTTGTCAACAAAAACATCATCTTCCGACCTTTTATCTGAAGAAGATGATGATTCATTATCTGTTGTTTCAGGGACTGTTGTACAACACACTTTCTTGAATTTAAAACTTCTTCCAAGCATTTTTAAACTTATTTCTGTTGGTGGGTAAATATTTTATCTGTAAAAAGGATCTATGTGGAAGGAGTGAACATGAGGGGTTGACCTAGGTAGAAGGGGCATTGGGAAAGGGGAATGTCTGTTGAGGAAGGCCGGTAAAGGACAGAAGATAGGGGTGAATGGAGAATGGTTGTGTATGGATGATGCTGTGATGCATGAGGGGGAGTGGGTGGGGGTGAGGGAGGTGAGGGATTATGTATGAGAAATAAATTTATGCTTTTCTGCATGAGGGGATGGAGAGGAGGGATCGCCAATTTAATGAAGCAGCCTTGCTGTATATGTGCACTGTCTTGTGACAGTACTTCTGACCCAGGGCAGTGGACAAGATGCAGGGATGACCCATCATCCAGGAGGTGCCAAGATAAGAGGGTAGAGGGGAGGGGAGTATGTAGAGGATGGAATGGGTGGTGGTGGTGGTTTCTTTGCCTTTGTTTTTTTGGCTACCTCCCTTGTAAGAGGGAAAAAGCCTTTGGTATACATATGTACAATTGTTGCAAATAAAAGAAAATACATATATTTGTAACATTTATAAAGCTACAATTATAACTTTAACTTCTTTATTTTCTAAAACAGCATTAATCCATTGGTGTATTGAATATTCAAATCCCTTATTCCTTATCATTTTTGCAATTGTCCAGTTATGCAATTATTGCAGATAAAATACAAACATGTTCATATTGTTTCCCACCTCAATTTTGAATGCATTGGAATGAATCACCCCTGAATGCCTGGTCTAATTTTTACTCCCTGCATCTTTCCTCATAAAGTACCACCTAAAGGACTGTAAAACAGAATCATGAGAAAGTGCAAATCGAACATTTACAAAACCATGGCCAAACTGGTCCACACTTGTGTATAAAGATATTTACTTTCAGATTTGCCATAGAGGTAATAACTCCATGGTTCACAATTTATTTTTCACTGACTGACATGAAATCTCAGGCAGTTTCTGAAAATAAAGAAAAGTTTGAGTTGGGCCAAGTTGGTAATCATGGTAATTGGCTGAGGCTGAGTTGGTGATACGCCAAGTTGGCCCTACACCATTTAGAAAGCTAAGTACAACCAAAAGACAAAATTGAAAACCTTTTAATTCAGAACCCAGATCCAGTTTGAGGATTGGTTGCCAAATCACATAGTTGCACCCCCAGTGGGATAGAGGCAGGAAGAAGGTGGCTCTAATCAATCAGTCATTCCACTGCCCCAGTGAAGAAATTTTGTGCTACTGAGAGGGGAGTTTGTGACATTAAATTGAACTGAGTTTATATGCTATGATCACATACACTGTTGATCAGATGATAGTATACAAACCACGGTAATCATGTGACATGGAATGTGCATTATTTCACCCATGCAGCTAGACCTGACATGCCAACCACACACACCTCCTATGACAGTGCAACCCTACTTGATCAGACCTAACCTAATCCAGTGCAATTATGTAATTATGCACAATGGGCAACTACCCACATGGTATATATATTAGCTCTTGGCCACCTGTAAAATCAGTTCAGTGATATCTTAATAATAAAGGAGATGAACTTGGTAAACCTCTTTTTTTCTCTCACAGTAGTATTGTCACTACATTACACTGGTGACCATTTGGAGTGACAATGGACCTATCTACCAATGCCATGCTGCCCACTATGAATGCCATTAACACCATCTCCCTAAAGCTGCCACCCTTCTTCACTGCTGCCACCTTCTCGACACTGCCTCCTTGTTTCGCCGGGGGGAGATCCAGTTCTGCATGCTGAAAATCACAAATTTTAACTAATGTGCTCATTAGGGACACCAGTCTATAATTTGTTGGGTCTTCCGTATTTCCCACTTATATATTAGCATTGTATTGGCATTTTCAATTCTCCTAGCAATTTTCCTTCTTTGAATGAACATTCAATTATTTTGTATATTTTTCCTGCCAGTTCGTCTATATATTCCTTAAGTATCCAGTTTGCAACTCCATCCAGGCCATGTGACTTGTTAACGTCAAGCTTTAATATGTGATTCCTTATTTTGTTCTGAGTAATATCTAATTTCTTCATTGGAGGAAATCTTACTTCAATTCTTTGATCACAGTTTTGTAGATTTTTTTTCATCTTTGGTGAATACATATTTTAAATGTTTGTTCATAATATCTACCATTTCTATATCTTCTGTGTATTCTCTTTTACCTTGACATAATTTAAGTACCGTATTTTTCGGACCATAAGGCGCGGGCAAAATCCTTAAAATTGGCCAAAATTGGGTGGTGCGCCTTATCGTGAGGTGCACCTTATGTGTGGCTTCATTGCAAAAAAATGCCTCGGACATTGACGTACTATTTTCACACGTTTCGTAGCTAGCCTGCCGACGGCGACAGTGCATAGGCCTAGCAAAAGTTACAACCAAGTTATAACCAAGATGCATGTATCTTGACAAGAAAATTGCGAAAACTTAGACAGTTTTCGAGTCCATGCATTAACGCTATCATGGCTATGACATGATAACGTCTACAACAAAGACAGCCATTCTACATTGGTCTAGTCTCGCTCCACTCCGACTGTAGTCATTTGGGGTATTTTTTAAGATTCGACCATGGGCGCAATATAGCAATAGAAAATTAATTATTAATTTGTAAATTAAAATGTATCAACGTAATATGCAATTTTGTGGGCGGAAATGACAAAAAAAATACCTTGCTACAAGCAAATATGCTAATGAACGAAGTCGGTAGCATAGGAACTGTATACCCCGCAAGCTGAGAGAGTGGTTGAAAAGCCCGCCAACGTCTCTCACGACGACGACAACGAGGACGAGCCGGATGACATTTAATTTGCAGGTAACGATTTATTAAACACAGGTTAGGTTAGACGTCGGCATCTATCATAACAAACATGGCGTACCATTCGTCCGACAAGACTTCGTTAATTACGAAATCTGTTTTAGTAACTTTTTTCGTTTTTTATTTCCGCTCACAAAATTGCATATTACGTTGATACATTACAATTTACAAAATTAATAATTAATTTTCTATTGCTATATTGCGCCCATGGTCGAAACTAAAAATTTACCTTCATTTGTAATCTTGTGTTTTTACGTGAATAGAGAATTCTGGGAATAAAACTGCTAATGCTGGTTTTATTCCCTACAATTCCCGTAACGTGTTTATGTTGTTTTTTAGGGGTATTGGTAGGGCAGACCATCCATGGAGGTGGTCTGATTTCACTGACCAAAATAAAAAAATATATCATTTTTGTAATTTTGCTAAATCCCAAACGATTTTTCTCATTCGACAACGAAAATGATCAGTTCTGAATACACTCACATAAGCATGATTATCCGATGATAAGACCAGCTGCGCCTTATGGTCAGGTGTGCCTTATGTAAGGACGGGGAAGAGCAAATTACAGGTGCGCCTTATGGTACGAAGCGCCTTATGGTCCGAAAAATACGGTATTTCCTGTTTATTTTTTAGTTTGCCATTTACATATCTATAAAATAATTTGGGTTGATCTTTACATTTGTCTATTATGTCCTTATCATAATTTCTTTTTCTTCTCTACGTGTACCCCGTCTGGGGTATTGGCTGCATGTTGTTATGGCAAAGTAGCATGCAGTTGATACTTTAGGGTCTATATGGGGTGCCCCTATGAACCAGAGCCACACATCATTTTGTCTGTATTTACCTAGTTGTAATATACGGGAGGGGAGCTATGCTCGTGGTGATCCGTCTTTGTATCTCTCCGCATCAAGTTTTATCTTAAAATCTTGTATAGTGTTTGCACATACTGTTTTGTTGTCTAATTTGTTCCATATATTAATCGCTCTGTGTGGGAAACTGTTCCTTTTCAAGTTTTTTCTATAACTATCTTTTTTCAGTTTTTTTTCCGTGTCCTCTCGTTGTGCCGTTGTCCCACACTAACAGGTCGTTCCTGTCTAAAACTTCCATTCCTTTCATTATTCTGTAGATAGCCAGCAAATCTCCTCTTTTCTTTGTTCCAGTGTTGGTAGGTTCAGTTTGGATAGTCTTTGTCCATATGTTAGTTCGGCGAGAGTCAGTGCTAGTTTGGTTGTCGCACTTTGTAATCTTTCTAGTTTCTTAATATTCTTTTTGGTGCTGGGTGTCCAAAGTGATGCTGTGTACTCAAGTTTTGGTCTTATTAGTGTAGTTAGTATTTTCTTCATCATTTCTTCATCCATATAAGTAAATGCCACTTTGATGGATCTCAATAAGTTGTAGGTTTCTCCGAATATTTTGTTAATATGCTTATCAGGTTTCATGTCCTTTCCAATCATCACTCCAAGATCTTTTTCAGAGTTTGCTTTTTTTCTTTTTTCTTCTCCAATTCTTTATTCTTTTGATATTCTGTTTTTACTCTTTCCAAATTCCATTATACTGCATTTCTTTATATTAAATTTCACTTCCCACTTTTGAGTCCAATTCCATATCATGTCCAGGTCTTGTTGCAGTGAGTTGCAGTCCTCTTCCGTTTCTACCTTTTTAAGTAATTTTGCATCATCTGCAAAAAAATTCATATAGCACTCCACGCCTTCATTCATGTCATTAATGTATACGGCGAACATGATCGGGGCCAGTACCGATCCTTGCGGAAGACTGCTCACAGAGAAATGATGAAACTTTCATTACTGCTACTGTCCCTTCATTATGCTGTCCCCCAACCCCTTGTTGCTGTCCTGTACCATTTCTCTGAATTTCGTTTCCTTATTTCGCCTACCCTGTGGTGGGGGGAAAAGAATACTGCTACCAAGTATTTGCACTTGGATCATAAGAGGTGAGAAAAACGGGACGGGGATTGGGACCCGGCATCCTTCTCCCTGTAGCCCCACAGGGGAGATTCCTAAAAAAAGTAAAGGCATAAGAGGGTCTAGGAGTTTTCCAACCAGCACCCTAAGGTTTGGGTCTTTTAATGTGCATGGATGTGGTACAGATGAGAGTAAAAGGGAAGAGATAGGTAGTATGTTTGTGAGAAGAAATATGAATGTGTTGGCTTTGAGTGAAACTAAGTTGTTGTTGTTGTCGTTCCCTAGACTGTCTGTCCGAGCAGTCCCGTCTCCCCAAGGAATGCCTCAGCCGAAACTGGGTTTTCCCACAAATCCTTTATAGAGTGTATGTTGTGTTGTTTGCGTGCATGATTGTGTATAATGCAGTCTTCCATTATGTGTTGTATGGTATGGGGTGAAGTGTTACATTCTGGGCAGCTGTTCACAATGCGGTCATCCAGCCTCTTCTGGTAGCTTAGAAGTGCTGGGTGGTGGCCACACCGCAGTCTGGCCAGGTGGACTCTGTCCTTTCGTGGGAGAGAGGATTCAGAAGGGTGGATATCAGTGGGTCTGGCATGCAGCAGTGTGTTGTCTTTCAGTGTGTTAATGGAGCGGTGAGTGATATGATTATGAATATGTTTCCGGAGGCTGGTATTTGGTGGTTGTGGAGGAAGAGAAGAGAGTATCTGTGTGTGATACAGGTCTTTGGGTGTTGTTTTAATGTTTCTTGGTGTGTGTGTGGGTGTTCTGCTATGTAATGTAGCGGGTGTGATGTGTTTGTGGTGGCTGCAGCAAGTGTTTGTGTGCCTCTCATGTCGAGGTGGTCCTTGACTTTGAGGACTTTTGTTTCATGGTGTAAATGGTCTGTAGTTGTCGTATTTGTACAGCCTGTAATTGTTTTTAGGGCTTTGTTTTGTATGATTTGAAGGGTATTGTGGTGTGTCTCACTGAGATTAGGAGCCCATGCAGGACTCGCATAATTCATCACTGAGCGTATGCATTGTTTGTATATTGTTGTATTAGTTTCTTTGTTTTGTCCAAATGTTGTTCCAGTGATTGACTTAAGTGCGTTAAGTCTAGGTGTGCATTTGTTTTTTATGTTTGTGATGTGTTGTTTAAAAGACATGGATGTATCGTATGTTACACCAAGAATTTTCGGTGTGTTTGTATGTGGTATTAGAGTGCTGTTGATGTAGAGATGAGGTATGTATTTGTGTTCTTTTGTCCAGTTGGTGAGAAGTGTTGCTGTAGATTTGGTTGGAGCTATTTTGAGTCTGTGATGAACCATGTGTTGAGTGTATCAAGGTATGGCTGGATTATTTCTGTAGCTTTGTCTGTGTTACAATGTGTGCATGTGATTATGTCGTCTGCGTAGGAAGAGATTTGTATTTCTGAGGTGTCTGGTGTGGGTAAGTCATGCATGTATAGATTAAAGAGCGTGGGGGATAGATATGATATGCGATGATTGACCATTATATGACATGTAAGCATTCCTACCTGCCAAATAATTGGCCAGCCATCTTTTGGTGTTATTGTGCATGTCTGTGTTATATATTTTATTTGTTAGGTTGTGGCAGGGGATAGCATCAAAAGCTTTACTAATGTCTAATGTTATAAGAAGTGTTCTGTGGTGGGGCCTATCTGAATTGATGCCATCTAAGATTCTTTGTGTGAGGTTTATCAGAAGAGTGTGGAGTGTAGTGGCCTAAAAGGGTGTTGTGAGTCAGCAAGGGAAATATGTGGTGTGACAAGTTTAAGTATTAGGCGTTCAATGACTTTAGAGGGGGTGCAGAGAAGTGTGATTGGGCGGTGTGATGTTGGGATTGTTGGGTCTTTGTTTGGTTTTGGAATGGTGATTATTTTACCATGCTTCCAGATGTCGGGTATAGTGTTGTGTAAATAGCTGTAGTTTGCAATGTTTGTGAGTGCGTGTATACCTTGGGTCCAATGTGTTTTAGGTGGATGTTACTTATGTTATCAGGGCCACAGGCAGATGAGTGCTTGAGACTATGTATTATGTGTTTTGTCTGACTGTCTATGAAGGGTGTATAGTCCGAGTCTGTGGGAGTCTTTCTTACGTCGAATAGTGCGTCGGTCGTCAGGGTGAGAAGTGAGATGGCTTGTCTGTGCAAAATGATTTATGAGTGTGTTACTGTTGGATAGTGTAATGCTGTTGAGTGTTTTGTACAATTTGCTGGTGTTTGTTTTGTGATCAATTGTATTGATAAAGTTTTGCCAATTTTGTGTTTTTTGTTTGTGTATTTTTATTGGCAATCACAGTGTTTAGTGTTTGTATTTGGTCTGCTATGTTTTGAGGGATAGTTGTGGGGGTATTGTGTTTAAGTGTGTCTCGTTGTCTGATGAGGCCTTGGATTTCTAGTGTGAAGTTGGGGTTGTGTCATTTTCTGTTGCCTCTAGGGATGTATCTCTTGTCTGCGTTTTGTATGATTGTATTGAAAGTGTGCACAGCATTGATTATGTTTGTGATTGGTGTACTGTTAAGTGTTTCAAAATGTTGTTCTGTCTCTTCAGTAAAAGCTTCCCAGTTAGCTCTCTTGTAATTGGTGTATGTGTGTCTGTGGCCAACTGTCCATGATGTTGTTGGGGTTAGGCAGGGGGAGCAGAAGGTGATATTAGGAGAGGAGCGAGTGTAGAGGGCTTGGTGTGGGATATGTGTATGATTATGTGTGTTGTTCATGATAGTCAATGAGTTAAACTGAGTCTGTATATCAAGCCCTCTGTCCGTGTCAGGGTTGTCGACATACCAGGCAGATGACTTGGCGTTGAAGTCACCACCCATGATCAGGTTGGGGATTGAGGCTAGTCGGCTAAATTGAGGTCTGAAGGTGTTTGGAACTGTGGGGGATGATTAGGGGGAATGTACATGTTAACTATTGTCAGTGTTTATTTGTTGCCTGTGCGGATTTGAATGGATTGGATTTCTGTAGTGTTATCTGTGATAGGGAGGAGAATTTTGGTTGTGGCACTTGTGTCCACAAAACAGATGGAGTGGTGGATCAGGATGATGAGTCCACCGCCATTGCCGTCGGTCCGGTCTTGTCTGATGGTGGTGTAATTATGAAATGATGGTGTTTTGTGTATCTTAGTTTTGTTTCTTGTATAATTGCAATGTGTATGTTGTGTTGTTTAAGAAAGTGTTCGAGTTCATGTTTTTTCGTGTTAATACCGTCTATGTTGTGTTGTAATACGTTGATGTTGTGTGTTCTGTATGTGTTGTATGTTGCCGTTTGGGGTTGAGGTTGGGGTGTTAATGGGGAAAGTATAGGATCTGGGTTAGAGGGGGGAAAGGAGAGATTGGAGACAAAGGAAGGGGAGTACTGATTGGGGATAAGGGCAAAGGGAAATTGGGAGTGGGTAAGGGTGCTGGCTGTGGTTGGGGAGGTGGGAGTGGGGTTACTGGAGGGCAGGTAGAACATGTCCAAGTGTTTACCTAGTTGTATTTTGCGGGAAGGGGAGCTATGCTCGTGATGTCCCGCCTTTGTATCTTGCAGTGTCTAGTTTGTTTTTAAACTCATGAATGGTTTTTGCTCATACTATTCCATTGTCCAGTTTGTTCCAAGTAACCAAAACTCTATGAGGAAAACTGATTTTCTTCAGTTCTCTTCTATAGCTATGTTTTTTTATTTTCTTTCCATGTCCTCTTGTGTTTCTTTTGTCCCAGTTAAGTAAGTTCTCTCTATCGAGTACCTCTGTGCCTTTCATGATTCTGTAGATGGTCAATAGGTCACCTCTCTCTCTTCTTTGCTCCAGTGTCGGTAACTCCAGTTTAGCCAATCTCTCCTCGTATGATAGGTTTGCAAGTGCAGGTGCCATTTTTGTGGCTGCTCTTTGGATTCTTTCTATTTTCTTTATATTCTTTTTGGTACTGGGGGACCACAATGTCGCTGCATACTCTAATCTAGGCCTTATCAATGTAACCAATATTTTTTTCATCATGTCTTCGTCCAAGTATGTAAACGCCACTTTTATTGATCTTAGCAAGTTGTAAGTCTCCCCGACAATTTTGTTAATCTGTATATCATAGGACAAGTCGTTCGTGATAATTACTCCCAAATCTTTTTCGGATCCTACTTTCTTTACTTCTTTGGTTCCAATTGTATATTTTCCTGATATTCTGTGTTTGCTTTTTCCAAACTCCATTATGCTACACTTCTTAGTATTAAAGTCCACTTCCCATTTCTGACTCCAGTTCCATACCCTATTTAGGTCTTCTTGCAGTGCTTCACAGTCCTCATCAGTTTCTATTTTCCTTAGCAGTTTGGCGTCATCGGCAAAGAAGCTCATGTAGCAGTTCACGTCCTCATCCATGTCATTCATATAGATAGCAAACATTATTGGTGCCAGCACAGATCCTTGCGGTACTCCACTGATCACCTCTTTCCAATCTGAATATTTTTCTCTGAGCATTACTCTCATCTTTCTACCAGTCAGAAAGTCCTCTATCCATTTTAGTAGGTTTCCCTGTATTCCTCCTATGTGTTCCAGTTTTTTTAGTAGTTTTCTGTGTGGTACTTTGTCAAAGGCTTTTTGCAAGTCTAGGAATGCACAATCAGCCCATCCATTTCTTTCTTGCACTATGTCTATTAGTCTTGAGTAAAAGCATATTAAGTTTGTGGAGCATGATCTTCCTTGTCTGAATCCGAATTGTCTTGGGTTTAATATGTCATTGTCTTCCAGATGTTTTACCCATCTATTCTTGATTATTTTCTCACAAATTTTGGCTATGGTGCTTGTTAGTGATACTGGCCTATAGTTGGTGGGTTCTTCTTTGTTTCCTCCTTTGTGTATTGGTACAATGTTAGCGTTTTTCCAGTCCTCGGGTATCTTTCCTTCTTTGAGTGAGCTGTTTATTAAGATGTGTATTTTGTCTGTTAGTTCTTCTTTGCACTCCTTTAGAATCCACTTTGCAATACCGTCCGGGCCATGTGATTTTCTGACATCCAGCCTTGATAAATGTTCTGATATTTCCTTTAGTGATGCTGTAAACTCATTCATGACGGGAGATTTCTTGTTTTTATCTATGTCACAATTTGGTATTTTCTCTCTGGTGAAAACAGATTTAAAGTGATTGTTCATGACTTCGGCCATCTCTAAATCTTCTGTGTATTCTATGTTTCCTTGGCATAGTTTCACCAATTCCTGTTTGTTTTTAAGTTTACCATTCACATACCGATAGAATAGTTTGGGTTGCTCTTTGCATTTGTCTATAATATCCTTCTCATGGTTCCTTTTCTCCTCTCTTCTCACATTAACATACTCATTTCTATAGTTAACATAAATTTGCCATTTGCTTTGTTTTTTGTCTTTTCTCCACTTTTTCCAAGCTTTGTCCCTTCTGTCTTTTGCCTCACTGCATCTTTTGTTGAACCAACATTTAATGTACTCTCTCTCTCGCTTTTGTCTTGGTACATGCCTGTTTACCCCTTCATTGTAGTTTTCCATCAATATATTCCATTTCTCTTCCACTGTTGTTTCTTCCCTGTAAAATATTTCCCAGTTTGCATTCCGGAAGAATGTCTTTAGTTTTGTAAAGTCTGTTTTGTTGTACCTCAGTCTTCCTTTCCTATGCTTTTCATTCCTCTCTATGTCTATTTCTTCCTTTAGTATAGTTTCGATGAGTACATGGTCACTCTTTCCAATTGGTGTCTCATACTGGACTTTATGCACTATTTCAGGCTCTGTTGTAAATATTAGATCTAGTTTCGATGGCTCTTCATTATTTCTGTACCTTGTGTTTTCACGGACCCATTGGGTCATTGTGTGCTCCATGGTCATATCTAGCAGTACATTGCCTCACGAGTCATCTCCTCCTTGCACTGTCATGCTGTACCAACAAATTTCTTTGCAATTGAAGTCCCCCATAACTACCAGATTACCCTTACCCATTAGTATCTCATTGAGTGATTTTCTTGTATCATCTAGCATTTTTGTATGTTCGATTTCTTTCCAAGTGCTTGTTTTTGGAGGCACATAAGTCACCACAAACTTTCTACTTTTCATATTCTTGCCTTCGACTTTTATCATGATCAATTCAGCATTACCTTTGCCCTCTGCAATTTTTGTCACCTTTAGGTCTTTCTTGGCCAAGAACATGATTCCCCCTCCCTGTTTCTTGTCTCTGTTTTTTATCCAGTAGTTGTATAAACCTTCTCCGATAACAGTGGATGGTATTTCACCTCTTAGTTTAGTCTCTACAATTCCCATTATGTCTGGTTTTGCTTCTAACAGATAATCATTGAGTTCGTTCAAGCCCGAAATTAGTCCGTCAATGTTGGTATAGCCCACTTTTAATTTTCTTCCTTCTCCCTGGTTTCTTCTTCCCTTGTTTTGTTCGTTTTGAAGCGCCATTGTCTTAATCTCAAGTCTATTACTCTCCACTGGAATTCTTTGCATTCTGTCTCCGATCTTTTCAAGTTTTTTTCCTTTGCTTCTTCTCTTAGTGCCCTTTCTTTTTCTAATTCCTCAGTACTCATTTCTCTTTTTATCCATATCTTATTGTATTTTTCACTCTTTGCCAAGTTACCTACTTTTTCAAATATGTCTTCTACTACCACTTGTGACCTTAGTTTTATCTTTAGAGGTCGATTCCTATCCTTAGTATAGCGACCAATTCTGTAAGTCTCTTCTAGGTCTGTGCCTGAATCACTGTCTCCCCCCTGAATTTCATTAAGGATTTCTACTGCTGTCTCTTTTTCTTCTTTTTCTCTCATGTACCTCGCCAATCCTTGTTTTTCTTTAAGCCCATAAACCACAATACATTTCTTCCTATCTACTGTGTCCCTGACCCAATTTGCTTTTTCGTTAATCACTTGAATGATTGTGTCTTTTGCATTATCTTGCATTTGCTGCTTGACTATTTCTTTGAAAGCAATTTCTTTATTTTCAATATTTTCTTTCCACTTCTTAATTTCCTGGATAGTGTCCCCACCTAAGTTTTCTTCGATCTTTTGTGTCAATTCTTGTAATTTGTTGTTCACTTCCTGCTTTAGATTTTCGCTATTGTTATTATCATTAGTTTTCTTCTTTTCATTATCATTCTTCAGTTCATTTATGTCTCTTTTCATTTCTTTAATTTCGTTTGTAAGATCCAAGTTAGTTTTTCTCAGGTCAGAAATTTCATGGCCTTAGTTAAACAATCAATTAAACCAATGACCTCTTTTCTTAAGTCCATGATTTCATTTTCTCACCGAGTCCTATTTTTGCTCATCTCTCTCTCTATCTCTAATAATCTACTTAAGTTCTTTCTTTCGTACTTACCAAACCCTAAGAAATCATTGTCGTAACACGTGCTTTGTTGATTGTTTACATCGCGGTTCAGTGGATTGCCGCCAGATGGCTCTGATTCGCAACTGGCTTTCGAGTCGTTTTCATTCATTTTTGCTAATTTCGAGTTAATACAATTAACTAGCACTGCATAGATACCATTTCGGGCACTCACATTCACTCCCCACCCCTACAGTACAAACCAGGTTTTCCTTTTTCGTCGTAAATCCTCTTCTTCTTGGTCGCACGACGACAGCGACGACGGGCGGTGTTGCTTCGAGTTTGTGTATTGCTTCGAGTTTGTGTATTGGTTTGTGTCAGCAAGTGTTGTACAAGTGAGGTGGGCCCAGTTTTTGCACATATTGCACTGAACTGAGCCCGTTGTCTGTCTGCTCAAAGTAATGGGTTTAGAGCATGTTGGGCATGTGTATTTTGTGGTGGGCCCAGGATTGCTCTTTACATCTCCGGCTAAAAGTAGAAGAAGAGGGGTGATTGCCGGAAAATTACCACTCGGTGCAGAAAAAACGTAACATTGCATGTTGAGAAAAAGGATTGTGGTACTCCCCAAGGTAGACGTAGCTCCTCTTGAGGATCGGTGCCACCTGCGTAGAGCCGGTGGCCAGGGCAGGTTGCCGCTGTTTGGCCCCCAACTCTTGGGGTTGGGGGGTGGTCCCACAACATAGACGCTGTGGCTCCAGGACCAGTGAAACTAAGTTGAGAGGGAAGGGCGAGTGTAAGTTTGGGATTGTAATTGGGAGGCGTTCAGGAGTGAAGAGAGAGTGAGGGAGAGAAGGGGTGGCTATACTAGTAAGTGAAGAGATAGGTAAATGTGTAGTGGAGTGGAAGGAGGTTTTCTCAAGGATAATGTGGATGAAGGTAAACTGGGAAAGATGTGGGTTTTTGTAAATGTGAGAAGAGTGTAGAAGAAAGGGAGGCTTTTTGGATAGATTTAAATGAGTACATAGAGGGATTA
Source organism: Oratosquilla oratoria (assembly GCF_046742065.1). NCBI lineage: Eukaryota > Metazoa > Arthropoda > Malacostraca > Stomatopoda > Squillidae > Oratosquilla > Oratosquilla oratoria. Next base: position 15,519,689 of record NC_134789.1, on the reverse strand, counting down.
GGGAGAAACGTCAATGTAGTAGTACTGGGAGACCTTAATGATAGGTAGGAAATGAACCGGCTCCTCCAGTCCTCTGGCACTCTACCCTCTCTCAAACAAACATTAAACAACCTCACCAGTCAGTCCACCATCACTCTACCTCCTTTCTTCAGACATTCTGCATGGCATCCATCCAGACCAGGTGCCTTACCTGCTCTCATCATCTTAACAGCTGCTTTCACTTCATCTTTCCCTATTTCTCCTCCATTTTCCTCACTCATCACTCTCATTTTCTTAGCACTTCCCACTGCAACTACCTTTCCCTCCCTATCCTCCTTCACATTTAGCAACTCCCTAAAATACTCTGCCCACCTTCCTCTCTCTGCCTTCTCTTCCATTATCATCTCTCCATCTGTACCTTTTACCGTTTCCTCTCTACTTGATTCGCCTCCTTTTTCTCTTTTAATTTCCTTCCAGAACATATTTTTATTCTTTCAAACTTTTCTGTCATACTCTTACCCCATTTCACATCTGCTCTCCTCTTTGCTTCCTTTATCTTATGCTTAACTTCCTTTCTCTTTACTTTGTACCTCTCATACGATTCTCTCTTCCTAATTTGCAGCCAATCTATGAATCCCTGGAGTAGTGCCTGTATAGTTCCGCTTTACAAGGGAAAGGGGGACAAGTGTGAGTGTAGTAGTTTCAGAGATATCAGCTTGTTGAGTGTAGTTGGGAAGGCTTATGGGAGGGTCTCGATTGAGAGGATCAGGAGAGGAACAGAGGGAGTAATTGGTGAGGAACAGTGCGGGTTTAGGACAGGTAGGGGTTGTGTAGATCAGATCTTTGTTGTAAGACAGATATGTGAGAAAGCTATAGGAAAAGGTAAGGATGTTTTCTGGGCTTTTATGGATCTGAAAAAAGGCTTATGACAGGGTAGATAGGAAGGCACTGTGGGAGGTACTGCAGATATATGGGATAGGAGGAAAGCTATTAAGAGCAGTCAAGAGTTTTTATGAGAGTAGTAGAGCTTGTGTTAGGATTAGAAATGGAGAGAGTGAATGGTTTGAGGTAAAGGTGGAACTTCATCAGGGGTGTGTTATGTCACCCTGGCTGTTCAATCTTTACATGGATGGGGTGGTGCGAGAGGTGAATGCAAGGGTAATGGGTCAGGGGTTGGAGATGATTAAAGAAAATGGAGAAAAGTGGGAGGTGAGCCAGTTGTTGTTTGCTGATGACACTGTGCTTGTAGCAGGATCAGAGGAGGGATTGAGGAAGTTAGTGACAGAGTTTGAGAAGGTGTGTGAAAGAAGGAAGCTGAAGATAAATGTGGGTAAAAGTAAGGTGATGAGATGTACAAGGGGAGAGAGTGACAGCAGGCTGGAGGGCATTAAAGGTGAAAGACTGGAGGAAGTGGATAGTTTTAGATATTTGGGTGCAAATATGGCAGGAAAGTGAGGAGTGGAGGTGGAGGTAGAATGTAGATTGAGAGAAGCGAGTAAATGCCTTGGTGGATTGAAAAGTGTAATGAGAAATAGACATCTGGGAATGGATGCTAAGAGGAGGTTATATGAAGGAGTGATTGTACCAACAGCATTGTACGGTGCAGAAACATGGAAGATGAGAGAGGAAGAGAGAAGGAGTTTGAATGTGTTTGATATGAAATGTCTGAGAAGTATGATAGGGGTTACTAGGCTGGATAGAGTAAGAAATGAGGAGGTGAGAAGGAGAACAGGGGTGGAAAGGGAACTGGGAGATAGGGTTGATGAAAGGATATTAGGATGGTTTGGACACATGGAAAGAATGAGTGAAGAAAGATTAGTAAAAGAAGTATGGAAGGCAGAGGTGGAAGGAGTGAATATGAGGGGGGTGTCCTAGGATGAGATGGATGGATGGGGTGAAAGGGGTATCACAAAAGAGAGGAATGTCTGTGGAGGAAGGACGGGAGAGGACAGAAGATAGGGGTGAATGGAGAGGGGTTGTGTATAGATGATGCTATGATGCATGAGGGGGAGTGGGTGGGGGATGGGGGGTGAGGAAGTATGTATGGAAAAAAATTGACGCAGATTGAAGGGATTTCTCCCCATCTTCTTTTTTTGCATGAGGGGACGGAGAGGGGGGGTTGCTGAATTTATGAAGTGGCCTTGTTGTGGATGTGCTGTGTCTTGTGACACTACTTCTGACCCAGGACAGTGGACAGGATGCAGGGATGACCCGTCATCCAGGAGGTGCCAAGATAAGAGGGAGGGAGGGGAGTGGAATATATAGGAAATGGAATGGGTGGGAGTGGTTTCTATGCCTTTTTCTTTGTGGCTACCCCCCCATGTAGGGGGAAAAAGCCTTTGGTATATGTATGTATGTATGTAGGAAATGAACCAATTGATGGAGTGGTTGGGAAATGTGGAGTTCCAGGAAAGAATCATTGTGGAGAGTTGATGGTGGAGATATGTCTAGGAAAAGAGTTGATGATAGCAAATACAGTTTTTCAGAAGAAAGTCAAGCATAAGTACACATGGGAGAGGGTGGTGGATGGAAGGGTGGTAGATAGAGCAGTAATGGACTATGTAGTGGTAGATAGGATTATAACAGGAAGAGTTATGGATGTACATGTGCCAAGGGGAGAATGGGGGAATATCAGACCATTTTTTGGTGGAAGGTATGTTGAGAGTGGAGGATAGATGGAGAAAGTCTGCTCGTGACCTCAGCTCAGTCTGCTCATGACCTCAGCTAGAGAGCTAGTTTTTTCTGCACAGACACCAGCTAGCGAATACCTGTGAAATTTATATCTCCGAATAGTGTTAAGTGATTGTCTTGTGTTTTAGTAATTGTATACGTATAGCGCTATACAGTTACAGATATAAGATAAAGTGTAGTGTTCTATCTAAATTCAAAACAGTTTCCTGTTACTGTACTCCAAAGGTAGGAGAAATATTATAAGGTAAGCAGAGTAAGCTTCGCGCATTTAGTTTATTAGAGACCGCTTTGTTTTTCGTTGTTGTTGTTGATTTGTATTTTCTCTTTGCCGTTTTTATTGCTAAAGGAGGAGCGAAATGGCTTGTGAAGGTTGCGTGAACCTAGAGGTCCATCTCAGGATGTGTGAGGAGGAAATTCGTTTTCTCAGGAGTGTGCTCCGTTAGAAGAGTGAACCCTCCCCACAACCCAAAGAGCGTTCCACTTCTTCCCCTACTGTCACTGCCGTGAGCGAGTGGCGCTCTGTGGGGTCCCGTTTGTCGAGCCCGCGTTCGGTAGACGTGTGCCCTGTGGAGCAACCGCTGGCTCTAGCCAATCGTTTTGTTCTACTGGAGGAAGAAGTGGCTGAAAACCAGGAGTTCTTGGTGGTGGGGGACTCCATGGTGCGAGGCTATGACGACATCCTGCAGAGGAAGACAAAGCGACGTTGCAAGCTTGTATGTCAACCGGGCCGTGGGATCGCCGATTGTGCCCAGTCCATCAGGGAGCAAGGACGGAAGAACACGGTTACGATTGTTCATAGGGGAAGTTACGATGTAGGTAGGGTGAGATCAGAGGAACTTGTTCGGAATTACAAGGTCCTCCTTCAGGAGATGAAGGAACGTGGGAGCTGTCACGTAGTCTGTGGGATCCTCCTGAGGATCTACGCAGGCTCGTGTTGGAACAGTAGAGCCATAGGGATCAATGATAGGATATCGCAGTTGTGCACACAATTGGGATACCACTTTCTTGATCCTTGGTATCTCCTTTCTAGGCGCCATGACCTTTACGCTTCTGATGGGATCCACCTTACCCGCAGAGGCAAAGATGTACTTACAAACCTCATTGTGGGAGTTTGTAATGAACTAGCTCCTTTTTTAGGGTAGAAGCCCAAAGGGAAGGGGAAATAGAATGTACTTGGGAAAACAGTGTATAGTATAGCATTAATGTAGAACAATGTGCCAGTATAGGACAGAATATAATTTCAGGATATAATGTAGGTAGAGGACGAAATGTTACATTAGGATGTAATGTCAAAGGACAAAATGTTGCGATGGGATGTAATGACAGTGGAGGACAAAAGATCACGATGGGAAGTAATGATAGTACATACATACATATACCAAGGCTTTTTCCCCCTTCCAAGGGAGGTAGCCAAAAAGGGAAAGGCATAAAAACACTCCCACCCATTTCATCCCTAAATACACTCCACACCCCTCCCACCCTTCCTCTCATCTGAGCACCTCCAGGATGACGGGTCATCCCTGCACCCTGCCCACCGCCCTGGGTCAGAAGCAGTGTCGCAGTGGAGGACAAAATATCATGATAGGATGTAATGATAATGGAGAAAATATCACGGTAGGATATAATGTCAGTGGAGGACAAAATATAATTTTAGGAAGGGATACCGGACAGAATGTCAATGAAGGCCAAAATATCATGATGGGATGTAATGACAGTGGAAGACAAAAGATCAAGATGGGATGTAATTATAGTGGAGGAAAAAATATCACGGTAGGATATAATGTCACTGGAGGACAAAATATAATTTTAGGAAGGGATGCCGGACATAATGTCAATGAACGATGGGAGGCCGGCGTGAATCACGGTGACGTAGGGGGACAAAATGTACAAAAGAGATCGGATGACCTTGATCAACCTGATGTCCGTGATGGGGGAAATGTTAATTTTGATGGGAGAAATGTTAATGAGGCATTGAATGTCAATGAAGGACCAAATAATAATATAGAGCAAGGTATAAATAAAAAACAAAATTATAATATAAGACATGATATTGAAACTCAAAATGTGTCAAAAAGAAATAATCACGAGTTTCTTAAAACCATGTACTTTAATGCTCGTAGTATTAGGAACAAATTTCAAGAAATACAGGCATATGTCAAAAGCGAAAATCTCGATATGATAGGAATAACTGAGACATGGTTAAATGGTACAGAGTTCGAAGCTGAATTTAATATTGCAGGATTTAAACACTTTCATCAGGATAGAAACCACAAGAAAGTTGGGGGTGTTCTATTGTACGTTAAAAACAATGTTCATGCTTGTGTTTTAGAGAAAGTGAAACAGGATGCATATGATAGTTTGTGGGTTGAGTTAACCCAAACAAATGGACAAAAAATGAATATAGGTGTAATATATAGGCCAAAGACATTATCATTAGCAGACAACAAACTGTTATTTCAAGAACTGTCTAGTTTCTGCAACCGGGATTTATTGATAATGGGTGATTTCAATTTTACTGACATTGATTGGATGACCCTTGAACATGGCCATATAGGTAGTCGCTTGATTGATTTTCTTGGTGACAATTACTTAATTCAGCATGTAAAAGAGCCCACAAGATATGGAAACTTACTCGATCTTTTGATCACTAGCCGCGAAACCATGGTAACTGATGTAGAAGTCGGTGAATCTGTTGCAAATAGCGATCACAACTTAGATTCAAACTCCTAAACAATTTTAGAATAGATACTTGTGTTTCTAAAATACCCAATTTCAGTAAAGCTCAGTTCATAGGACTACGTCAGGAGCTTCAGCTTACAGATTGGGAGGCAAAATTAAACGAAAGACCTGTAGATCAGATGTGGGAAATATTCCAAAATACGTTCACTAAGATGATTCATACTTACATTCCTTTTCAGGACAGATGTCCCCCAAATCAGGCTCGCCCAAAGTGGCTCGACAAAGAAACTGAAAAAAGTATTGCTAAAAAGAGACAGGCTTATAAGAAATATAAGTGCTTGGGTGCATCTAATGACTATGAAAGTTATGTATCAATACAGAGAGATTTAAAAAAGACAAGAAAAAGAAAACTACAATACTAAATGAACATCGCTGATAAATCCAAAGAGAATCCCAAAGAATTCTATAGTTACATTAGAGATAAAAAGGTTGTTAGAAATCACATTGGTCCACTATTATCTGCTGACGGTCAACTTGAATATTCAAATGAAGGAATGTGTAATATCTTAAACAATTATTTTAGCTTGGTATTCGTAAACGAAACACCTCAAAGTGAACTCCAAACTGAAACCTGTGAAAAGTCTAGGGTAAACTTACTGTGGTAAATATAACAAAAAGAAAAATTAAAAGGTGTATAGATAAACTCAAAGTTAATAAAACACCAGGGCCTGACGGTTGGCATCCAAGAATCTTAAAGGAAATGAAAAATGAGATTGTTGTTCCATTAGAAATTATTTTCAAGAAATCCATCATATCCGGAGATATCCCAAGAGAATGGAAGCTAGCTAACGTTACTCCCATATTAAAAAAATGTGACAAAAAGAAGCCAAATAACTATAGGCCTATAAGTTTGACTTCAATTGTAGGAAAAATAATGGAATCTATCATCAGAGATACTATCGAACATCATTTAGAAAATAACCGTTTGATAAATGATAGCCAGCATGTTTCAGACGGAAACGTTCTTGCGTGACTAACCTACTTGAATTCTACAACACAGTTATCTCGAATTATGACAAAAGAAACAATATAGATTTAATATATCTAGACTTTGCAAAAGCTTTTGATACCGTCCTACATGAAAGACTACTTACTAAATTAGCTTCACACAGAATAAGTGGTAGCCTATTAGGTTGGACTAGTAATTGGTTGAATGGTCGAAAACAGAGTTGTTTTAAACAAAAACTTCTAGATGGAAAAATGTTACAAGTGGAGTTCCTCAGGGTTCCGTTCTTTGGCCACTTCTATTCATAGTATATATAAATGATATAGACCATGGACTAAAATCCACTGTTTCCAAATTTGCTGATGATATGAAACTGTGCGGAATGGCAAATGATCACTTAAACCAATTAGATATTCAAGAAGATTTAGATAAATTACAGCAATGGTCTGAAAAGTGGCTAATGAAATTTAACACAAGTAAATGCAAGGTAAAGCACATATGTAAAAATAACAGTAAGTACGATTACAAGTTATTTGGAAATTCGTTAACAAAAGCAGAAAGTGAAAAAGATCTCGGCGTAATTATCAGTAATGACCTCAAATCATCCAAGCACTGTATTTCAGCCTCTGAGAAAGCAAATAAGATTCTGGGACTGATTGCGCAATCTTTTGATTTCAAAAGTCCATCACTCATTAACAAGCTATATAAATCGTTAGTCTGTCCACATTTGGAATATGCTGTTTCTGTATGGTCACCGAATCTCATTAAAGACATTGACAGACTGGAAAAAGTACAACGGCGAGCCACAAAACTGATTCCAAATATCAAAAATAAATCATGAAAATCGACTAAAACATATGAATCTGTTTTCCCTAAAAAAGCGTAGACTCAGAGGTGACTTGATACAGGTCTTTAAGACTCTAAAGGGAATTGACAACATCAAAAGTGACCAAATTTTCACATTGAGTGAGAATCAGACGAGAAACAATGGTCCCAAACTGTCCGGAAATAGATTCAATTTGGAAGTAGGTAGAAACAACTTTGCCAACCATGTAGTTAATGAATGGAATAAACTTCCTGCACAGGTAGTGCAATTTAATTCAGTTTGAAGCTTTAAGAATCATTTAGATAAACACCTAAGCAAGATGGTGTAATGATTATAATTTATCTTATTATTTGTTTTTGTTTTGTTATCATTTGTCTGTTTGATTTTCATTTATTATTATATGTCAATTTATTATTATTTACTATTTACCTGTTTGTTTATTATTTAACTATACCTATGCATTTATCTATGTATTTTATTTGTGATTTACATTATTATTAATTTTTATTTATTATTTTATTATTATTATGATTTTTTTTCGCATCCGACCTAGATATGGATCAAAAGGTCTCTTGTCGGTATGCTCCGCCTTTGTAATCCTTTGTAAAGAGGAAAAGGACAAAAGGTAGGAAGGTGCTTAGATTGAACTCTTTAAATGAAAAGGAAAAGGAGAAGGAGTACAAGAAGCTGAGAGAGGAGTGTGAGGGAGTGAAGGATAGAGTAGAGCTAGGAGTGGAGGAGGAATGGGGATGTTTCAAGGAAGGAGTCACAAAGTATGCAAAGATGGTGTGTGGAACAAGAAGGACAGGAGGAAATAGAAGGAAGGGTAGTGAATGGTGGGATGAGGAAACAAAGAAGGTTGTAGAGGAGAAGAAGCGAGCTTTCACAGATTGATTACAAAATAGGACAAGGGAGTCATATGAGAAGTACAAAGAAAAGAAAAGAGAAGTAAACCACAAGGTAAAGGAAGCAAAGAGGAGAGCAGATGTTAAATGGGGTAAGAGTATGACAGAAAATGTTAAAAGTAATAGAAAGATGTTTTGGAAAGAAATTAAGAGAGGAAGAGGAGGCAAATCAAGTAGAGAAGAAAAGGTAAAAGGTGCAGCTGGAGAGATGATAATGGAAGAGAACGCAGTAAGGAGAAGATAGGCAGCATATTTTAGGGAGTTGCTAAATGTGAAGGAGGATAGGGAGGGAAAGATAGTTGCAGTGGGAAGTGCCAAGAAAATGACCATGATGAAAGAGGAAAATGGAGGAGAAATAAGGAAGGATGAAGTGAAGGCAGTTGTTAAGATGTTGAAATCAGGTAAGGCACCTGGTCTGGATGGATGCCATACAGAATGTCTAAAAAAAGGAGGTAGAGTGATGGTGGACTGGCTGGTGAGGTATTTAATGTTTGCTGGAGAGAGGGTAGAGTGCCTGTATAGTTCCACTTTACAAGGGAAAAGGGGACAAGTGTGAGTGTAGTAGTTTCAGAGGGATTAGCTTGTTAAGTGTAGTTGTTGTTGTTGTTGTCGTTCCCTAGACTGTCTGTCCGAGCAGTCCCGTCTCCCCAAGGAAGGCCACAGCCGAAACTGGGTTTTCCCACAAATCCTTTATAGAGTGTATGTTGTGTTGTTTGCGTGCATGATTGTGTATAATGCAGTCTTCCATTATGTGTTGTATGGTATGGGGTGAAGTGTTACATCCTGGTGTAAGTGTAGTTGGGAAGGCTTATGGGAGGATCTTGATTGAGAGGATTAGGAGAGGAACAGAGAGAGTAATTGGCTGTGTAGATCAGATTTTTGGGGTAAGACAGATATGTGAGAAAGCTATAGGAAAGGGGAAGGATGATTTTTTTGGCTTCTATGGATCTGGAAAAGGCTTATGACAGGGTAGACAGAGGACACTGTGGGAGGTTTTGCGGATATACGGGATAGGAGGAAAGCTTCAAGGAGCTGTCAAGAGTTTTTATGAGAGTAGTAGAGCATGTGTCAGGATTAGAAATAGAGAGAGCAAGTGGTTCGAGGTACAGGTGGGACTTTGTCAGGGATGTGTTATGTCACCCTGACTGTTCAACTTATACATGCATGGGGTGGTGCGAGAGGTAAATGCAAGGGTAGTGGTTCAGGGATTGGAGATGGTTAAAGAAAATGGAGAAAAGTGGGAGGTGAGCCAGCTGTTGTTTGTGGATGACACTGTGCTTGTCGCAGGATCAGAGGAGGGATTGAGGAAGTTGGTGACAGCGTTTAGGAGAATGTGTGAAAGAAGAAAATTGAAGATAAATGTGGGTAAAAGTAAGGTGAGATGTACAAGGGGTGAAAGTGGCAGCAGACTGGAAGTGAGCATTAACCTCTTCCATACGGTGCCGCCTACGTAGGCAGCATGAGGAGCAAGTGGATACGCGAGGCTGACATATCGGCGTCTTGATTATATTTATTGTAGTTGTCCCTGCGTAACTGACATACTCTCTAAACTGGCTTCATCACATTTTCTATGGTTATCAAAATTCACGGGTGAAAGAAAGAACGATCGATATAAGCGGTGACTATTTTTTATGATGCGAGTATTATGACGCAACATCGTACGTCTGGCAGCTAATGCTGCCCGCGAGATTTTGGCCCGGAGTGAAGTGGTTAAGGGAAAGCGACTGGAGGAAGTGGATAGTTTTATATACTTTGGTGCAAATGTGGCAGGAAAGGGTGGAGTGGAGTGGAGGTGGAGGTAGAATGTAGATTGAGAGAAGTGAGTAAATGCCTTGGTGGAATAAAAAGTGTAATGAGGAATAGACATTTGGGAATGGATGCTAAGAGGAGACTGTATGAAGGAGTGATTGTGCCAACAGCACTGTATGGGGCAGAAACATGGAAAATAAGAGAGGAAGAGAGAAGGAGTTTGAATGTGTTGATATGAGGTGTGTGAGAAGTATGATAGGGGTTACTAGGCTAGATAGAGTGAGAAATGAGGAAGTGAGGAGGAGAACAGGGGTGGTAAGGGAGTTAGGAGTAGGGTTGATGAAAGATTATTGGGATGGTTTGGACACATGGAAAGAATGAGTGAAGAAAGACTATTAAAAGAGGTGTGGAAGGCAGATGTAGAGGGAGTGAACATGAGGGGGTGTCCTAGGATGTGATGGATAGATGGGGTGAAGGGAGCTCTGGGGAAGAGGGGAATGTGTGTTGAGGAAGGACGTGAGATGACAGAAGACAGGGGTGAATGGAGAATGGTTGTATATGGATGATGCTGTGATACATGAGGTGGAATGGGTGAGGGGATAGGGGGTGAGGTAGTATATGTGAGAAAAATTTGACGCAGGCCAAAGGGATTTCTCCCCATCCTCTCCTTTTCTGAATGGGGGGTTGGAGAGGGGGAGTCGCCGATTTAATGAAGCGGCCTTGCTGTGGATGTGCTGTGTCTTGCGACACTGCTTCTGATCCAGGGCAGTGGACAAGGTGCAGGGATGACCTGTCATCCAGGAGGTGCAAAGATAAGAGAGAGGGTGGAGGGGGGTGGAGTGTATTTAGGGATGGAATGGGTGGGAATGGTTTTATGCCTTTTTCTTTTTGGCTACCTCCCTTGTAAGGGGGAAAAAGCCTTGTTATATGTATGTATGTACGTATTTTGACATTCATTTCTTAGATTAGTGTATATTTTCCATTTCTCAGATTTTTTTTTCCCATCATTTCCAGGCTTTATCTCTTCTGTCTATTGTCTCTCTGCACTTTTTATTATACCAGGATTTTATATACACCTTTTCCTGTTTTTGTCTAGGTACATACATATCCACTCCTTCATTATAGATTTCCTTCCAAATTGTCCATTTCTCTTCTACCCTTGTTTCATCATTATTAAATTTTGCACATGTTTTACAACTAGTGCATGTAAAGAAAAAATGTGTGCACACAAGTTTTTCAAATGATGTTAAAATCCATTCAATAAAGAAGTTCCACCCATACCTTAACTTACATATTCTCTAAAAATATGGTAACTTGCCAACTGTCAAACCAATGATTTTTTTTTTTTTTTTACTTCCTTCTAACCCTACCATTTCCATTGCAAACAAAATGACTTTGCTGCCATGGGTCCACACATACTACTCAGAGAAGGCAAAGTTTGCACACAAGTGAGTTTCTGTGCATGCACATAGCAAAAAATTTAGAGGGAACATTACTTGAGATGCTGTCTTTAGCCCACCTCCCACCCACAGTCATTGGAACCAGTAGGAGCATTGATATGCTTCATCAAGTGTGGCTCCTGTGCCTCCTAGTGCCCGTCCAATCTGTCCTGGCAACACTGAGGACATGACAATTGACGAAGTTTCACAGAAGACTGACCATCTTGCCACTGGAAGGGGCCAGGACATGTATACTGCTAATGACGTCAAGCACGAAATCACCACCACAGCAGCATTGCCAGCCAACAGGCACCAACAACAACAATGAAGCTGGACCACCACCCCTCTACACCTGTGCTTTTACCACACAATATTACGTCCCTTTGCCAAGAAATACCAACCAGGATGTACCTGACAAAAATTGCCTAAAGGGGCAACCATCCATCACAGTGGCCTCTACAGGTGTGATGGGCCTCTACATCAATGACAAGTCCTCTAAATGTCGTTTCCTTGTCGACACTGGCTCTTGTAGGTCCATATTTCCTGCATCCACTGCAGAATGCCAGATCCTCAAGGATGTTGGCGTTAGGCTCGTCACCACTAACAGCACTACCATAGCCACCTACAGGTGGAAATGCCTGCACCTCACCTTTGGGAGTTGCCACTACTCCTGGAACTTCATCCTGGTAGACATCAGGATGCCCCTACTTGGTGCTGACTTTCTCATTACAGGTTAGGTTGATGTTGCCAACAGCCACCTGGTCTGCGCAACTGCATCCTCCTTGACACCCCTGCAAATCATGCCACAGTCAACCATGGTTGCCACCATCAACACTAGAATTCCCTATGCCCACCTGCTCTTGGAATTCCAACATCTTCAAGCCTGAGCTGTGACAGACATCACAGATGCCAGCTAAATATGGCATGTACCACTACATCAAGATGTCTGGGCTCCCAGTATTTGCCAAATACTGCCACTTATTGCCTGAGAAACTCACCGTCACCAAGAAAACCTTCCAAGAGATGGAGAGACTAGGTCTCTGGCAAAAGGTCTCCAGCCCTTGGTCCTCCCCTCTCCACCTTGTCAGGAAGAACGATGGTTCCAGTCACCCCCGTGGAGACTACCGGCGACTGAACAAGATGGAACCTGACCACTGTCCACTCCCAAACATCACTAACATCACATACTTCAATGGTGCCAAGGTCTTTTTAACACTGGACCTCCTGAAGGGCTACCACCAAGTTCCAGTACATACAGACGACATCCTGAAGACTGCCATCACCACTCTCTTTGGAATGTACACCTTTAATTACTCCTGCTTTGGCTTGAGAAACTCATGTGTGACCTTCCAGTGCCTGATGGACGGTATCCACAGCAACCTTGACCTCTGCATCTGCTACATCATCGATATCCTGGTATTCTCCAACTCGCCTGAGCAGCATCTCTAACACCTGCAGACCATCCTTGAGCGTCTCCAGGACAATGGGCTCATTGTCCATTTCAAGAAATGCAGCTTCATGAAAAAGTCTGTCCCATTTTTGGGGCACATATCTTCTGACTGTATTTGTCCCCTGCAGGATGAAGTCACTGCAGTTGAAAGTTCCCAAACCCACCACCATCAAGGCCCTGCAGGAATTTATTGGCAAGGTCATCTTCTACCAGTTTCCATCCTTACATCATGCAAACGCTGCACCCACCCTATAATGCCCTTCACAGAAAACCAAAGGACCTTTGGAACCCTGCCATGCAAGCTGCCTTCTTCAACACCAAAAATCCCTTGCTCCTGCCACCACCCTCTTTTTCCCTACACCAGGTACCCAGCTACAACTGTCAATGGACGACAGCAATATCACCATAAGGGGTGTGCTTGAACAACTCCTCCATGGCACACCTACACCCCTTGGTTTCTTCAGCAGGAAACTCTTCAAGTCTGAGCTCAACTATAGCACCTTCTACAGAGAGCTCCCCACCACCATGCCATCTGCCACTTTCACCACTTCCTCAAAGGCTCCGCCTTTATCATGAACACCGACCATCAACCTCTGGTGCACACTTTCACGAAACAACAGGATGCCTGGTCTGCCAGACAGCGTTGCAACCTCTCTACCATCACTGAGTTCAATTGCATCTTCAGACATGTCCCTGGTACAAAGAACCCTGTTGCTGACACCCTCTACTGAATAGCCATGGACACAGTTCAGCTTGGCCTCAACTATGAAGCCATCACTAGAGAGCAACAGGAGGATCCTGAAACACTTGCCTATAGGACATCCATCACATTTCTTAACCCCTTCCATACGGTGCCGCACACGTAGGCGTCATGGGGAGCGAGTGTATTCGCGAGGCTGCCATATCGGCGTCTTGATTATATTTATTGTAGTCGCCCCTCCATAATGACATTCTTTCTAATTCTTTTGTAATCGCATTTTCTATGGTTATCAAAATTCACGGGTGAAGAGAGAACGATCGATATAAGCGGTGACTATATTTTATGATGCGAGTATTATTACGACACGTCGTACGGCTGGCATTGGCTGCTGCCACCGAGATCTAAGTCCATGACGCCTACGTGTGCGGCACCGTATGGAAGGGGTTAACCCCTTCACTCCGGGCCAAAATCTCGCGGGCAGCATTAGCTGCCAGACATGCGATGTTGTGTTATAATACTCGCATTATAAAAAATAAAGTAACCCCTGTAATGCTCGTTCTCTTTCACCCTTGAATTTTGATAATCATAGAAAATATGATGAAACCAGTTTACTGAGTATGGGGGTCACGCAGGTACAACTACAATAAATATAATCAAGACGCCGATATGGCAGCCTCGCGTACCCACTTGCTCCTCATGACGCCTACATAGGCGATACCGTATGAAAGGGGTTAAGTGACAGGACTTATCCTTCCATGACAAGTACACCATCCTCTGCAACATCAGTACAGGTAGTTGTTGACTTACGACAGAGTTTGATTCCGACAGACAGGTCATAAGCCGATCTGGATGCAAGTCGGTCTTTATATATATATATATACAGTATATATTACCCTTTATATATGTATATTACCCTTTGAATAATATTTTTGATACTGTATGTATAGATTGTATATTATATTTAGCATACTGAAATAATCTTAGCATCTTTGAACTATGTTGTATAGTATTTTTTAACCTTTTATAATTTTATCTGATTTTCTTTGGGAAACGTAGCTTAGGCCTAAGCATACTGAATAAAATCCTATCATCTTTGACCTATATTTAATACTGTATTTTTTAACCTTTTTATTATTTTACCATCAGACTTTCTTTAGGAAATGTATGCATACTGAAGAAAATCTTATTATCTTTGAGCTACGTTGTTTAATATTCATCAACCTTTTTATCATTTTTGTCAGGAAACGTAGCCTAGGCCTACACATACTGAATAAAGTCCTGTCATCTTTGACCTACAAATACTTTTTTGTTGGTTAAATTAAAATCATTGCAAGGCAAAATTAGGAAAAAAAATTATTTCAAAACCTAAGATGGGAGCAGTTCCTGATCAGTCAGTAATGTCAATTCCGGGGTATGATTTATTTGTAAGGAATCTCGCAGCCCACAGCACTAGGGGAGTTAGTATTTATATAAAGAGTATACACAAAGCAAGGCAAATCTTCCCGAACATCCCTGAAGCATATAATGATAGTGTGTGGCTGACAGTAAAGGGGCAAGGTAACAATGCTCTACTAATCGGTACGATCTACAGAAGCGGTACCCCAGCACAAGCCATACTACAGGATAACAACCTACACAACTCTCTTATGGGCGTCCTCAACCGGTCATACTCATAAGCTAGTAGTGGGAGACTTTAACCATCCAAACATAATGTGGAACCCCACACCAGTCATTTCAGCAAATGTAAGCCACAACAGTCCACATACCAAGTTTGTAGAATGTATAAAAGATACTTACCTACACCAGCACATTACTCAACCCACCAGGTATCGAGAAGCACAAAGACCTACACAAGACAACCTTATGTTCACCAATGAACCAGAGATGATTGAGCACCTCGAGATGCTGGATCCATTGGGGGCAATACAGACACACCACCAGCCCCTAGGACCACATACGACTATAACAAGGGTAATTATGCAGCAATGAAGGAAACTCTCAAAATAGATTGAGAGGAGGCGCTAAGAGTGAAAACGACTCGGTAGCCAAGTGGGTGCCTACCAAGACCAATCTCCTGAATAGACTAAGAAAAAAACCTCTCTGGATGAATAGAACAATATTGAAAAAGGTCAGGAAGAAGCATCATGCCTGGATAAGATACTTAAATACTAAAGATGGACAGGACTACCAGAGATACATGGGTAAATCCATATGAAACCTACCAATTTTTTTGCAAATTTGAACCTCACCGTCACCGATTTTTATGAAATTCGGTATGCATGTAGAACTCGGTGAGACAAATTGATTGAGACTAGTCTCACGTTTCTATCTTTTATAGAACCAGAATTATGGTTTCCGACAATTTTGAGAAAAATCGAAATTTTGAAGGTACGGCCTAATTTCAGACATGCATAACTTTGTTAGTTTTTGTCGTAGAACATTCGTTCATATGTCATTGTAAAGCTAATGAGTAGCTCTGCAACTTTTATTCTATTCATATTTTACCTATGAGGTCAAATAAAAAAGTTCCATTTGACCTTGACCTTTGACCTTGAATAACAAAAAACACGCCATCTTCGATTTTTTTTCATTTTTTGTACAAATATTCACCATCATCTTAATAACCTTCATGCCAAATTTCATAGTGGGACATTCATGGGATCAGAAGTTACAGGCACTTAAATAACTATAGGTATAAGAAAATTTTGGTATTTTTTGATCTGTATTATTTCAAAAAATTCATATCTCGGTTATTTTTCATCACAAAACGTTCACTAATATACCATTTTAAAGCTGATGATTAGCTCTACATCTTTCATTCTATGCATTTTCTACCTAAAAGGTCAAATAAAAAAGTTGTCTAACCTTACAAAAACTTTTTTTTGTGGGGTACAAAACTTCACTACTTACCTTATTGTATTCAATATCCAGGTATACAAACTGCTTGTGTATAGGATTTGTATATCTAAATTTTTTATCTAATATTAAATAAATAAAATATAATATTTATAAATAAAATATCTAATATTTTGTATATCTAAATTTTTTTTATATCCTTTTTACAGATAAAATATTTACCCACCAACAGAAATAAATGTACTGCAATGGTGTCGTGGTGTAAACAATCAGAAATAATTACAGCATTTAGATGTTTAAGCTCTTCCTCATCTTTATAATAGCATACAAAGGGGTGTAATGTAGCTTGTGCATTATTCCAATGAAACCCCTGAGCTGCATCTTGTAAAATGAATGAGTAATTTTCAGCAAAATCTGCCAAAATCAACATTTCTCCATCACCTAATGTTCTCTTTTTCTCAGCGCAAAATTGCGATTGATGCTTTGCAATATAATCATGCCGTTTCAATAATTTAAGATTAGAACAAAATTCTTCAATAAACTCATTTACAGATTTACTGATGGTTTCTAATGTTGTTCGATCTGTAGAAATCCACCTTTTATATGAAATGTCATCAATCATGTGTTTTTCAAAAATTGTCTCTAAATATTCAGCAAAATTATTCGAGAGAGAGTTGCAATCAGAACACTGATGAAAAAAACAGTCAATTGACTTTTCATTGCAAGTAGTAGCAGCTAAGCAACTAGTGTAATCACTCAAATGAATCTCTTCACCTTCTGTACAACAAGAAAGCCCGGATCCTACTATCATCAGCTTAATATTCTGGTGGATGGTGCATACACATACACTATGTGTTCCAGCTCCGCCTGCCAATATGCATTCCTTTGGCCTAAGTTCTGCAAATTTTGAAAACCCTACCTTTAAGGAAGGATGTTTTGTTTTCAATAATTTGTATGCTTCCCTGAGGTTACAAAGAATTAGATGTTTCTGTTCTTGTACCTTAAATCCTCCTTTCCTGACAGATTTATAATCTTTCTTTCCTGGCATAATCCTACTTATTTCCTCAGATTTGTAGAAATGTAAGATAATGTTTTCAGTTTCTTTTGAGAAAGTTGGTAATCTTTTGTTTGGGAGAGCCATGAAACCTTTTTCTTTTACTAAGTTTTTTGCTTGTCTAGCCATATATTGGGTCACCTTGAACTCTTCCTGGATTTTTGATCTGCTCCAGCTTTTTGGAAGAACAGTCAAAATCTGGAGTTTTTCTGAACGTTTTTCTGTTGTATTAAATTTTTCTTTTAGCTGAATAACAATTTCTTCATCTGCATTTGTAACGTGAGAGGCAGATGCTGTTGTATGGTCTTTTGATGTTGATGGTGCTGAACCAATTTGTAAGTTACTGCAAATATTATCTTGGATTTTCTTGGCTTTTTCTTCCTTATAGTAAATTCCTTTTTCAAGTCTTTGTTTTTTTACTGGTGACTCTCCAATGATTGATAGAGACTCATTAAGTGCTTTCAGGTCAGTATCTTTGTCAACAAAAACATCATCTTCCGACCTTTTATCTGAAGAAGATGATGATTCATTATCTGTTGTTTCAGGGACTGTTGCTGGTTCATTTTCTATTTCAGTAGTTTGTAATTCTCGACTTTTCGTAATTTCTTTCCTGCATTTGTCACAAATATAATAACCTTCTGTAAGGTTAAATGCAATGTTCTTTGCCACAAAGTCTTCTGACATTTGCCGATTTCCTTTCTTATTAGGATCATCATCATGAAGGTTGATAGGATTACAACACACTTTCTTGAATTTAAAACTTCTTCCAAGCATTTTTAAACTTATTTCTGTTGGTGGGTAAATATTTTATCTGTAAAAAGGATATAAAAAAAATTTAGATATACAAAATATTAGATATTTTATTTATAAATATTATATTTTATTTATTTAATATTAGATAAAAAATTTAGATATACAAATCCTATACACAAGCAGTTTGTATACCTGGATATTGAATACAATAAGGTAAGTAGTGAAGTTTTGTACCCCACAAAAAAAAGTTTTTGTAAGGTTAGACAACTTTTTTATTTGACCTTTTAGGTAGAAAATGCATAGAATGAAAGATGTAGAGCTAATCATCAGCTTTAAAATGGTATGTTAGTGAACATTTTATGATTAAAAATAACCGAGATATGAATTTTTTGAAATAATACAGATCAAAAAATACCAAAATTTTCTTATACCTATAGTGATTTAAGTGCCTGTAACTTCTGATCCCCTGTATGTCCCACTATCAAATTTGGCATGAAGGTTATTAAGATGATGGTGAATATTTGTACAAAAAATGAAAAAAATCGAAGATGGCGTGTTTTTTGTTATTCAAGGTCAAAGGTCAAGGTCAAATGGTACTTTTTTATTTGACCTCATAGGTAAAAAATGAATAGAATAAAAGTTGCAGAGCTACTCATTAGCTTTACAATGACATATGAACGAATGTTCTACGACAAAAACTAACAAAGTTATGCATGTCTGAAATTAGGCCGTACCTTCAAAATTTCGATTTTTCTCAAAATTGTCGGAAACCATAATTCTGGTTCTATAAAAGATAGAAACGTGAGACTAGTCTCAATCAATTTGTCTCACCGAGTTCTACTTGCACACCAAATTTCATCAAAATCTGTGACAATGAGTTATAAGTCATTGGTAGGTTTCATATGGAATGACCCACATTGAAGCCCATAACTCTGCTACACACACATTACGGAAGGTTCGTAGAGAGTTTGAAAGTAAACTGGCAAGTGAAGCAAAAACGAACAATAAGGTCTTTTGGAACTATGTGAATAGTCGCCGCAAAACAAGAGTTACACTTGCGGACTTACGAAATGAAGATGGAGTCTTTGTGAGTGAGGACAGAGACAAGGCGGAGGTACTGAACAAGCAATATTCTGGTGTATTTACCAAAGAAAATACGACGGCTTTTCCGATTTTTGCTAACAAAGAATTGCAATCAGAACTTAGTATATCTATCACCAAGAAGAGTGTTAAGGGTTCTTGAAAAGTTAAGAACTGACAAATCACCAGAACCTGACCAGATTCACCCATGCATACTAAAGGAAATGGCAGACATCCTGGCCACACCACTCTCAATTCTGTTCGGAGCCAGCCTGGAAAGAGGAGAAGTGCTGAAGCAGTGGAAGTCTGCCACAGTTACTCCAATCTACAAAAAAGGAGACAAGTCCAATCCTACTAATTACAGACCAGTATCACTTACCTCAGTAATTTGTAAAGTTCTAGAGTGCATCATTGCAGAAGACATCATGAACCATCTTAGAGCGAACAATCTTCTCTGCAATCAACAACATGGATTTAAACCTGGAAAATCAACCACTACCAATTTGTTGGAGGCCATGGAAACCTGGACTGAAGCATTAAGTCACAATCTTCCAGTAGATGTTATATTTATGGATTACGCCAAGGCATTTGACACAGTTCCACATGAGTGCTTGCTAGCTCAACTGGCCACCCTTGGCATTAGAGGATGTACACTGAATTGGATTAGGGGTTTTCTAACAGGAAGAGAACAGTGTGTGAATGTCAATGGCTCGCTGTCAGATTGGTGCAAAGTCACCAGTGGTGTTCCTCAGGGCTCTGAGTTGGGACCCCTGCTATGATTTGCCAGACCTCTTAGAAAATTATGTCTATGTTCGCTAATGACACCAAAATATTCCAAATAATAGCACTCTAAGATTTCCAGCACTCATTGCAGGGTGACTTGGACAAGCTCCAAACTTGGGCTTGCAAGATGCAAATGCTCTTCCACCCAGAGAAATGCAAAGTTATGCACTTGGGCCCTAACAACCCTCAGAGGAACTACGAGATGTCATCATACAATGACCCACCGCACTCGCTAGTCGTGGCAACAGAGGAAAGGGACTTGGGTGTCATTATAGACAACAAGCTGAAGTTCTCGCAACACATTCAGGCACAGGTCAATAAAGCGAACAAAATCCTGGGAGCCCTCGAGCATACCTTTTTGGCATTGGACAAGACAGCCTTTCTACATCTATATAAGAGTCTAATCAGACCACATCTAGAGTATGCCTCAGTGATCTGGAGTCCAACTCTGAAAAGGGACAAAGACATGCTGGAACAAGTCCAGTGAAGAGCGATGTGGTTAGTGCAGGGACTGTCCCATCTCTCCTACCCTGAGCGACTAGCAAGCCTTTGACTTCCAACACTACAATTCCGCAGACGTCATTCAAACTTTAAGATCCTCAAGAATATTGACAACATAAACTACACCAAGGAATGCTCAACATGTGGGAAGGCAATGTTTAAACCAGCAAGAAATACAGCCACCAGAGGACACAACTTGAAAGTCCAAATACACCATCAGCCTGGTCCAAGAAAAGGTCTTCCAGCTCGAGTTTCAGAAGTCTGGAATAGATTATCGCAACACACTGTAAATGCTACCTCACTAGAAACCTTCAAGACAAGACTTGCCAAGGATTGGGAGAACCGTTCAGACCTTTACCAATATAGCTTTTCATATTAACTAGTCCATGAGCCAAAAGGGTTGCCACACCAAAAGAAAAGACATCAAGAAATTATAAAGGTCTTATTACCCGAAGGGTATCAAATGGCCTCTACTGAAGGTGAATACTGAAGGTGAAAACACATTCTTTTCGTTTACGTACTGTACCGAAAATATTGTTATCGACAACATACTAGACATAAACAAAACTTACTGTTACATTTTGTTAATAGCAAAACATAAAAATACAAAATGCTGTACTGAACATATTGTTATCGACAACAGACTAGGCATAAAAAAGTTTGTTACATTTTATTAATTGCAAAACATATAAAATGCAAGGCAAAATTAGAATTTTTTTTATTACAAAACGCATTCTTTTCGTTTATATACTGTACCGAACATATTGTTATCGACAACAGACTAACCTAGGCATAAAAAAAGTTTTACTGTTACATTTTATTAATTGCAAAACATATAAAAATACAAAAATACAAAATGCAATGCAAAATTAGGAAAATTTTTACTTCAAACAAACAAAATGAAAGAATATTTAGCTAGCTGGGATGCTGATGTTGCCTGCAGCCTGCCAAAATAATCGTACTCATGTCTCGCGGCGTGCGGCAGGCATAACATTGCAATTCTATTACTCTATTAAATGTTAAATATTATTGCACTATCTCGTGGTTGCAAAGTTGATCAATCGTAAGTCGCATAGGTCATAATTTGACGACTACCTGTACTGGCTGTCCACAACCCTTCATCCCAGCCACCTTCCAACCTCAAGTGTTCATATTAAATGCATGCCTTGTCTCACCCATCAGGGTGCATCACTGTAAAGCTCCTGAAGAAGAAATTCATCTGGCACAGCATCTCCAAGTACGTAAAGGAGTGGGCCAGGTCCTGTATCACCTGCCAGCAAAACAAAATTCATCATCACACTGAATTAGGCATCAGATCATTCCTTCAGCCCCAATGACGCTTCACACATGTTCATGTTGATGTTGTTGGTCCACTCCCCCCATCGGAAGGCCATCGCTACCTCTTTACTGCCACTGACAGATCAACCTGTTTGTTGGAGGCCATTCCCATGAAGGATAGTACCACTTTGTCCTGCACTACAGCTTTCCTTAGTGGATGGATCACCAGATTTGGCCTCCTAGAGCACGTCACCTCCGACCGAGGAACTTGCTTCATGTCATGGCTGTGGCAGTCCCTCACTGAACTCCTGGGGACTACAGCCCACCACACTCCCTCTTACAACCCTGCAGCCAACGCCATGGTTGAATGAACCCATCACTCACTCAAAGTATCTCTTATGGCACATTGCAACAATGGCTCCTGGCTACCTCAACTACCTTCGGACAGCCATCAAGGACAACCTCAATGTGTCTTCAGCAGAGATGGTCCTTGGCCAACCCCTCATCATGCCCACAGAATTCTTCCCTCCACAGGATTCTCCCAAGAGCTTGCAGCAACTGTGATGCACTGTCAGCAAATTTGCCCCATGTGTGCTGACACACTGGGAGGTCAAAGAATACCTCCCAGAACACCTCCACACCTCAATGCACGTCATCCTGAGGACAGATGCTCGCACACCGCCACTCATCTGTCCTACACTGGCCCCCATCTTGTCCAGAATGGGTCTCCATTGACCACCTAAAACTGGCAAACCTCGACATTCTACCCACCAAATTCTCACTTGCTAGATGCCCTCTGAAGCCAAGGTGATTTTAAAAAGGAAATATTGTACAAACCATGATAACCACATGGTGTGGAATGTGCATTATTTCACACATGCGGCTAGACCTGACATGCCAGCCACGCACACCTACCCATGACAGTGTGACCCTTCTTGATCCAACCTAACCTAATCCAATGCAATTGTGTAATTATGCACCATGGGCAACTACCCATGTGGTATATATATATATATATAGGCTCCTGGCTGCATGTAAAATCACTCGGTTATACCTTAATACTAAAGGAGACAAATTGTCAAACCCCTTTCTCTTCTAACAGTAACATCATTGCAACAATAGGTTTTTGGGGCTGTTTGGGCACAGTACATCTCACAATGCATATGATATAAACAAAAGCAGTCTGTTAAACCTGTGTGGATATTTAGATTACCTATCAACCAACATACATTACAGGAACTAAAGCATACATATACCAAAGGCTTTTTCCCCCTACATGGGTGGTAGCCAAAAAGAAAAAGGCATAGAAACCACTCCCACCCATTCCATTTCCTATATATTCCACTCCCCTCCACCCTCTTATCTTGGCACCTTCTGGATGATGGGTCATCCCTGCAGCCTGTCCACTGCCCTGGGTCAGAAGCAGTGTCGCAAGACACAGCACATCCTCAGCAAGGCCGCTTCATAAACTCAGCGACCCCCCTCTCTGTCCCCCCATGCAGAAAAGGAGAAGATGGGAGAAATCCCTTTGGGCAGCGTCAAATTTGTTCTCATACGTACTTCCTCAACCCCCATCTTTAGTAATGCCCCTTTCACCCCATCCATCCATCTCATCCTAGGATGCCCCCCCCATGTTCACTCCTTCCACCTCTGCCTTCCACACTTCTTTTACTAATCTTTCTTCACTCATTCTTTCCATGTGTCCAAACCATCTCAATACTCTTTCATCAACCCTATCTCTCAGTTCCCTTTCCATCCCTGTTCTCCTCCTCACCTCCTCACTTCTCACTCTATCCAGCCTAGTAACCCCTATCATACTTGTCAGACATTTCATAACAAACACATTCAAACTCCTCTCTTCCTCTCTCATGTTTCTATGTTTCTGCCCCGTACAATGCTGTTGGCACAATCACTCCTTCATATAACCTCCTCTTAGCATCCATTCCCAGATGCCTATTTCTCATTACACTTTTCAATCCACCAAGGCATTTACTCGCTTCTCTCAATCTACATTCTACCTCCATCCCCACTCCTTCCTTTCCTGCCACATTTGCACCCAAATATCTAAAACTATCCACTTCCTCCAGTCTTTCACCCTCGATGCTCACTTCCAGCCTGCTGTCACTCTCTCCCCTTGTACATCTCATCACCTTACTTTTGCCCACATTTATCTTCAGCTTCCTTCTTTCACACACCTTCTTACACTCTTTCACTAACTTCCTCTATCCCTCCTTTGATCCATCTACAAGCGCAGTGTCATCAGCAAACAACAACTGGCTCACCCCCCACTTTTCTCCATTTTCTTTAATCATCTCCAACCCCTGACCCACTACCCTTGCATTCACCTCTCGTACCATCCATGTAAAGATTGAACAGCCAGGGCGACTTAACACATCCCAGACGAAGTCCCACCTTTACCTCAAACCACTCACTCTCTCCATTTCTAATCCTAACACAAGCTCTACCACTCTCATAAAAATCCTTGACTGCTCTTAACAGCTTTCCTCCTATCCCATATATCTGCAGTACCTCCCACAGTGCCTTCCTATCTACCCTGTCATAAGCCTTTTCCAGATCCATAAAAGCCCAAAAAACATCCTTACCTTTTCCTATAGCTTTCTAACATACCTGTCTTACCACAAAAATCTGATCTACACAACCCCTGCCTGTCCTAAACCCACAATTACTCCCTCTCTTCCTCTCCTAATCCTCTCAATCAAGACCCTCCCATAAGCCTTCCCAACTACACTCAACAAGCTGATCCCTCTGAAACTACTACACTCACACTTGTCCCCCTTTCCCTTGTAAAGCGGAACTATACAGGCACTCCTCCAGTCCTCCGGCACTCATCTGTCTCTCCAGCAAACATTAAATACCTCACCAGCCAGTCCACCATCACTGTACATCCTTTTTTTAGACATTCTGCATGGCATCCATCCAGACCAGGTGCCTTACCTGCTCTCATCATCTTAACAGCTGCTTTCACTTCATTCTTCCCTATTTCTCCTCTATTTTCCTCACTCATCACTCTCATTTTGTTAGCGCTTCCCACTGCAACTATCTTTCCCTCCCTATCCTCCTTCACATTTAGCAACTCCCTAAAATACTCTGCCGACCTTCCTCTCACTGCCTTCTCTTCCATTATCATCTGTCCATCTGCACCTTTTACCTTTTCTTCTCTACTTGATTCGCCTCCTCTTTCTCTTTTAATTTCCTTCCAAAACATCTTTTTATTACTTTCAAACTTTTCTGTCATACTCTTACCCCATTTCACATCTGCTCTCCTCTTTGCTTCCTTTATCTTATGCTTAACTTCCCTTCTCTTTACTTTGTACCTCTCATACGATTCCCCCGTCCTAATTTGTAGCCAATCTATGAATGCCTGCTTCTTCTCTTCTAGACCTTTCATTGCTTCTTCATCCCACCA
The DNA here is from genome assembly GCF_046742065.1 of Oratosquilla oratoria. Taxonomy (NCBI): domain Eukaryota; kingdom Metazoa; phylum Arthropoda; class Malacostraca; order Stomatopoda; family Squillidae; genus Oratosquilla; species Oratosquilla oratoria. The sequence continues at coordinate 15,494,533 of NC_134789.1, read as the reverse complement.
CTCACTACCCTTCCTTCTATTTCCTCCCGCCCTCCTTGTTCCACACACCATCTTTGCACACCTTATGACTCCCTCCTTGAACCATCCCCATTCCTCCTCCACTCCTAGTTCTACTCTATCCTTTACTCCCTCCCACTCCTCTCTCACCTTCTTCTTATACTCATTCTCCTTTTTTTTCTCATTTTAGCAGTTCACTCTTAAGTTGTATTGGGAGAAACTAAAGAAGAGCATATAAATCAGTTTAAAAGAAAGTATCTTTAGATATAATAGTTGCTGTTTTGAGAGCAGTCATCAGTTGTTTGCTCTGTTTATGCTTGTTTGTATAATTTTTTTCAATGATAACCTGATGTTCTTACAGGGATTTATGGTGCAGACTGGTGACCCAACAGGAACTGGTAAAGGTGGTACATCTATTTGGAGCAAGAAATTTGAAGATGAAGTGAGGGATGACATAAAGGTTTGCTTAACAGTACAGATTTTTTTTCTCTAAATTCTCATCCTTCAAAAATTTTAATGTTAGAACTTGTATCTGGAGTATATGTTAGAGTTGGCTAATAATATTGTTTGATATGTGCCTAAAGGAGGGAAATGTGCACTGGAGGGGTACATGTATAGTTCCACTATACTGTATAAGGGACAACAGGGGACAAGTATGAAGTAGTTTAGGGGGATCATTCTGTAAAGTGTAGTTGGAAAGGCATATGGGAGAAGTGTTTAGAGGAATAAGATTAGGGGAAATGAGGGAGTAATTGAGGAAGAGGTGTAGGCCATATTTTTGTAGTAAGAAGTATGAAAGTTTTTGGCAGTGGGTAAGGATGTTTGTTGGATCTTTTGCATTTGGAAAAGGCACATGACATGGTTGACAGAAGCAATATGGGGTGTGTTGCTGATATATAAGTTAGGACAAATTTGTTGAGTTTGTGTATATGTTCTTAGGGGGGAGAGTGGGGGAATATCAGACCATTTTTTGATGTAAGGTAACTTGAGAGTGGAGGAAAGATGGAAAAAGAGGAAAAGGACAGAAGGTTGGGAGGTGCTTAGAGTACATACATACCTATACCAAAGGCTTTTTTTCCCCCTTATAAGGGAGGTAGCCAAAAAACAGAGGCATAAAAACCACTCCTACCCATTCCATCCCTATCACACTCCACCCCCGTCCACCCTCTTCCCTCCCTCTCATCTTGGCACCTCCTGGATGACGGGTCATCCCTGCATCTTGTCCACTGCCCTTGGTCAGAAGCAGTGTTGCAAGACACAGCACATCCACAACAAGGCTGCTTCATTAAATCGGCAATCCCCCCCTCCATCCCCTCATGCAGGAAAGGAGAAGACGGGGAGAAATCCCTTTGGGCTGTGTCAAATTTTTCTCACACATACTCCCTCACCCCCCATCCCCCACCCATTCCACCTCATGGATCACAACATCTTCCATATACAACCATTCTCTATTCACCCGTCTTCTGTCCTCTCCCATCCTTCCTCAACATATATTACCCTCTTCCCCAAAGCCCCTTTTACCCCATCCATCCATCTCATCCTAGGTCTCCCCCTCATGTTCACTCTTTCCACATCTGCCTTCCACACCTCTTTTACTAGTTTTTCTTCTCTCATTCTTTACATGTGTCCAAACCATCTCAATACTCTTTCATCCACCCTATCTCCCAACTCCTTTTCCATCCCATTCTCCTCCTCACTTCCTCATTTCTCACTCTATCCAGCCTTGTAACCCCTATCATACTTCTCAGACACCTCATCTCAAACACATTCAAACTCCTTCTCTCTTCCTCTCTTATGTTCCATGTTTCTGCCTTATACAGTGCTGTCAGCACAATCACTCCTTCATACAATCTCCTCTTAGCATCCATTCCCAAATGTTTGTTTCTCATTATACTTTTTAATCCACCAAGACATTTACTTGCTTCTTTCAATCTACATTCTACCTCCACCTCCACTCCTCCCTTTCCTGCCACATTCACACCCAAGTATCTAAAACTATCCACTTCCTCCAGTCTCTCTCCCTTAATACTCACTTCCAGTCTGCTGTCACTCTCACCCCTTCTACATTTCATCACCTTTTACCCACATTTATCTTCAACTTCCTTCTTTCACACACTCTGTCACTAACTTCCTCAATCCCTCCTCTGATCGTGCTACAAGTGCACTGTTGTCTGCAAACAACAGCTGGCTTATCTCCCACTTCTCCATTTTCTTCAACCATCTTCAATCTCTGAACCACCACCCTTGCATTTACCTCTCACACTACCCCATCCATGTATAAATTGAACAGCCAGGGTGACAAAACACATCCCTGATGAAGTCCCACCTTTACCTCAAACCACTCTCTATTTCTAATCCTGACACACACTCTACTACTCTCATAAAAACTTTTGACAGCTAAAAGCTTTCCTCCTATCCTGTATATCTGCAATACCTCTCACAGTGCCTTCCTGTCTACCCTGTCATAAGCCTTTTCCAAATCCAAAAAAGACCAAAAAACATATCTGTCTTACCACAAAAATCTGATCTATGCATCCTCTACCTGTCCTAAATCCACATTGTTACTCACCAATTACTCCCTCTGCTCCTCTCCTAATCCTCTCACTCAAGACCCTCCCATAAGCCTTTCCAACTACACTTAACAAGCTGATCTCTCAGAAACTACTACACTCACACTTGCCCCCTTTTATCTTGTAAAGTGGAACTATACAGCCACTCCTCCAGTCCTCCAGCACGTTACCCTCTCTTAAACAAACATTAAATAACCTCACCAGCCAGTCCACCATCACTGCTGTACCTCCTTTTTTCAGACATTCTGGATGGCATCAATTCAGACCAGGTGCCTTACTAGTTCTAATTATCTTAACTTCTTCATCCTTCCTTATTTCTTCTCCATTTTCCTCACTCATAACTCTCATATTCTTAGCACTTTCCACTGCAGCTACCTTTCTCTCCCTATCCTCCTTCACATTAAGCAACTCCCTAAAATACTCTGCCCATATTCCTCTTACTGCCTTCTTTTCCATTATCATCTCTCCATCTGGACCTTTTACCTTTTCTTCTCTACTTGATTCGCCTCCTTTTCCTCTCTTAATTTCTTTCCAAAACATCTTTTTATTACTTTCAGAATTATCTGTCATACTCCTATCCCATTTCATATGTGCTCTTCTCTTTGCCTCCTTTATCTTTTGTTTTACTTCTCTTTTCTTTGTACCTCCCATATGTTTCCCTCATCCAGTTTTGTAGCCAATCTGTGAAAGCTCACTTCTTCTCTTCTACAACCTTCTTTGCTTCCTCATCCCACCACTCACTACCCTTCTATTTCCTCCCGTTCTCCTTGTTTTACACACCATCTTTGCACACCTTGTGACTCCTTCCTTGAAACATCCCCATTCCTCCTCCACTCCTAGCTCTACTCTATCCTTCACTACCTCCCATTCCTTTCTCAGCTTCATCTTGTACTCTTTCTCCTTTTCTTTCTTATTTAAGCAGTTCACTCTAAACACCTCCCTACCTTTTGTTCTTTTCCTCTTTCTCCATCTATCCTCCACTCTGAACTTACTTTCACCAGAAAATGATCTGATATTCCTTCACTCTCTCCCTTTAGAACATGTACATCCTTAACTCTTCCTATTATAATCCTATCTACCACTACATAGTCCATTAATGCTCTATCTACCACCCTTACATCCACCACCCTCTCCCATGTGTATTTATGCTTGACTTTCTTCCTAAACACTGTGTTTGCTTTCATCAACTCTCTTTCTAGACACATCTCCACCATCAACTCTCCACTATGATTCTTTCCCAGAACTCCACATTTCCCAACCACTCCGTTTATTAGTTCATTTCTTACCCTAGCATTAAGATTCCCAATACTACTACATTGACATTTCTCCCTAATCCCTCAATGCACTCATTTAAATTTATCCTAAAAGCCTCCCTTTCTTCTACACTCTTCTCACTACCAGACCCATATACATGCATACATATACCAAGGCTTTTTCCCCCTTACAAGGGAGATAGCCAAAAAGGAAAAGGCATAAAATCATTCCCACCCATTCCATCCCTGAATACACTCCACACCCCTCCAACCTCCCTCTCATCTTAGCACCTCCTGGATGACGGGTTATCCCTGCACCTTATCCACAGCCCTGGGTCAGAAGCAGTGTCGCAAGACACAGCACATCCACAGCAAGGCCGTTTCATTAAATCGGTGACCCCCCTCTCTGTCCCCCCATGCATAAAGGAGAAGATGTGGAGAAATCCCTTCGGGCTGCGTCAAAAATTGCTCACACATACTACCTCACCCCCCATCCCCCCTGCCCAATCCACCTCATGCATCACATCATCATCCATATACAACTATTCTCCATTCACCCCTGTCTTCTGTCCTCTCCCATCCTTCCTCAACAGACATTCCCCTCTTCCCCAAAGCCCCCTTCACCCCATCCATCCACCTCATCCTAGGACGTCCCTTCATGTTCACTCCCTCCACATCTGCCTTCCATACCTCTTTTAATAGTCTTTCTTCACTCATTCTTTCCATGTGTCCAAACCATCCTAAAACTCTTTCATCAACCCTATCTCCCAACCCCCTTTCCACCCCTGTTCTCCTCCTCATCTCCTCATTTCTCACTCTATCCAGCCTAGTAACCCCCATCATACTTCTCACACACCTCATCTCAAACACATTCAAACTCCTTCTCTCTTCCTCTCTTATGTTCGATGTTTCTGCCCCATACAGTGCTGTTGGCACAATCACTCCTTCATACAGTCTCCTCTTAGCATCCATTCCCAAATGTCTATTTCTCATTACACTTTTTAATCCCCTAAGGCATTTACTCGCTTCTCTCAATCTACATTCTACCTCCACCTTCACTCCACCTTTTCCTGACACATTTGCACCCAAGTATCTAAAACTATCCATTTCCTCCAGTTGCTCTCCCTTAATGCTCACTTCCAGACTACTGCCACTTTCACCCCTTATACATCTCATCACCTTACTTTTACCCACATTTATCTTCAGCTTTCTTCTATCACACACTCTCCCAAACTCTGTCACCAACTTCCTCAATCCCTCCTCCAATCCTGCCACAAGTGCAGTGTTGTCTGCAAACAACAGCTGGCTCACCTCCCACTTTTCTCCATTTTCTTTAACCATCTCTAATCCCTGACCCAGGCCCATATGCACTTACAAAAACCACATCTCCTTTCCCAATTTCATCTTCATCCATATTAATCTTGAAGAAACCTCCTTCCATTCCACTACACTTTTACCTATCTCTTCACTTACTAGTATAGCCATCCCTTCTCTCCCTCACCCCTCACTTCCCAGCTACACTCCCAAACTCATACTTGTCCCTCCCTTTCAACTTAGTTTCACTCAAAGCCAACACATCCATCTTTCTTCTCACAAACATACTGCCTATCTCTTCCCTTTTACTCTCATCTGTACCACATCCACGCACATTAAAAGACCCAAACCTTAGGGTACTGGTTGGAAAACTCCCAGACCCTCTTATGCCTTTACTTTTTTTTAGGAATGTCCCCTGTGGAGCTACATTGAGAAGGATGTCTAGTCCTAATCCCTGTCCCATTTTTCTCGCCTTGTACGATTCAAGTGGGAATACTTGGTAGCAGCATTCTATCCCCCACCACAGGGTAGGCAAAAAAAAAGGAAATGAATATTCAGAGAAATGGTACAGGACAGTAACAAGGGGTTGGGGGACAGCATAATGGAGGGACAGTTGCAGTATAATAAAAGTGTCATCATTTCTCTGTGAACAGAGCCCTCCTCTATCACAGAAAATGATGTGTGGCTCTGGTCTGTAGAGGCACCCCATATAGACTGTAAAGTATCAACTGCATGCTACTTTGCCACAATAATATGCAGTCGATACCCCAGACAGGGACCAGTACTCCAGATGGGTGCTTAGAGTAAACTGCTTAAATGAGAAGAAAAAAGAGAAGTACATACATATACCAAGGCTTTTTCCTCCTTATAAGGGAGGTAGCCAAAAAGAAAAAGGCATAAAACCATTCCCATCCGTTCCATCCCTAAATACATTCCACTCACATCCAAAGAGAGGATTGGGAGGAAGTGAAGGGTAGAGTGGAGCTAGGAGTGGAGGAAGAATAGGGATGCTTCAAGGAGGGAGTCACAAGGTGTGCAAATATGGAGTGTGGAACAAGGAGGATGGGAAGAAATAGAAGGAAGGGTAGTGAATGGTAGGATGGTGAAGCAAAGAAGGTTGTTGAAGAGAAAATCAGAGCATTCACAGATTGGTTGTAAAATAGGACAAGAGAAACATATGAGAGGTACAAAGAAAAAATATAAGTGAAACAGGTAAAGGAGGCAAAAAGGAGAGAGATAAAATGGGGGAAGAGTATGACAGAAAATTTTGAAAGTAATAAAAAGATGTTTTTGAAGGAAATCAAGGGTGGAAAGGGTGGTGAATCAAGTAGGGAAGAAAAGGTAAAAGGTGCAGATGGAGAGATGATAATGGAAGAGGCAGTGGTAAGAGGAAGATGGGCAGAGTATGTTAGGGAGCTTCTAAATGTGAAGGGGAGGATTGGGAGTGAAAGGTGGTTGCAGTGGGAGATGCTAAGAAAATGACCGTGATACATACATACATATACCAAGGCTTTTTCCCCCTTACAAGGGAGGTAGCCAAAAAGGAAAAGGCATGAAATCATTCCCACCCATTCCATCCTTCCGGAATACAAACTGGGAAAAATTCTATATGGAAGAGACAACAGTGGAAGAGAAATGGAATATATTGATGGATAATTACAATGAAGGGGTAAACAGGCATGTACCAAGACAAAAGCGAGAGAGAGAGTACATTAAATGTTGGTTCAACAAAAGATGCAGTGAGGCAAAAGACAGAAGGGACAAAGCTTGGAAAAGGTGGAGAAAAGACAAAAAACAAAGCAAATGGCAAATTTATATAAACTATATAAGTGAGTATGTTAATGTGAGAAGAGAGGAAAAAAGGAACCATGAGAAGGATATTATAGATAAATGCAAAGATCATCCCAAGCTATTCTATCGGTATGTGAATGGTAAACTTAAAACCAAACAGGAAATGGTGAAACTACACCAAGGAAATATAGAATACACAGAAGAATTAGAGATGGCCGAAGTCATAAACAACCACTTTAAATCTGTCTTCACCAGAGAGAAAATACAAAATTGGGACGTAGATAATAACAAGCAATCTCCCCACATGAGTGAGTTCACAACATCACAAAAAGAAATATCAGAACATCTATCAAAACTGGACATCAGAAAATCACATGGGCCAGATGGTATTGCAAATTGGATTCTAAAGGAATGCAAAGAAGAACTAACAGACAAAATACACATCATAATAAATAGCTCACTCAAAGAAGGAAAGATACCTAATGACTGGAAAAATGCTAACATTGTACCAATATATAAAGGAGGAAACAAGGAAGAACCCACCAACTATAGGCCAGTATCACTAACAAGCACTATAGCCAAAATTTGTGAGAAAATCATCAAAAATAGATGGGTAAAACATCTGGAAGACAACAACATATTAAACCCAAGACAATTCGGGTTCAGACAAGGAAGATCATGCACCACAAACTTAATATGCTTCTACTCAAGGCTAATAGACATAGTACAAGAAAGAAATGGATGGGCTGATTGTGCGTTCCTAGACTTGCAAAAAGCCTTTGACAAAGTACCACACAGAAAATTACTAAAAAAAACTGGAACACATAGGAGGAATACAAGGGAACCTACTAATATGGATGGAGGACTTCCTGACTGGTAGGAAGATGAGAGTAGTGCTCGGAGAAAAATATTCAGATTGGAAAGATGTGACCAGTGGAGTACCGCAAGGATCTGTACTGGCACCAATAATGTTTGCTATCTATATGAATGACATGGACGAGGACGTGAACTGTTACACGAGCTTCTTTGCTGACGACGCCAAACTGTTGAGGAAAGTAGAAACTGATAAGGACTGTGAAGCACTGCAAGAAGACATGAATAGGGTATGGAACTGGAGTCAGAAATGGGAAGTGGACTTTAATACTAAGAAGTGTAGCATAATGGAGTTTGGGAAAAGCAAAAACAGAGTATCAGGAAAATATACAATTGGAACCAAGAAAGTAAAGAAAGTAGGATCCGAAAAAGATTTGGGAGTAATTATTACAAACGACTTGTCCTATGATAAACAGATTAACAAAATTGTTGGGGAGACTTACAACTTGCTAAGATCAATAAAAGTGGCATTTGCATACTTGGACGAAGACATGATAAAAAAAATATTGGTTACATTGTGGTCCCCCAGTACCAAAAAGAATATAAAGAAAATAGAAAGAATCCAAAGAGCAGCTACAAAAATGGCACTTGCACTTGCAAACCTATCATACAAGGAGAGATTGGCTAAACTGGAGTTACCGACACTGGAGCAAAGAAGAGAAAGAGGTGACCTATTGACCATCTACAGAATCATGAAAGGCACAGAGATATTTGATAGAGAGGACTTACTTAAGGGGACCGGCTGGTCAAGAATCAATGAAAATTGGGAAAAAAATTCTACATCTGCGTATGGCAATCGACAGTCTGTATGTGGAGTATTTAATCAAAATTCGCCTTATTTTCGTAGTTATGGCAAATAAACCCCCTCCTCCCCCCAAATCGACCCCATCTCGGCCCTATGATACGTATTGGTCACTACAATATATATATTATTGCAATAAATAACAATAATTTGTAATGATTGAGTGCTATTCCTAGTGACTTCTGGCAACTCTGTCTCTGTACCAGAGGTTATATATAGAACCCAGAATGGGTAGATGCCTCAGAAAGCGATAAACAGTAGACAAAAATTGAGTGATACGCTCCACTGCAAGCCACCATCAATCCTTTTGTCATTTAACAAGCTGTTATACTATTTTTGAGATGCCATGTCCTCGCAAGCAAACCAAACACCTTCAGGAAGCTAGGAAAAGGCAAGAATTACAAAGTAAGCAAGCTATGACACTAATGTAATAACCTGCCTAAAATGCAGGTGGGGACCAGGAGCCAGAAGACAGAGGATTATATGACTGGACATCAACATATATGACTGAATATGAATAAATTTTATTCTAAATATCATCAACATTCAATCCTAAAAAGCTAAATAAGGAAATGCCATGATATCCCTTATTTATATTAGTATGTAGGGGTTTAAAGTTAGTGAAAACTTTGACGGCCCGTATCTCAAAACCTAAGTTTTATACCTTCAAACTTCTACTCCTCCATAACTTCTTTATCAATTTCAATGAAAATTCACACATAATATGTCTAAATCTGCCTGATTGATGAAATAGAACGTTTTTTTTAATATCTGAAAGGGTTAATTTAAAAAAAAAAAAAAAATCCCTATTTGAAGGGGGACGGAGTGGGAAAAGATATAAAAATTAAAATTCCACAAACTAATTACTTTAACTAAAATTTCTCTCTATTAGTTTGAAGGTCTGGATAAGGTCCTTCCACCATATTAATATCATTCATGTAGAGCAATTATTATAGGAGTAGTCATTTCAAAATTATAAATTTTTTTGAAAGGGAGATGGGGGGGCAAAACATGAAAGGGTTGCAGATTAGTTTTTTTGGGTTAGGAAAGATGTATATGGTGTCCTTAACTCCTGGCATAAATTTCTGTGCAATAACCCAATTAATAAAGATTTTCATCTTTTGATCAGCTGGTCCCCTTAACTGGGACAAGAGAAACACAAGAGGACATGGAAAGAAAATAAAAAAACATAGCTATAGAAGAGAACTGAAGAAAAACAATTTTCCACATAGAGTTTTGGACACTTGGAACAAACTGGATAATGAAATAGTATGCACAAAAACCATTCATGAGTTTAAAAGCAAACTAGATAGTGCGAGATACAATGGCGGGACACCACGAGCATAGCTCCCCTTCCCGCAAAATACAACTAGGTAAATACAACTAGGTAAATACATCCCTGAATACACTCCATACCCCTCCACCCTCCCTCTCATCTTAGCACCTCCTGGATGACGGGTCATCCCTGCACCTTGTCCACTGCCCTGGGTCAGAAGCAGTGTCGCAAGACACAGCTCATCCACAGCAAGGCCGCTTCATTAAATCGGCGACCCCCCTCTCCGTCCCCCCCAAGCATAAAGGAGAAGACGGGGAAAAATCCCTTCGGACTGCGTCAAAATTTGCTCACACATACTACCTCACCCCCCATCCCCCATCCCCCAGCCCATTCCACCTCATGGATCACAACATCATCCATATACAACCATTCTCCATTCACCCCTGTCTTCTGTCCTCTCCCATCCTTCCTCAACAGACATTCCCCTCTTCCACAAAGCCCCTTTCACCCCATCCATCCACCTCATCCTAGGACATCCCTTCATGTTCACTCCCCCCACATCTGCCTTCCATACCTCTTTTACTAGTCTTTCTTCACTCATTCTTTCCATGTGTCCAAACCATCCTAATACTCTTTCATCAACCCTATCTCCCAACTCCCTTTCCACCCCTGTTCTCCTCCTCACCTCATTTCTCACTCTATCCAGCCTAGTAACCCCCATCATACTTCTCAGACACCTCATCTCAAACACATTCAAACTCCTTCTCTCTTCCTCTCTTATGTTCGATGTTTCTGCCCCATACAGTGCTGTTGGCACAATCACTCCTTCATATAGTCTCTTAGCATCCATTCCCAAATGTCTATTCCTCATTACACTTTTTAATCCACCAAGGCATTTACTCGCTTCTCTCAATCTACATTCTACCTCCACCTTTTCCTGACACATTTGCACCCAAGTATCTAAAACTATCCATTTCCTCCAGTTGCTCTCCCTTAATGCTCACTTCCAGACTACTGCCACTTTCACCCCTTGTACATCTCATCACCTTACTTTTACCCACATTTATCTTCAGCTTTCTTCTATCACACACTCTCCCAAACTCTGTCACCAACTTCCTCAATCCCTCCTCTGATCCTGCCACAAGTGCAGTGTTGTCTGCAAACAACAGCTGGCTCACCTCCCACTTTTCTCCATTTTCTTTAACCATCTCCAATCCCTGACCCACTACCCTTGCATTTACCTCTTGCACTACCCCATCCATGTATAAGTTGAACACCCAGGGCGACATAATGCATCCTTTACGAAGTCCCACCTTTACCTTGAACCACTCACTCTCTCCATTTCTAATCCTGACACAAGCTCTACTACTCTCATAAAAACTCTTGACAGCTCCTAGAAGCTTTCCTCCTATCCCGTATATCTGCAAAACCTCCCACAGTACCTTTCTGTCTACCCTATCGTAAGCCTTTTCTAGGTCCATAAAGGCCCAAAAAACATCCTTCCCCTTTCCTATAGCTTTCTCACATATCTGTCTTACCACAAAAATTTGATCTACACAACCTCTACCCCGTCCTAAATCCACACTGTTCCTCACCAATTACTCCCTTTGTTCCTCTCCTAATCCTCTCAATCAAGATCCTCCCATAAGCCTTCCCAACTGCACTTAACCCATTAAACTCCGATGACAAGATGTCTTGTCATTTGGTCAAATAAAACAAAAAATCATAAAACACCAAAATGTTTGATCAAACACCAGAAAAATATGATGTCAGTCCTCCTCGCTTCGCTCGCGAGCGAAGCGAGGACTGACGTCATATTTTTCTTGTGTTTGATCAAACATTTTGGTGTTTTATGATTTTTTGTTTTATTTGACCAAATGACAAGAATCTTGTCATCGGAGTTGAATGGGTTAACAAGCTAATTCCTCTGAAACTACTACATTCACACCTGTCCCCTTTTCCCTTGTACAGTGGAACTATACAGGCACTCCTCCAGTCCTCTCTCCAGCAAACATTAAATAACCTCATCAGCCAGTCCACCATCACTGAATGAGGAAAATGGAGGAGAAATAAGAAAAGATGAGGTAAAAGCAGTAAATGATGTGAGCAGGGCAAGCACCCGGTTTAGATGGGTGTCATGATGAGTACCTAAAATGGGAGGTACTGAGATGGTGGACTGGCTGCTGAGGTTGTTGTTGTTGTTGTTGTCGTTCCCTAGACTGTCTGTCCGAGCAGTCCCGTCTCCCCAAGGAATGCCACAGCCGAAACTGGGTTTTCCCACAAATCCTTTATAGAGTGTATGTTGTGTTGTTTGTGTGCATGATTGTGTATAATGCAGTCTTCCATTATGTGTTGTATGGTATGGGATGAAGTGTTACATCCTGGGCAGCTGTTCACAATGCAGTCATGCAGCCTCTTCTGGTAGCTTAGAAGTGCTGGGTGGTGGCCGCACCGCAGTCTGGCCAGGTGGACTCTGTCCTTTCGTTGGAGAGAGGATTCAGAAGGGTGGATATCAGGGGGTCTGGCATGCAGCAGTGTGTTGTCTTTCAGTGTGTTAATGGAGCGGTGAGTGATATGATTATGAATATGTTTCCGGAGGCTGGTATTTGGTGGTTGTGGAGGAAGAGAAGAGAGTATATGTGTGTGATACAGGTCTTTGGGTGTTGTTTTAATGTTTCTTGGTGTGTGTGGGTGTTCTGCTATGTAGTGTAGCAGGTGTGATGTGTTTGTGGTGGCTGCGGCAAGTGTTTGTGTGCCTCTCATGTTGAGGTGGTCCTTGACTTTGAGGACTTTTGTTTCATGGTGTAAATGGTCTGTAGGTGTTGTATTTGTGCAGCCTGTAATTGTTTTTAGGGCTTTGTTTTGTATGATTTGAGGGGTATTGTGGTGTGTCTCACTGAGATTAGCCCATGCAGGACTCGCATAATTCATCACTGAGCGTATGCATTGTTTGTGTATTGTTGTATTAGTTTCTTTGTTTTGTCCAAATGTTGTTCCAGCGATTGACTTAAGTGCGTTAAGTCTAGGTGTGCATTTGTTTTTTATGTTTGTGATGTGTTGTTTGAAAGACATGGATGTATCGTATGTTACACCAAGAATTTTCGGTGTGTTTGTGTGTGGTATTAGAGTGTTGTTGATGTAGAGATGAGGTATGTATTTGTGTTCTTTTGTCCAGTTGGTGAGAAGTGTTGCTGTAGATTTGGTTGGAGCTATTTTGAGTCTGTGATGAACCATGTGTTGAGTTTATCAAGGTATGGCTGGATTATTTCTGCAGCTTTGTCTGTGTTACGATGTGTGCATGTGATTGTTATGTCGTCTGCGTAGGAAGAGATTTGTATTTCTGAGGTGTCTGGTGTGGGTAAGTCATGCATGTATAGATTAAAGAGCATGGGGGATAGAACAGAGCCCTGTGGTACTCCATTCTTAATGTTTCTGATGTGCAATGATTGCCATTATATGACACATAAGCATTCCTACCTGCCAGATAATTGGCCAGTCATCTGTTGGTGTTATTGTGCATGTCTGTGTTATATATTTTATTTGTTAGGTTGTGGCGGGGGATAGCATCAAAAGCTTTACTAATGTCCAATGTTATAAGAAGTGTTCTGTGGTGGGGCCTATCTGAATTGATGCCATCTAAAATTCTTTGTGTGAGGTTTATCAGAAGAGTGTTTGTGGAGTGTAGTGGCCTAAAAGCGTGTTGTGAGTCAGCAAGGGGAATATGTGGTGTGACAAGTTTAAGTATTAGGCATTCAATGACTTTAGAGGGGGTGCAGAGAAGTATGGTTGGGCGGTGCGATGTTGGGATTGTTGGGTCTTTGTTCGGTTTTGGAATGGTGATTATTTTACCATGCTTCCAGATGTCGGGTATAGTGTTGTGTGAATAGCTGTAGTTTGCAATGTTTGTGAGTGCGTGTATACCTTGTGGTCTAATGTGTTTTAGGTGGATGTTACTTATGTTATCAGGGCCACAGGCAGATGAGTGCTTGAGATTATGTATTATGTGTTTTGTCTGACTGTCTATTAAAGGTGTATAGTCTGAGTCTGTGGGAAAGTCTTTCTTACGTCGAATAGTGCGTCGGTCGTCAGGGTGAGAAGTGAGATGGCTTGTCTGTGCAAAATGATTTATGAGTGTGTTTGCTTGTTGTCTGTTTGAGGGTAGATTGTCTGTTGTTGTGATTATTGCTGCGTGAGAGCGTGTTGTGTTACTGTTGGATAGTGTAATGCTGTTGAGTGTTTTGTACAATTTGCTGGTGTTTGTTTTGTGATCAAGTGTATTGATAAAGTTTTGCCAATTTTGTGTTTTTTGTTTGTGTATTTTTATTGGCAATCACAGTGTTTAGTGTTTGTATTTGGTCTGCTATGTTTTGAGGGATAGTTGTGGGGGTATTGTGTTTAAGTGTGTCTCGTTGTCTGATGAGGCCTTGGATTTCTAGTGTGAAGTTGGGGTTGTGTCATTTTCTGTTGCCTCTAGGGATGTATCTCTTGTCTGCATTTTGTATGATTGTATTAAAAGTGTGCACAGCATTGTTTATGTTTGTGATTGGTGTACTGTTAAGTGTTTCAAAATGTTGTTCTGTCTCTTCAGTAAGAGCTTCCCAGTTAGCTCTCTTGTAATTGGTGTATGTGTGTCTGTGGCCAACTGGGGTGCATCTTTTTTTGGTGGTGATGATGATTGGAAGGTGGTCAGAACCAAGGGTTCCGACCACTCTCCATGATGTTGTTGGGGTTAGGCAGGGGGAGCAGAAGGTGATATCAGGAGAGGAGGGAGTGTAGAGGGCTTGGTGTGGGATATGTGTATGATTATGTGTGTTGTTCATGATAGTCAATGAGTTAAACTGAGTCTGTATATCAAGCCCTCTGTCCATGTCAGGGTTGTCGACATACCAGGCAGACAACTTGGCGTTGAAGTCACCACCCATGATCAGGTTGGGGATTGAGGCTAGTTGGCTAAATTGAGGCCTGAAGGTGTTTGGAACTGTGGGGGATGATTGGGGGGGAATGTACATGTTAACTATTGTCAGTGTTGATTTGTTGCCTGTGCGGATTCGAATGGATTGGATTTCTGTAGTGTTATCTGTGATAGGGAGGAGAATTTTGGTTGTGGCACTTGTGTCCACAAAACAGATGGAGTGGTGGATCAGGGTGATGAGTCCACCGCCATTGCCGTCGGTCCGGTCTTGTCTGATGGTGGTGTAATTATGAAATGATGGTGTTTTGTGTGAGTGTCTTAGTTTTGTTTCTTGTATAATTGCAATGTGTATGTTGTGTTGTTTAAGAAAGTGTTCGAGTTGATGTTTTTTCGAGTTAATACCGTCAATGTTGTGTTGTAATATGTTGATGTTGTGTGTTCTGTATGTGTTGTATGTTGCCGTTTGGTGTTGAGGTTGGGGTGTTAATGGGGAAGGTATAGGATCTGGGTTAGAGGGGGGGAAAGGAGAGATTGGGGACAAAGGAAGGGTAGTACTGATTGGGGATAAGGGCAAAGGGAAATTGGGAGTGGGTAAGGGTGCTGGCTGTGGTTGGGGAGGTGGGAGTGGGGTTACTGGAGGGCAGGTAGAACATGTTCAAGTGTTTGTGTATTGGTTTGTGTCAGCAAGTGTTGTACAAGTGAGGTGGGCCCAGTTTTTGCACATATTGCACTGAACTGAGCCCTTTGTCTGTCTGCTCGAAGTAATGGGTTTAGAGCATGTTGGGCATGTGTATTTTGTGGTGGGCCCAGGATTGCTCTCTACATCTCCGGCTAAAAGTAGAAGAAGAGGGGTGATTGCTGGAAAATCACCCCACAGTGCAGAAAAAACGTAACATTGCATGTTGAGAAAAAGGATTGTGGTACTCCCCAAGGCAGTCGTAGCTCCTCTTGAGGATCGGTGCCACCTGTGTAGAGCCGGTGGCCAGGGCAAGTTGCCGCTGTTTGGCCCCCAACTCTTGGGGTTGGGGGGTGGTCCCACGACATAGACGCTGCGGCTCCAAGACTGGCTGCTGAGGTTGTTTTTGTTGGTCTAAATGAGGATAGAGTGCTGGAGGACTGGAAGAGTGTCTGTATAGTTCCACTTTACAAGGGAAAAGGTGACAAATGGGAGTGTAGTAGTTTCAGAGGGATCAGTTTGTTGAGTAGTTTGGAAGGGTTATGGGAGGGTTTTGATTGAGAAGATTAGGAGAGGAACTGAGGGAGTAATTGGTGAGGAACAGTGTGGGTTTAGGAAAGGTAGGGGTTGTGTGGATCAGAATTTTGTGGTAAGACAGATATGTGAGAAAGCTTTTGCAAAGAATAAGGAAGTTTTTTGGGTCTATGATTTTGGATGCTTATGAGACCTTAATGAACCAATTGACGGAGTGGTTGGGAAATGTGCAGTTCCAGGAAAGAATCGTAGTGGAGAGTTGATGGTGGAGATGTGTCTAGAGAGTTGATGAGAGCAAATACAGTGTTTCAGAAGAAAGTCAAGCATAAGTACACATGGGAGAGGGTGGTGGATGAAAGGGTGGTAGATAGAGTGTTAATGGACTATGTAGTGGTAGATAGGAGTACAGTATAATAGGAAGAGTTAAGGATGTACATGTGCTAAGGGGAGAGGGTGGGGGAATATTAGATAATTTTTTGGTGGAAGGTAAGTTCAGAGTGGAGGATAGATGGAGAAAGAGGAAAAGGACAAAAGGTAGGGAGGTGCTTAGAGTGAACTCTTTAAATGAAAAGGAAAAGGAGAAGGAATACAAGAAGAAGCTGAGAGAGGAGTGTGAGGGAGTGAAGGATAGAGTAGAGCTAGGAGTGGAGGAGGAATGGGGATGGTTCAAGGAGGAAGTCACAAAGTGTGCAAAGATAATGTGTGGAACAAGAAGGACAGGAGGAAACAGAAGGAAGGGTAGTGAATGGTGGGATGAGGAAACAAAGAGGGTTGTAGAAGAGAAGAAGCGAGCTTTCACAGATTGATTACAAAATAGGACAAGGGAGTCGTATGAGAGGTACAAAGAAAAGAAAAGAGAAGTAAAGCACAAGGTAAAGGAGGCAAAGAGGAGAGCAGATGTGAAATGGGGTAAGAGTATGACAAAATTTTGAAAGTAATAAAAAGATGTTTTGGAAAGAAATTAAGAGAGGAAGAGGAGGCGAATCAAGTAGAGAAGAAAAGGTAAAAGGTGCAAATAATGGAAGAGAAGGCAGTAAGGGGAAGATGGGCAGAATATTTTAGGGAGTTGCTTAATGTGAAGGAAAATAGGGAGGGAAAGATGGTTGCAGTGGGAAATGCTAAGAAAATGAGAGTGATGAGTGAGGAAAATGGAGGAGAAATAAGGAAGGATGAAGTGAAGGCAGTTGTTAAGATGATGAAAGCAGATAAGGCACCTGGTCTGGATGGATGCCATGCAGAATGTCTGAAAAAGGGAGGTAGAGTGATGGTGGACTGGCTGGTGAGGTTATTTAATGTTTGTTGGAGAGAAGGTAGAGTGCCAGAGGACTGGAGGATTGCCTGTATAGTTCCACTTTACAAGGGAAAAGGGGACAAGTGTGAGTGTAGTAGTTTCAGAGGGATTAGCTTGTTAAGTGTAGTTGGGAAGGCTTATGGGAGGATCTTGATTGAGAGGATTAGGAGAGGAAGAGAGGGAGTAATTGGTGAGAAACAGTGTGGATTTAGGACGGGTAGAGGTTGTGTAGATCAGATTTTTGTGGTAAGACAGATATATGAGAAAGCTATAGGTAAGGGGAAGGATGATTTTTTGGCTTCTATGGATCTGGAAAAGGCTTATGATAGGGTAGACAGGAAAGCACTGTGGGAGGTTTTGCAGATATATGGGATAGGAAAGCTTCTAGTAGCTGTCAAGAATTTTTACGAGAGTAGTAGAGCATGTGTCAGGATTAGAAATGGAGAGAGTGAGTGGTTCGAGGTAAAGGTGGGACTTCAGGGATGCGTTATGCCGCCCTGGGTGTTCAACTTATACATGGATAGGGTGGTGTGAGAGGTAAATGCAAGGGTGGTGGGTCAGGGATTGGAGATGGTTAAGGAAAATGGAGAAAAATGGGAGGTGAGCCAGCTGTTGTTTGCGGACGACACTGCGCTTGTGGCAGGATCGGAGTAGGGATTGAGGAAGTTGGTGACAGAGTTTGGGAGAGTGTGTGAAAGAAGAAAGCTGAAGATAAATGTGGGTAAAAGTAAGGTGATGAGATGTACAAGGGGTGAAAGTGGCAGCAGACTGGAAGTGAGCATTAAAGGAGAGCAACTGGAGGAAATGGATAATTTTAGATGTACTTGGGTGCAAATGTGGCAGGAAAAGGTGGAGTGAAGGTGGAGGTAGAATGTAGATTAAGAGAAGTGAGTAAATGCCTTGGTGGATGAAAATGTGTAATGAGGAATAGACATTTGGGAATGGGTGCTAAGAGGAGACTGTATGAAGGAGTGATTGTGCCAACAGCCTTGTATGGGGCAGAAACATGGAACATAAGAGAGGAAGAGAGAAGGAGTTTGAATGTGTTTGAGATGAGGTGTCTGAGAAGTATGATGGGGGTTACTAGGCTGGATAGAGTGAGAAATGAGGAGGTGAGGAGGAGAACAGGGGTGGAAAGGGAGTTGGAAGATAGGGTTGATGAAAGAGTATTAGGATGGTTTGGACACATGGAAAGAATGAGTGAAGAAAGGTATGGAAGGCAGATGTGGAGGGAGTGAACATGAAGGGACGTCCTAGGATGAGATGGATGGATGGGGTGAAGAGGGCTTTGGGGAAGAGGGGAATGTGTGTTGAGGAAGGGCGGGAGAGGACAGAAGACAGGGGTGAATGGAGAATGGTTGTATATGGATGATGTTGTGATGCATGAGGTGGAATGGGTGGGGGAGTGGGGGTGAGATAGTATGAGCAAAATTTGATGCAGTCCGAAGGGATTTGTCCCTGTCTTCTCTGTTTATACATGGGGGGACAGAGAGGGGGGTTTGCCGATTTAATGAAGTGGCCTTGCTCTGGATGTGCTGTGATTTGCGAAACTGACTCAGACCCAGGGATGTGGACAAGGTACAGGGATGACCTGTCATCCAGGAGGTGCTAAGATGGGAGGGAGGGTGGAGGGGAGTGGAGTGTATTTAAGGATGGAATGGGTGGGAATGATTTTATGCCTTTTTTTTTTGGCTACCTCCCTTGTAAGGGGGAAAAAGCCTTGGTATATGTATGTGTATGTATGACAAGGTAGACAGGAAGGCACTGTGGGAGATTTTGTAGATATATGGGATAGGAAGAAAGCTGTTAAGACCTGTCAAGAGTTTTTACAAGAGTAGTAGAGCCTGTGTTAGAATGAGAAATGGAGAGAGTGAGTGGTTTGAGGTAAAGGTGGGACTTGGCAAGGGATGTGTCATGTCACTATGGCTGTTTGATGTGTACATGAATGGGCTGGTGCAGAGTTAAATGTTTGGGGATGACACTGCACTTGTAGCAGAATCAGAGGAGGGAATAAGGAAGTTAGTGACAGAGTTTGGGAAGGTGTATAAGAGGAGAAAGTTGAAGGTAAATGTGGGTAAGATTAAGGTGGTAAGATGTACAAAAGGGAGAGGATGACAGCAAATTGGAAGAGAGACTGGAAGAAGTGGATAGTTATACAGTGGGGGACAAAAAATTAGTACTTTGTTACAAAGGATTACAAAGGCGGAGCATGCCGACAGGAGACCTTTTGGTCCATATCTAGGTCAGATGCGAAAAAAAATCATAAAAAAAACTATAATAATGTAAATAACAAATAAAATACATAAATAAATGCATAGGTATTGTTAAATAATAAACAAACAGGTAAATAGTAAATAATAATAAATTGACATATAACTAATAATAAATGAAAATCAGACAGACAAATGATAACAACAAAAACAAATAATATAAGAAATTATAATCATTACAGCATCTTACTTAGGTATTTATCTAAATGATTCTTAAAGCTTCGAACTGAACTACATTGCACTACCTGGGCAGGAAGTTTATTCCATTCATTAACTACACGGTTGGCAAAGTTGTTTCTACCTACTTCCAAATTGAATCTATTTCCGGACAGTTTGAGACCATTGTTTCTTGTCTGATTCTCATTCAATGTGAAAATTTGGTCACTTTTGATGTTGTCAATTCCCTTTAAAATCTTAAAGACCTATATCAAGTCACCTCTGAGTCTACGCTTTTTTAGGGAAAACAGATTCATGTGTTTTAGTCGATTTTCGTATGATTTATTTTTTATATTTGGAATGAGGTTTGTGGCTCGCCGTTGTACTTTTTCTAGTCTGTCAATGTCTTTAATGAGATTCAGTGACCATACAGAAACAGCATATTCCAAATGTGGACGAACTAACGATTTATATAGCTTGTTAATGAGTGATGGACTTTTGAAATCAAAAGATCGCGCAATCAGTCCCAGAATCTTATTTGCTTTCTCAGAGGCTGAAATACACTGCTTGGATGATTTGAGGTCGTTACTGATAATTACTCCGAGATCTTTTTCACTATCCACTTTTGTTAACGAATTTCCAAATAACTTGTAATCGTACTTACTGTTATTTTTACCTATGTGCATTACCTTGCACTTGTGTTAAATTTCATTAGCCACTTTTTAGACCATTGCTGTAATTTATCTAAATCTTCTTGAATAACTAATTGGTTTCAGTGATCATTTGCCACTCCACACAGTTTTGTATCATCAGCAAATTTGGAAACAGTAGATTTTAGTCCATGGTCTATATCATTTATATATACAGTCGTACCTCGGTACTCGACCATAATCCGTTCTGAGGTGGTGGTCGAGCACCGATTTGTTCGAACACCGAAACCAATTTTCCCCTTATCACTGTCTTTCTTTGGACCCATTATTAAGGGCTAGAGCAACACGAAAAAGTTTAAATCTGGGAAGAAATACTCGAACAAACTGCGTACGTCCTACTCCGCTGGCGGTCTGAGTCGAACTGACGCTTACCCGCTGTTCGAGCTAGTCGAGTACCGAAAATCTGTTCGAGGTCCGATGCATTTTCTACTCGAATTTTTTGGTCGAGCACCGATTTGGTCGAGTATAGAGGCGGTCGAGTACCGAGGTACGACTGTACTATGAATAGAAGTGGCCCAAGAACGGAACCCTAAGGAACTCCACTTGCAACACTTTTCCATCCAGAAGTTTTTCCATTTAAAACAACTCTCTGTTTTCGACCATTCAACCAATTACTAGTCCAACCTAATAGGCTACCACTTATTCCATGCAAAGCTAATTTAGTAAGTAGTCTTTCGTGTGGGACGGTATCAAAAGCTTTTGCAAAGTCTAGATATATTAAATCTATATTGTTTCTTTTGTCATAATTCGAGATAACAGTGTTGTAGAATTCGAGTAAGTTAGTCACGCAAGAACGTTTCCATCTGAAACCATGCTGGCTATCATTTATCAAACGGTTACTTTCTAAATTATGTTCGATAGCATCTCTGATGATAGATTCCATTATTTTTCCTACGATTGAAGTCAAACTTATAGGCCTATAGTTATTTGGTTTCTTTTTGTCACCTTTTTTGAATATGGGAGTAACGTTAGCTAGCTTCCATTCTGTTGGGACATCTCCGGATATGATGGATTTCTTGAAAATAATTTCCAATGGAACAACAATCTCATTTTTCATTTCCTTTAAAATTCTTGGATGCCATCCGTCAGGCCCCGGTGTTTTATTAACTTTGAGTTTGTCTATACACCTTTTAATTTTTTCTTTTGTTATATTTACCGTAGTGAGTAAATTTACCCTAGACTTTTCACAGGTTTCAGTTTGGAATTCACTTTGAGGTGTTTTGTTTATGAATACCGAGCTAAAATAATTGTTTAAGATATTACACATTCCTTCATTTGAATATTCAAGTTGACCGTCAGCAGATAATAGTGGACCAATGTGATTTCTAACAACCTTTTTATCTCTAATGTAACCATAGACTTCTTTGGGATTCTCTTTGGATTTATCAGCGATGTTCATTTCGTATTGTCGTTTTCTTTTTCTTATTGTCTTTTTTAAATCTCTCTGTATTGATACATAACTTTCATAGTCATTAGATGCACCCAAGCACTTATATTTCTTATAAGCCTGCCTCTTTTTAGCAATACTTTTTTCAGTTTCTTTGTAGAGCCACTTTGGGCGAGCCTGATTTGGGGGACGTCTGTCCTTAAAAGGAATGTAAGTTTGAATCATCTTAGTGAACGTATTTTGAAATATTTCCCACATCTGATCTACAGGTCTTTCGTTTAATTTTGCCTCCCAGTCTGTAAGCTGAAGCTCCTGACGTAGTCCTATGAACTGAGCTTTACTGAAATTGGGTATTTTAGAAACACAAGTATCTATTCTAAAATTGTTTAGGAGTTTGAATCTAAGTTGTGATCGCTATTTGCAACAGATTCACCGACTTCTACATCAGTTACCATGCTTTCGCGGCTAGTGATCAAAAGATCGAGTAAGTTCCCATATCTTGTGGGCTCTTTTACATGCTGAATTAAGTAATTGTCACCAAGAAAATCAATCAAGCGACTACCTATATGGCCATGTTCAAGGGTCATCCAATCAATGTCAGTAAAATTGAAATCACCCATTATCAATAAATCCCGGTTGCAGAAACTAGACAGTTCTTGAAATAACAGTTTGTTGTCTGCTAATGATAATGTCTTTGGCCTATATATTACACCTATATTCATTTTTTGTCCATTTGTTTGGGTTAACTCAACCCACAAACTATCATATGCATCCTGTTTCACTTTCTCTAAAACACAAGCATGACCATTGTTTTTAACGTACAATAGAACACCCCCACCTTTCTTGTGGTTTCTATCCTGATGAAAGTGTTTAAATCCTGCAATATTAAATTCAGCTTCGAACTCTGTACCATTTAACCATGTCTCAGTTATTCCTATCATATCGAGATTTTCGCTTTTGACATACGCCTGTATTTCTTGAAATTTGTTCCTAATACTACGAGCTATAAAGTACATGGTTTTAAGAAACTCGTGATTATTTCTTTTTGACACATTTTGAGTTTCAATATCATGTCTTATATTATAATTTTGTTTTTTATTTATACCTTGCTCTATATTATTATTTGGTCCTTCATTGACATTCAATGCCTCATTAACATTTCTCCCATCAAAATTAACATTTCCCCCATCACGGACATCTGGTCGATCACGGTCATCCGGTCTCTTTTGTACATTTTGTCCCCCTTCGTCACCGTGATTCACGCCGGCCTCCCGTCCTTCAGTCACATTATGTCCGGCATCCCTTTCTAAAATTATATTTTGTCCTCCAGTGATATTTTTTCCTCCACTATAATTACATCCCATCGTGATCTTTTGTCTTTCACTGTTATTACATCCTATCTTGATATTTTGGCCTTCATTGACATTCTGTCCGGTATCCCTTCCTAAAATTACATTTTGGCCTTCACTGACATTATATCCTACCATGATATTTTCTCCTCCATTATCATTACATCCTATCGTGATATTTTATTCTCCACTATCATTACTTCCCATCGTGATCTTTTGTCCTCCATTGTCATTACATCCCATTGCGATATTTTGTCCTATGACATTACATCCTAATGTGACATTTCGTCCTCTAGCGACATTACATCCTATCATGATATTTTGGCCTTCATTGACATTCTGTCCGGTATCCCTTCCTAAAGTTATATTTTGTCCTTCACTGACATTATATCCTACTGTGATATTTTCTCCTCCATTATCATTACATCCTATCGTGATATTATGTTCTCCACTATCACTGACAATATATCCTACTGTGATATTTTCTCCTCCATTATCATTACATCCTATCGTGATATTTTGTTCTCCACTATCATTACTTCCCATCGTGATCTTTTGTCCTCCACTGTCATTATATCCCATTGCGACATTTTGTCCTATGACACTACATCCTAATGTGACATTACGTTCTCTAGCGACATTACATCCTATCATGATATTTTGTCCTTCATTGACATTCTGTCCGGTATCCCTTCCTAAAATTGTATTTTGTCCTTCACTGACATTATATCCTACCGTGATATTTTCTCCTCCATTATCATTACATCCTATCGTGATATTTTGTTCTCCACTATCATTACTTCCCATCGTTGGACACTTCTTACTCTTGATACATTCTTGGAGATGTTTAGGGACAGATGCTGCAAGATTTTTAAGCCACACAGGGTCCATATTCTTCCAAATGTCCTTGATGGCTACCCTAGGTAGGGGACTGATGAAGTGACATGCTCCTGTAACTTATCTTTCATGAGCACCCAGAGGTTCTCAATTGGGTTTAAATCAAGTGAATTACCTGGTCAATCTTTTATATACTCCACATCACAGAATGCAAACCATTTATTGTATTCTAAGCTTGTTAGCATTATGCTCCTTGTAGATTCAGATAAATGCGTAGTTAGAATTTCTGTATGTGTGTATGTACATGCGTGTCAGCGTGAATGTTCGAGAACTTACCTATTAAGTAATTATCAATTTATTTGTAATGCGAAAGTTGAATGAATGGGATATAGATCACTATTACTATCAAATTAAGTTGTTGTGTAACTGAAAGGTGTATGAATGTAAATTTCTGTGCGTGAGTGAATAATCAAAATAATTGTAGAAAATAAATCATTAACAACTGTTTTGGAGCATGATACCCAAGCGCCTAGTCACGCACGCAATAGTCGTGAGCTTGCTTCTGGTGAGTACAGATAAATTCTTGACTGTCGTGAGAGTGACGTGAAGACGTAGATTGTGCTTTCCACGTACAATTACAATAGAAGTTTACCTGCCGTGTTTTACTCCACCTTTGTTATTGACCATACAATAAATGGTGGCAATGAGGAATACGAACTCAAAACTTTTATTACGAAAGACCAATGTATTCTCGCCCGCCCATACCCACCCACGGCATCTACGTGCATTGCAACCTTCTGCCAAGAACCTGCATTGTCTACAACAGTGTGCAGCCCTATGTGACCCCTATTACAGTGCAAACTTTTGTGACCGATTCCTGCAGTTCCACATACCCTACATACGTGCTACAGTGCTCTAAGGTCACCTCACCAAGCTACCTCCAACCACGTTCATCTCTACCCAAGCTACCAGTGTCTTCGCATTTCCCGTCTTCCACTCTCACCCTCACCCTCCAAGCTAGCCCGCTAAGCCTGTCACTCACTCGTATGGTTGAGCTCACAAACAGGTACTCCCTGTCAATCATACGCGTGGGTCAGCCCAAAATCCCCCACAAACGCGTACTTCGAGTCATCTTCCACCCATCTCTTACTCTCCAGTGGACTACGACAGCATCCAGTCTCTTCTCCACTTCCCAAGTTGACTTCCGGCCCGCGAGCGTTGAAATCCTTTCTGCTCCAGCATCGTCACGTCAAACGAGGTCACCACCTTCCACCTCCGTCGTAACTGTGCGTGACGTGACCACCACCACCTCCTCCACTACCACCTCCACTCCAGGTCCTGTTTGCGTGCATTGTATGCAACCACCTCCATCTGCTCTCCGTTCCTCACAACGGGGGCCGCCGACTACATCTTCACGCGACCTCCACTGCGACCCCAACCACCTCCACGGCACCCTCCCGACGTCGTCTCCGTTACACGACGAATCCAGTCGGTTTAGTGAGCCCTCCTTCATAAGTGACATTCTTGAACTTTTTAATTTATACTCGTGTGTTCAAGTGAAGTAATATATTAATTCATAGCATTACAGTCATCTTGTGTGAATGTACAGGAAGTAGTATATTGCTTTTACAGACATTCAAGTGATACAGTTTTGTGTTGTTTTTACTTCATAACTATTACTATCTGCATTTTATATATATATATATATATATATATATATATATATATATATATATATAATATATACCAAATTATTCCAAATATTTTTCCTCATAATTCATTATAAGTTCTATAATTTTTCTTTGCATTGTGTATATTTACCTATACTTCTGTGTGCCTTTACTAAAATCTTCCACTGTTTACAGCAAAATCCACTTCTCTTCCATTCCACCTGTGTGTTTCAATCCCTCTGTGTCTTCTCTCTACATCTCAAGACGTCTTCTACTATTTCTAAGGTAAGTGGACAACCTTTTGGCAGTGTGTAAATCCCATATGACAGACTTTCCTCACGATCCTTTTCGTAACCCCTCCCTCAATATTCTACCTACATCCACGGAATCAACACCTTCACCTCCTCCCTCCTCAGAATTATTATCTCTACTCAGTGTGTCACTAAACGACCTTCCACCCCTACCTCCTTCTCTGTTCCCATCCCCAACTTTGAGCCCTACCAACATGGCTTCTTCCTCAACCCAACAACCCTGTCAACTCATGACTATTGTACACGACACGGTAGACGTACCCAAATTCACAGGATCCAATATCCCCTTCCATTCATTCCTTAACAATGTCAAAGCGGCTATTAATCATAGAAAGTGCACTACTGATGATGAAAAACTTGGTATTCTATGCAGCTTTTTGATCGGGACTCCATAGCCGGAGACATCCTGCAAACGGATGAGTTTCAGGAATGTACCAATTATTCCGCTTATGTTGACTTAATTAAGTCTCACTTTGGCCAACACACTACCCTTGGTGTTCTCACTCCCCTATATGACCTTGCCTTACAAATCAACTCTCCCCTTATGTCAGAAAAGAAAAAGCTGCAAGACTTGCATCAGATCTAAAGGCCCGTCTAAAATCCACACTAGAATTTTCCAACTGGGTTGATGCAGATGGAAAAATCTCCCTTAACCAGGTTGCGTCCCTCTTTGCTTACTTTCGCTTTCTTTCTCTTCTCCATCCAGACACCTTAAACCAAACTAAATCTATACAATTCACTCCAACTATGACCATCTCAACTTTGTCTCATCAGATCCAAGAGTCACCAAAGACACTGATAGACATTGTTGCCCAGCCAGCCCCTATCCCCAAGCCTACTTTATCAGTTGCACATGTGTCCCAATCTGCCTCTCGGCATAGATCCACCTTCCGTCCCAGATCTATTTCTCGCCCTAGACAAAGATCCTTCTCACGTCCCCCGGTTATTTGGATAGAGTGGAGGCAGGTGTGGAGGAGGAATGGGGATGGTTCAAGGAGGGAGTCACAAAGTGTGCAAGGATGGTGTGTGGAACAAGAAGGTCAGGAGGAAATAGAAGGAAGGGTAGTGAATGGTGGGATGAGGAAACAAAGAAGGTTGTAGAAGAGAAGAAGCGAGCTTTCACAGATTGGTTACAAAGTAGGACGAGGGAGTCATATGAGAAGTACAGGGAAAAGAAAAGAGAAGTAAAGAAAAAGGTAAAGGAGGCAAAGAGGAGAGCAAATGTAAAATGGGGTAAGAGTATGACAGAAAATTTTGAAAGTAATAAAAAGATGTTTTGGAAAGAAATTAAGAGAGGAAGAGGAGGCGAATCAAGTAGAGAAGAAAAGGTAAAAGGTGCAGATGGAGAGATGATAATGGAGGAGAAGGCAGTAAGGGGAAGATGGGCAGAATATTTTAGGGAGTTGCTAAATGTGAAGGAGGATAGGGAGGGAAAGATAGCTGTAGTGGGAAATGCTAAGAAAATGAGAGTGATGAGTGAGGAAAATGGAGGAGAAATAAGGAAGGATGAAGTGAAGGCAGCAGTTAAGATGATGAAAGCAGGTAAGGCACCTGGTCTGGATGGATGCCATGCAGAATGTCTTAAAAAAGGAGGTATAGTGATGGTGGACTGGTTGGTGAGGTTATTTAATGTTTGCTGGAGAGAAGGTAGAGTGCCAGAGGACTGGAGGAGTGCGTGTATAGTTCCACTTTACAAGGGAAAGGGGGACAAGTGTGAATGTAGTAGTTTCAGAGGGATTAGCTTGTTAAGTGTAGTTGGGAAGGCTTATGGGAGGATCTTGATTGAGAGGATTAGGAGAGGAACAGAGGGAGTAATTGGTGAGGAACAGTGTGGGTTTAGGACAGGTAGAGGTTGTGTAGATCAGATTTTTGTGGTAAGACAGATATGTGAGAAAGCTATAGGAAAGGGGAAGGATGTTTTCTGGGCCTTTATGGATCTGGAAAAGGCTTACGACAGGGTAGACAGAAAGGCACTGTGGGAGGTTATGCAGATATACGGGATAGGAGGAAAGCTTCTGGGAGCTGTCAAGAGTTTTTATGAGAGTAGTAGAGCTTGTGTCAGAATTAGAAATGGAGAGAGTGAGTGGTTTGAGGAAAAGGTGGGACTTCGTCAGGGATGCGTTATGTCACCCTGGGTGTTCAACTTATACATGGATGGGGTGGTGCGAGAGGTGAATGCAAGGGTAGTGGGTCAGGTATTGGAGATGGTTAAGGAAAATGGAGAAAAGTGGGAGGTGAGCCAGCTGTTGTTTGCGGACGACACTGCGCTTGTGGCAGGATCGGAGGAGGGATTGAGGAAGCTGGTGACAGAGTTTGGGAGAGTGTGTGATAGAAGAAAGCTGAAGATAAATGTGGGTAAAAGTAAGGTGATGAGATGTACAAGGGGTGAAAGTGGCAGTAATCTGGAAATGAGCATTAAGGGAGAGCAACTGGAGGAAGTGGATAGTTTTAGATACTTGGATGATTTAATAATTACCTCCTCCCCTGTCTCCGATGTGCTTTCCACAATGTGTCGTACTACTCATGCATTGTTAACAAGAACCGTGACTCTTCCACCACATGAGTATTTCAAAGTGCATCTTCGTATTTTCCGAGCTCCGGAATGTGATGTTCTCTGTATGCCAGAATCCACACGTGTCAAAGGCATATCACTAATTTCAGCCTTATGCACTACCTCCAAGAAAGGTCATACTTCTTTTCTAGTTGCCAGTGACACTCATGCTCCCCTCCACCTCAAACTTGGTACTAACTTATGTGATTTTCTTGTGTATCCTTCAAGAGTAAAAGTCATTGATGACCAAAATTCTTCCTTGCCAGTTTGTACCATTAACTCCGATGTGCGTCATGCACAGGTTCCTATTGAAGCATCTCACTTCAAACCCCTTGACTTCCCCAGTGCTCAACAGGATTTAATTTCCTTATGCAATGCCTTTCGCCATGTCATTGCTTTGCCAGGTGAATCCCTAGGTTCTATGGACCTCATTCACCACCACATTCCCCTTCGTGATGGCTCTAAACCTTGCTACATTCCGGCTTATAGACTGCCGCACAGTAAGCGCAAGATTGTGGACAAGCTCATTGCAGACATGCTTGCCCAGGATATCATAGAACCGTCTATTTCCGAGTGAAACTTTCCCCTATTTGTTGTTCCCAAACCAGATGGTACATTCTGCCCTGTTGTTGATTTTAGAGAGCTTAACAAAATCACTGTCCCCGAAAGGACGCCCATTCCCATTCTCCAGGAAATCTTACATTCTGTTGGTCAGAATAACAATGTCTTTTCAACTTTAGACCTAATGTCAGGATATTTTCAAATTCCTCTTGCTATGGAAAGCAGACCTCTAACAGCCTTCTTTACCCCTTCTGGTCATTTCCAATTCAAACGTTTGGCTATGGGTCTCACCTCTGCTCCTTCTGTCTTCACACGACTTAAGTATACCGTACTTGATGGCTTAATTGGTGAAAATGTCTTCATGTACAGTAGTCCCTCGAATAATGCGGGGGTTAGGTTCCTGAAATTACCGCGTATAACCAAATCCGCGTATGCTGATATTTCATATTAAATACCGGGGTAAATCTTTAGTTTCAACCATGGGAGTAATATAGCAATAGAAAATTAAATATTAATTTTGTAAATTAAAATGTATCACTGTAATATGCAATTTTGTGTGCGGAAATGAAAAACAAAAAAGGTGCTAAAACAGATTTTTTTAAGTAACGAAGTCGTGTACGACGAATGGTACGCCATGTTTGTTATGGTAGATGCCGACGTCGAAGATATGAAAGGATGATAAATTCGTCTGATGTGATGCGCCACTTTAGCAGAAACAGGAGCACAATGTGTCACGGCATGTCATTTTCACATTTTTTTATGGTTCGCACAGAAGATTCATTAAGTCTGTATTCTCTGGCACATGATGCATAGGACATACCACTTCTCAGTTTGTCCAAAATGACGATTTTTTCTGATAACGTCATACACTTCCTTTCTCGCTTAGAAAATTTTCCAGTGGAATATAATCTAATAAATAAAAGCGGTTTCGTGTCTGTCAGACTTTTCTCAATTCGATCGATCGACTAATTTCGATTTCGACAACTCAACCGTTGTAAATGTTTCAGATTAAATTTGGCTCCAATTCATGAGTAGCATTCAAAGTAATTGAGCTTTTCGAACAAATATTGGCTAATTTAAAAAAAAAAAAATGAAAAATGATAAGAAAAAAAAACAATAATAAAAATAATAAAATACACTTGCCATACATACCTTTGATAAGTTATTAAAATTGAGAATAAATTCGATAAAAAAAATTTTTTTAAGCGAGCTAATATCAATTTCGTCTCTATATTATACAATTTATTCTTTTAAAAATTTGTTAATTTTTTCAATCGATCCAGGTGACGCGATTCGAACTGCCCGATTTGTTGTTCGTCGAATCGCACTTTAGGTTAGTAATAAATGAGGTCGTCACCTCCTCATTCGCTCAATAAAACTGGTAATTATAGCGGTAGTGTTTCAGACTTGAATCCTTTTAGTATGGATTCTAATATCATCACTAACACTGTTAACAGTAGAAGTAGAAAAAGAAAAATAAGTGAAAATTGTAGTAGTAAAAAAAAAAGAAAATGAGTGAGATGGATGAGGAAGAAAAAGAGAGAATTAGGAATGGAAATAGGGAATATCAAAATTTTAAATTAAGAGTTTATCGAATTCATCAACATGCTGAGATCTCAGGGGCGAAGCCCCTTTCTAACAAAATCTAGTAATAAAATAAAATGAAATGAATATAAGTAAAATACAAAATATATACAGTCGTTCCTCAGATAATGCGATTTATTGTAATGCCCCGGAGGTTGACACGTGACCTCAGGCAGCCACCCACGGCTTTCCCCTCACCCCACACCCTTGTTTGAGCAGTTGCCAGTGTACATAATGACTGCATTATATGAGGATCGACTGTATATGGTAAAATAGAAAGCAGTCACCACAAATGTTTGCGATGTTGCCACGTGTGTGCGTATGCGTGCCCAACTCGGCGCGAATTTTAAAACAATTCTCTACATTTGAGATGGTCTTGAAATAAAATCCGCGTTATTCGAATCTGCGTTATTTGAGGGACTACTGTATTTGGATGACATAATCATAGCTTCCAAATCTTTACCCGACCACATTCACACCCTTCAACAAGTCTTTTCTCGTCTTGCAGATGCCAACCTAAAACTCAAACTCAACAAATGCTCCTTTCTTAAGAAAGAAATTCGTTTTCTTGGACACATACTAACTTCTGATAGCATTCTTACTGTTCCTGATAAAGTCAAAGCTGTTGCTGACTTCCCTTGTCCAACGGACCTTGAGCACCTTCGCTCCTTCCTTGGTCTTTCAGGTTATTACCGTAGGTACATCCGCAATTATTAAAAAATTGCAGCCCCTCTTACTTCACTGCTAAAGAAAGATGTACCTTTCCACTGGTCGTCTGCCCAGGAACAAGCCTTTGCAGACTTAAAGAATGCCCTTACCACTGCTCCTGTCTTAGCTTTCCCTAACTATGACTTGCCCTTTATTCTCTACACCGATGTCTCATTCCTAGGTCTTGGTGTTGTCCTCATGCAAGAACAAGACTCACACCTTCGCCCTATTGCCTTTACCAGCAGACTCCTTAACAAAGCTGAACATAACTATTCTGTCACATAAATTGAAGCTCTTGCTGTAATATATGCTCTTCGACATTTTAAGGAAATCATTCTAGGCTATCCTGTCACAGTCCATACAGACCACCAGGCACTTCTTCAACTTTTCATAGGCAAGAATTTGTATGGGAAACTTGCACGCTGGTTCTTGACTATTCAAGAATTCAATCCCACCTTCTCATATGTGCGTGGATCAGCAAACCATGTTGCAGATGCACTTTCTAGAAATGTTGCTGCTATCAATTCCCTCCCTCAGCCAGTCACTCTTACTCATGCGCACATACAAGCAACTCAAAGATCCGACCCAATGATGAAACGTATGATATTTTCTCTCAAGTCAGGAGATACATCTGATCTTACAGACTTCCCTACCTCCTTGGACCACTTCAGACTTGTCAATGATGTTCTTTATCATGAAACCACACTTTCCAGCAAGCATGAACCAAACAGACTTGTACAACAACTCGTAGTTCCTTCTGACTTAGTACTTGAAGTTCTGTTCCTTTTACATGATTCTCCACTTGCTGCACATCCAGGTAAAGACAACTGCTTAACACAGGCCAGACTTCAGTACTTTTGGCTTACCATGAGAAAGGATATCCATAACCACATTGACGCCTGTCATTCTTGTGCTAGCCATAAAGGTCATATTCAGAGTAAAGTTCCCATATTGACATACCCAATCCCTAGCAAACCCTTTGATATGGTTGCAATTGACCTTCTCAAATTACCACTCACTTCTAGTGGAAACCAGTACCTGTTTGTGTGTATGGACCATTTTTCCAGATTCTGCATACTTGAACCTATCCCAGACAAGACTGCGACAATAATTGCAAAGACGTTCATTGACAAAGTTATTTGCCCCTTCACTACTCCCAAAGTTCTTCTCTCTGACAATGGCACGGAATTCAACAATGAGATTCTTTCAAATATTTGCAAATCCTTTCAAATCACAAAATGTAATATCGATGCATACCACCCCAGTTCAAATGGCCTTGTTGAACGCCAAAACAGAAAGATTCTCAATGTTCTCCGACACCTCGCTTCTGACCTCCATCTCTCCTGAGATCACCATGTCCCTATGATTCAGTCTTGCCTTAACAGTGCCATCAATAGGTCCATATCAGAGTCGCCTCACTTTGTCATCTTTGGTTTTGACAAGCGACTCCCATATAAGAACATAAGAACATAAGAAATAAAGGAGACTGCAAAAGACCATAAGGCCTACACTAGGCAGCTCCGTATCCATCACCACCTGTCATCCCCATCCATAAAGTTGTCTAATCGTTTTTTAAAACAACTGATAGTTTCAGCGCTTACTACGTGGTTACTAAGTTTATTCCATTCATCGACCACCCTATTTGTAAACCAATTTTTGCCTATTTCCTTCTTAAATCTAAATTTGTCCAGTTTATACCCATTACTGCGAGTCCTGCCCTGTTGTTTTATTATGATGACCTTGTTTGCATCACCCTTGTTATAGCCTTTGATCCACTTGAACACTTCTATTAGATCACCCCGCACTCTGCGTCTTTCCAGAGAGTGTAAGTTTAGGTGCCTAAGCCTCTCTTAGTAAGGCAAATTTCCGAGTCCTTGTATCATTTTGGTCATTCTTCTCTGTACTGATTCTAGTGAATTTATGTCCATTCTGTAGGACGGAGACCAAAACTGTACCGCATAGTCAAGGATGGGTCTAACTATCGCTAGATAGAGTTTAATAATTACCTCTGCACTTCTATTCGTCGTTACCGTCCTAGCAGTGAAGCCTAATGCTCTGTTTGCTTTATTTCTGGCGCTAATGCACTGCTTCCTGGTTTTAAGGTCCGGACTCACCAGAACTCCCAAGTCTCTCTCGCACTCAGATTTTTCTAAAAACGTGTTATCTAAGTTGTATCTATTTTCGGGGTTGTGTAGCCCTACGTTTAACACACTACACTTAGAGATATTGAAGTTCATTTGCCATTTCACCGACCATGTTAACAGTTTATTAAGATCATCCTGCTGAATCTGGGCGTCTTCTCCTGACCTAATTAGGCGTCCTATTTTAGTGTCGTCCGCAAACTTACAAACATCACTATTTAACCCATCGTCTAAGTCGTTTATATACATAATGAACAACAAGGGACCCAAAACCGAGCCCTGGGGGACCCCGCTAGTAACATTGCCCCACCTAGATTTTATTCCATTTATGGTGACCCGCTGTTTTCTGTTACTAATCCAAGCTCTAATCCATTCTAACACTTTTCCTCCTATGCCATGGGCTTTGATTTTATTTAGTAGTCTCTGGTGTGGCACTTTGTCGAACGCTTTGCTAAAGTCAAGGTAGATAACATCGTAATTTTCATTGTTGTCTGACGCCTTATATACCTTAGTGTAAAAGGATAGAAGATTAGTCACGCATGACTTACCTTTGGAGAAACCATGCTGTGAATCACGAATTAAATTATGCCCTTCAATGTGTTCTCCGAGTCTATTTACTATTATTGATTCAAGCATCTTTCCTATAACCGATGTCAAACTGATTGGCCTGTAGTTGCATATGGTCGATCTATCTCCCTTCTTAAAAACAGGAACAACGTTTGCCTGCCTCCAAGCAGTTGGAACAGAACCAGTGTCTACTGATTTATTGAATATTTCAGTTAACTGGTCGCAGATTTCAAATTTACACTCTTTAAGCATTCTTGGAAAAATTTCGTCCGGACCCGGAGATTTTGTAGCTTTAAGTCTGTCAATCTGCTTGATAACTTCTTCTTTACTAATGCTGATATTAGTTAGGCTATTTTCTTCATCCCCTCTGAAAATCGGATCGCAGTCAGGTACTTTATCTAACCTCTCATTAGTAAACACCGATAGAAAATAATTGTTAAACTCCTCACTCATTTTTTCTTCCGATTCTATCATGACATTTTCATTGTTTTTAATTGGTCCTATTCTTTCTTTATTTTTTGTTCTACAGAGGTGAAAGAAACCCTTTGGGTTGGATTTTGCTTGACTGGCAACCTTGATTTCATAATTACATTTCGCTGAACGTGTATTCCTTTTAACCAGCTTTGCCATTTCGTTATATCTTGATCTAAGGTGTGATTCCCCGTTTTTTATTTTTACGTAAAGTCCTCTTTTAATTCCGATCTCATGTTTCAATCTGTCCGTCATCCATTTGGAAGTATTACTATTTTTCCGTATTGACTTTAGGGGGATAAATGTGTTTTGTGCATTAATAATTAGTTCTGTTAGATTGTTATACATTTCATCTAAAGTACTGACCTGATTTTTGGGCCCTCGCCCCGAATCGACCTGACCTAAGGTATGCGTATTACTCTCTGTGACCCAGACCTGACCTAAGGTATGTGTATTTCTCTCCTTGACCCAGACCTGACCTAAGGTATGCGTATCCTCCTTGACCCACTTCTGACTATCAGCCCCGCAACGAGAATCAAGAATGTTTGAAACGTCCGGATTGCTTCAGAAATAGGTCCCATTTACAACCTTGATGATTTTGTAAAGGTTTCACTTTCAAATTTCAGCTCTCTCTTCAAGAGAATTACTCAGTCTCTTTCTCTCGCTAAAAACGAGATGGCCTGTTTTCACAATAAAAATGCGAGAGAATCTAACATTGCAATAGGTGACATCGTATATGCCCAGAACCATTCTCCATCTTCCAAGCTTTCACCAAAATTCCTTGGTCCCTTCCGTGTCCTCGCACTAGAACCTACAAATAAAGTCAAAGTAAAACACTTACATTCAGACACAGAATCCATCATGCACCTGGACACCCTTAACCCCTTCCATACCGTGCCGCCTACGTAGGTGTCATGAGGAGCAAGTGGATTCGCGACGCTGCCATATCGGCGTCTTGATTATATTTATTGTAGTCGCCCCTGTGTTTTTACATTCTCTCAAATGTGCCCTGAATCCCATTCTCTGTGGTTTTCAAAATTCGCGGGTGAAAGAGAGAACGATCGATATAAGCAGTGACTATATTTTATGATGCGAGTATTATTACAACACGTCGTACGGCTGGCATTGGCTGCTGCCTGCGAGATTTAAGTCCCGTACTGAAGTGGTTAAGCTTTTCTTTCGAGGTGTAGACTGTGACAATGACCCTCTGACTCCCACAGAACCCCTTCCTCCCTCCCCTCCCATTTCAACGTCCCCTGTCTTCCACCCATATAATCTTCGCAGCCGTCATACTTCTTGAGCTGCCAAAATGTTCTCCACTACCGTCCTTTAAAATTTTAATGTTGTTCCATGTATGTTCTACATGTGTATATATATAATGTTCATATACCTGCATGTACTAATTAAATATATCTTCTTGTATGTTACATTGTAAGTCGCTGAGGCCAGCTCCTTTCACGTGGCCGAGCGTTTATTGTATTCTAAGCTTGTTAGCATTATGCTCCTTGTAGATTCAGCTAAATGCGTAGTTAGAATTTCTGTATGTGTGTATGTACATGCGTGTCAGCGTGAATGTTTGAGAACTTACTAATTGCCATTGGTACCTATTAAGTAATTATCAATTTATTTGTAATGCAAAAGTTGAATGTATGGGATATAGATCATTATTACTCTCAAATTAAGTTGTTGTGTAACTGAAAGGTGTATGAATGTAAATTTCTGTGCACGAGTGAATAATCAAAATAATTGTAGAAAATAAATCATTAACAACTGTTTTGGAGCACGATACCCAAGCGCCTAGTCACGCACACAGTAGTCGTGAGCTTGCTTCTGGTGAGTACAGATTTATTCTTGACTGTCGTGAGAGTGACGTGAAGAC
Organism: Oratosquilla oratoria; assembly: GCF_046742065.1. Taxonomy (NCBI): domain Eukaryota; kingdom Metazoa; phylum Arthropoda; class Malacostraca; order Stomatopoda; family Squillidae; genus Oratosquilla; species Oratosquilla oratoria. Next base: position 15,458,092 of record NC_134789.1, on the reverse strand, counting down.
GTAGATTGTGCTTTCCACGTACAATTATAATAGAAGTTTACCTGCTGTGTTTTACTCCACCTTTATTATTGACCATACAATACATTCTTTAATGAGTTTAGCAGTGTGGCATGGTGCACCATCCTGCATGAAGACATCTATTTTGCACTGAATAAAACAGTATTCCAAATGATAATTAATTAGTGCAAAATATTGGTCTGCATTCAGAGTTACATTTTTTGGTAGTATCACTAATGATCCCACACCATGATAGCCAAAAGCACCCTAAACCATCAGTGAATCAGGATGTCTTACAGTACCATGTGTGAATTTTGGGTCCAAAGGATCACTGCCAGGACAATGGTACACTTTGCCAAGATAGTTTCCAGCAACACTGAAAGTGGCTTCATCACTCTGCAACACATTTTTCCTTTTCTCCACTGCATAGTGTGCAGCAGTGGGCCAAGAAAACTCGTGATGCTGGTGGAGCCAATCTACCATTACAGAACAACCCCACAGGGAGACCCAGGAAGACTGCTCGTACTCTGAAGGTACTGAGTAGACAGGTGGTTGCTGGTCCACATATAACAGCACCACAGTTGAAGGAAAAGAACCCTAAATTACTTGGTTATGTGTCTGTGAGAACAGTATGCCACCACCTGCATGATGATCTGCAATTCTCACACCACAATGCTCGCAAGAAACCACTTGTATCCATAAAACAGAAAAAGAACAGGGTTGGTTTTTGCCGCAAATATTTAGAGTGGGATGTGAAGAAGTGGAAAAATGTGTTGTAGAGTGATGAAGCCACTTTCACCATCACTGGAAACCATCTTGGCAAAGTGTACCATTGTTGGCAGTGATCCTTTGGATCTAAAATTCACACACATTACTTTAAAACATCCTGATTCACTGATGGTTTGGGGTGCTTTTGGCTATCATGGTGTGGGATCATTAGTGATACTACCAAAATATATAACTCTGAATGCAGACCGATATTTTGAGCTACTTAATGATCATTTGGAGTACTGTTTTATTCAGTGCAAAACATATGTCTTCATGCAGGATGATGCACCATGCCACACTGCTAAACTCATTAAAGAATAGTTTGCATTCTGTGATGTGGAGTATATAAAAGATTGGCCAGGTAATTCACTTGATTTAAACCCAATTGAGAACCTCTGGGTGCTCATGAAAGATAAGTTACATGAGCACGACACTTCATCAATCCCCAAGCTGGAGGTAGCCATCAAGGATATTTGGAAGAATATGGACCCTGTGTGGCTTAAAAATCTTGCAGCATCTGTCCCTAAATGTCTCCAAGAATGTATCAAGAGAAAGGGGTGTCCAACAAAGTACTAGAGATCTGGTAAGTACCTGATATTGTAGGATATTCGAGGAAATTTGTTATTTTTACTCTGGCGCTTAAATTTTTGTCCCCCCCCCCCTTGTAGATACTTGGGAACTCATGTGGCAGGAAAGGGAGGAGTGGAGGTGGAGGTGGAGGGAAGTTGTAGATTGAGAGAAGCAAATAAGTGGCTTATGGGGTTGGAAAATGTAATGAGAAGTAGACATTTGGGAATGGATGCTAAGAGGAAATTGTATGAAGGAGTGATTGTGCCGACAGCACTGTACGGGCAGAAACATGGAACATACGAGTAATAGAGGAAGAGTTTAAGTATGTTTGAGGTGAAATGCCTGAGAAGTATGGCAGTGGTTACTAGGCTGGATAATGTGTGAAAAGAGGTGAGGAGGAGAACAGGGTTGGAAAAGGAGTTGAGAGATAGGGTTGATGTAAAAATATTGAGATGGTTTGGACACATGGAAAGAATGAGTGAAGAAAGATTAGTAAAAGAAGTGTGGAATGCAGAGGTGGATGTAGTGAACAGGAGGGGTTGACCAAGGACGAGATGGATGGATGGGGTAAAAGGGGCGTTGAGAGAGGGGGATGTCTGTTAGGAAGGAAGGAAGAAGACAAGATAGGGGTGAGTGGAAAATTATTGTATATGGATGATGCTGTGATGCTTAGAAGGGAGTGGGTGGGAGATGAGGGGGTTAGGGATTGGTTATGTGTGAATGATATTTTGATGTGGCATGAAGGGATTTCTCCCCGTCTTCTCTTTTTCTGCATGAGGGGACGGAGAGTGGGGGTCGCTAATTAAATAAAGTTGCCTTGGTGTGGATGTGCTCTGTCTAGCTGCATTGCTTCCAACCCAGGGCAGTGGGTGAGATGCAGGGGTGACCTGTGATCCAGAAGGAACCAAGGAAAGAGGGAGGGAGGGGTGGTGAATGGGAGTGGAATGGGTTGAGATGAAATGGGTGATAGTGGAATTATGCCATTTGACTTTGGCTACCTCCCTTGTAAAAAGGAAAAAGCCCTTGGTATATGTATGTATGTATGTGTGTAAGGAAAGATCTAGTGCTTCAACCACTTCAATACAATTCAAGTACTCGCATGCACATGAGGCTGCCTAATGTACAATGATATATCACAATATGTGTATTATAAAATATAAAGTTACAGCTGTTATACTCATCCTCTTTCACCCAGAATTTTTATAACCACAGAAAACATGATTAAGCCTGTTCATAGAATATGGGGTCACTCGGCTACAACTACAAAATAAATATAATCAGAATACTGATGGCATCCTCATATATACACTCGTGCCTCATAACACCTGTGTAGGCATGATCATATTCTAGAGATTAAGATGAAGGTGGGGTTGCACCAGAGTTGTGTAATGTCACCTTGGTTGGTTAATGTATGTATGAATGGGATGTTGAGGGAGGTAAATATAAGGATGCTAGGCAGAGATTTGGCACTTGAGAGTGGAAGAAAGTGGGAGGCAAACCAGATGGGAGAGGACAAGTGGGTTTTTGGATGGGTTTAGTGGATGGATGCTTTGATTTGGTGTTCCCCTTTATGAGGGGGAAGCCTTTTGATGTGTGCATGTAAAGTGCTTAACCCTGAATTATATAAACCAGAACAAATGAATATGATGAATATTAAAGGTTTTACTTCCTCTTTTAGCATACTGTGAGGGGAATTCTGTCAATGGCAAACAGTGGCCCTAACACCAATGGTTCACAGTTCTTCATCACATATGGTCCACAACCTCATCTTGATCTTAAATACACAGCATTTGGAAGGTAAGTCTCATAAAACTGTAAGCTTGATGTTTATGAAGTAACAAGATTTGTGTTTTGGAGTTGCCAAATAATGAAGTGGTGGGGATAAGCCAACTTCAGTTCTTGGGCCCTTCTGTGGAGGAGCTTTGTGTTGCTACATTGCCTTAAACCTAGATGGATGAATGGAGTAAAAGGGGCATTGAGAAAGAAGAGGATGTCTGTATAGGAACGAAGGGAGAAGACAGAAGATAGGGGTGAGTGGAGAATGGTTTTACATGGATGATGCTGTGATGTATGGAAGGTAGGGGTTGTGGGTTGTCACGACTCACCTCCACTTATAACATGTGAATTAGAGACTTAACACTTAACATTAATAGCACTGCCTCCTCTCTTAATGGTGAACAGACAAGTTATTTATCATTAGTACATAAACACGCATCTACCATTGAGGATAGGCAAAGATATATATAATTATTTTCATATATTGAACATAATTACATATCCTCATTAAATGTAATATAATTCTCCAGTTTAGTAAAGTAAGAGACTCACACTTATAAGATAGAATGAAATCATATTATCACTACAATCATTCCATAGATCTACCTTCTGATCTCCACATTATTCTTCATATTGAATGAAATTAACAAAATTATTAACATCAGTAAATAAACTTAATTGGCATAACTTGCACACATATAAAGAATTAGATCTTGTATTAATATCAATGAAAGAGTTCACCATTAATATGAATGCAATGGCATGATATGCATATACATGGCATATCAAATTTATCATGGAATATCTTTTTCATCTTGCAGTATTATCAAGATTATAATGAACATCTAATACAATACAATTTCCAAGCTTACATACCTTATTGAAGTGCTCTCTGGTACATCTTTTCCCATTTATTATTTCTAAGTATGCCCAATGGCACATGGAATATGAATCCCCATTATACTAACATGAGATACATGTTATTTGTTCAGCTGTAATTGAGAGAGAACGAAATTTCCGTTTCAAATTCTGTTCAACATAAAAACAAGTTCCAACAATGGATCTGTCAACATATATAGGTTGTAAACATAAATCATACATTATTCATACGTACATACATACATATACCATAGGCTTTTTCCCTCTTACATGGGGGGTAGCCAAAAAGAAAAAGGCATAGAAAACACTCCCACCCATTTCATTTCCCATATATTCCACTCCCCTCCACCCTCCTCCCTCCTGTCTTTGCACCTCCTGGATGATGGGTCATCCCTGCCTCCTGTCCACTGCCCTGGGTCAGAAGCAGTGTCGCAAGACACAGCACATCCACAGCAAGGCCGCTTCATACAATTGGCGACCCCCCCCCCCCTATCCGTCCCCTCATGCAGAAAAGGAGAAGGGGAGATATACCTTCAGGCTGCGTCAAATTTTTTCTCATACATACTTCCTCACCCCCCATCCCCCACCCACTCCCCCTCATGCATCACAGCCTCATCTATACACAACCCTTCTCCATTCACCCCTATCTTCTGTCCATTCCCGTCCTTCCTCTACAGACATTCCTCTCTTTTGTAAAGCCCCTTTCACCCCATCCATCCATCTCATCCTAGGACGCCCCCTCATATTCACTCCTTCCACCTCTGCCTTCCACACTTCTTTTACTAATCTTTCTTCACTCATTCTTTCCATGTGTCCAAACCATCCTAATACTCTTTCATCAACCCTATCTCCCAGTTCCCTTTCCACCCCTGTTCTCCTCACCTCCTCATTTCACACTCTATCCAGCCTAGTAACCCCTATCATACTTCTAAGACATTTCATCTCAAACACATTCAAACTCCTTCTTTCTTCCTCTCATGTTCCATGTTTCTGCCCCATACATTGCTGTTGGCACAATCACTCTTTCATATAACCTCCTCTTAGCATCCATTCCCAAATGTCTATTTCTCATTACACTTTTTAATCCACCAAGGCATTTACTCACTTCTCTCAATCTACATTCTACCTCCACCCCCACTCCTCCCTTTCCTGTCACATTCGCACCCAAATATCTAAAACTATCCACTTCCTCCAGTTTCTCACCCTTAATGCTCACTTCCAGCCTACTATCCCTCTCTCCCCGTTTACATCTCATCACCTTACTTTTGCCTACATTTATCTTCAGCTTCCTTCTTTCACACACCTTCTCAAACTCTGTCACTAACTTCCTCAATCCCTCCTCTGATCCTGCTACAAGCGCAGTGTCATCAGCAATCAACAGCTGGCTCACCTCCCACTTTTCTCCATTTTCTTTAATCATCTCCAACCCCTGACCCACTACCCTTGCATTCACCTCTTGCACCACCCCATCCATGTAAAGATTGAACAGGCAGGGCGACATAACACACCCCTGACGAAGTCCCACCTTTACCACAAACCATTCACTCTCTCCATTTCTAATCCTAACACAAGCTCTACCACTCTTGTAAAAACTTGACTGCTCTTAACAGCTTTCTTCCTATCCCATATATCTGCAGTACCTCCCACAGTGCCTTCCTGTCTACCCTGTTGTAAGCCTTTTCCAGATCCATAAAAGCCCAAAAAACATCCTTACCTTTTCCTATAGCTTTCTCACATATCTGTCTTACCACAAAAATCTGATCTACACAACCCCTACCTGTCCTAAACCCACACTGTTCCTCACCAATTACTCCCTCTGTTCCTTTCCTAATCCTCTCAATCAAGATCCTCCCATAAGCTTTCCTAACTACACTCAACAAGCTGATCCCTCTGAAACTACTACACTCACACTTGTCCCCCTTTCCTTTGTAAAGCGGAACTATACAGGCACTCCTCCAGTCCTCCGGCACTCTACCCTCTCTTAAATAATCATTAAATAACCTCAGCAGCCAGTCCACCATAACTGTACCTCCCTTCTTCAGATATTCTGCATGGCATCCATCCAACTCAGGTGCCTTACCTGCTCTCATCATCTTAACAGCTGCTTTCACTTCATCCTTCCTTATTTCTCCTCCATTTTCCTCACTCATCAGTCTCATTTTCTCAGCACTTCCCACTGCCACTACCTTTCTCTCCCTATCCTCCTTCATATTTAGCAACTCCCTAGAATACTGCCCACCTTCCTCTCACTGCCATCTCTTCCATTATCATCCCTCCATTTGCACCTTTTACCTTTTCTTCTCTACTTGATTCGCCGCCTCTTCCTCTTTTAATTTCCTTCCAAAACATCTTTTCATTACTTTCAAAATTTTCTGTCATACTCTTTCCCCATTTCACATCTGCTCTCCTCTTTTCTTCCTTTATCTAATGCTTAATTTCCTTTCTCTTTACTTTGTACCTCTCATACGATTCCCTCGTCCTAATTTGTAGCCAATCTATGAATGCCTGCTTCTTCTCTTCTACACCCTTCTTTGCTTCCTCATCCCACCACTCACTACCCTTCCTTCTATTTCCTCCTGCCCTCCTTGTTCCACACACCATCTTTGCACACCTTATGACTCCCTCCTTGAACCATCCCCATTCCTCCTCCACTTCTAGTTCTACTCTATCCTTTACTCTCTCCCACTCCTCTCTCAACTTCTTCTTATACTCATTCTCCTTTTTTTTTTCTCATTTAAGCAGTTCACTCTAAGTACCTCCCTACCTTCTGCCCTTTTCCTCTTTCTCCACCTATTCTCCACTCTCAGTTTACCTTCCACCAGGAAATGATCTGATATTCCCCCACTCTCTCCCCTTAGAACATGTACATCCTTAACTCTTCCTACCATACTCCTGGTCACCACTATATAGTCCATTAATGCTCTATTTGCCACCCTTCCATCCACCACCCTCTCCCATGTGTATTTATGCTTGACTTTCTTCTTAAACACTGTATTTGCTATCATGAACTCTCTTTCAAGACACATCTCCACCATCATTTCTCTACTACGATTTTTACCTGGAACTCTATACTTCCCAATCACTCCATGAATTTATTCGTACATCACAAGAAATTAAAGCAAATACATCCTTGAATTTTCATACACTAATTAGAATGTAACACTCTAAAATATATAACATATATGCAAATATGTTCACCTTTTTAAATACTTTGTTTTTCCTTTCGCTACGAATGATACACATGAGGGAATGAAAGAAAATGGAAAACAGCACAAAAGGGGTGACTGACTATTATATGCAGTATCGTAATAGGATATTAGGAAGTGTTTATATGTGAATGATATTTTGACACAGCCAGAAGGGATTTCTCCCCATCTCTTTTTCTGCATGAGGCGATGGAGAGGTGGGGGTCACCGTTTAAATGAAGCAGCCTTGCTGTGGATGTGCTGTGTCTTGCTGCATTGATTCTGACCCAGGGCACTAGACAAGATGCAGGAATGACCTGTCATCCAGGAGCCAAGAAAAGAGGGAGGGAGGGGTGTTGAATGGTAGTGGAGTGGGTGGGGATGAAATGGGTGGGAGAGGAATGATTCCTTTTGACTTTGGCTACTTCCCTTGTAAGGGGGAAAAAGAAAAAGTCCATGGTGTGTGTGTGTGTGTGTATTTACCTAGTTGTAGTATACGGGAGGGGAGCTATGCTTGTGGTGACCCATCTTTGTATCTCTCCACATCAAGTTTTGTCTTAAAATCTTGTATAGTGTTTGCACATACTGTTTTGTTGTCAAATTTGTTCCATGTATTTATCGCTCTGTGTGGGAAACTGTTCCTTTTCAAGTTTTTTCTATATCCTTTTACAGTTTTTATTCTGTGTCCTCTCGTTTTACCGTTGTCCCACACTAACAAGTCTTTCCTGTCTAAAACTTCCATTCCTTTCATTATTGTGTAGATAGTCAGCAAATCTCCTCTTTCTCTTCTTTGTTCCAGAGTTGGTAGATTCAATTTGGGCAGTCTTTGCTATTATGTTAGTTCGGCGAGAGTCGGTGCTAGTTTGGTTGCCGCTCTTTGTAATCTTTCTAGTTTCTTAATATTCTTTTTGGTACTGGGTGTCCTAAGTGATGCTGCATACTCAAGTTTTGGTCTTATTAGTGTAGTTAGTATTTTCTTTATCATTTCTAAATCCATATAAGCAAATGCCACTTTGATCTCAATAAGTTGTGTGTTTCTCTGAATATTTTATATATATGCTTATCTGGTTTCATGTCCTTTCCAATCATCACTCCAAGATCTTTTTCCGAGTTTGCTTTTTTTATTTTTTCTTCCCCAATTCTGTAATCTTTTGATATTCTGTTTTTACTCTTTCCAAATTCCATTATACTGCATTTCTTTATATTAAATTTTACTTCCCACTTTTGAGTCCAATTCCAGATCGTGTCCAGATCTTGTTGCAATGAGTTGCAGTCCTCTTCCGTTTTTACCTTCTTTAGTAATTTTGCATCATCTGCAAAGAAATTCATATAGCACTCCACGCCTTCATTCATGTCATTAATGTATACGGCGAACATGATTGGGGCCAGTACTGATCCTTGTGGGACACCGCTTTTAACTTCTTCCCAGTTGGAGAATTTTTCTCTAATTACAACTCTCATTTTCCTCCCAATCAGGAAGTCTTTCATCCATTCCAATAATTTTCCTCTGATGCCACCTTTTGACTCTATCTTATTTATTAGTTTCCTATGAGGTACCTTATCGAATGCCTTTTGCAGGTCCAGAAAAGCACACTCCGCCATTCATCTCATTCTTGTATTATGTCTATGCGTGAGTAAATTTTGACGCAGCCCGAAGGGATTTCTCCCCGTCCTCTCCTTATATGCAAGGGGGGACGGAGAGGGGGGGTCGTCGATTAAATGAAGCGGCCTTGCTGTGGATGTGCTGTGTCTTGCGACACTGCTTCTGACCCAGGGCGGTGGGCAGGGTGCAGGGATGACCCGTCATCCAGGAGGTGCTCAGATGAGAGGGAGGGTGGGAGGGGTGTGGAGTGTATTTAGGGATGAAATGGGTGGGAGTGTGTTTATGCCTTTCCCTTTTTGGCTACCTCCCTTGGAAGGGGGAAAAAGCCTTGGTATATGTATGTATGTATGTAAAAGCAGATCAAATTTGTTGTACATGATCTCCCTTGTCTGAATGCAAATTGATTTGGCTTCAGTATAGATTTTTCTTCCAGGTATTTAACCCATCTGTTTTTGACAACTCTTTCACAAATTTTTGCTATTGTGCTTGTTAGTGAGACCGGTCTGTAGTTAGATGGATCTTCCTTATCACCTCCCTTATAAATTGGTACAATGTTTGCCTTCTTCCAGTCCAATGGCACTTTTCCTTCTTTAAGTGAGAATTTAATTATATTATATATTTTGTCAGTTAATTCTTCCATACATTCTTTCATTATCCAGTTTGCAATTCCGTCTGGGCCATGTGATTTTCTGACATCAAGGGTTTTAATTTGGTCACTGATTTCTTTTTGTGTTACGTTTATTTCTTTCATTGCTGGGGATAATCCTCTCTCTTTCTACACTGTTAGGCGAGTTTCCTATTGTGAATACTGATCTGAAGTGGTTCATAATTTCAGCCATTTCCAGTTCTTCTGTATATTTCTTTTTATCTTGGTGCAGTTTTTCTATTGTTTGTTTTTCAGTTTTCCATTTACATACTTGTAAAATAGTTTGGGTTCTTCCTTACATTTATCTATTATCTTTTTTTTCGTAATTTCTCTTTTCATCTCTGCATATTTTTACATATTCGTTTCTTAGTTTGATGTACATTTGCCATTTGCTTGATTTCTTATCTCTTTTCCATTTTTTCCAAGCTTTGTCTCTTTTGTCCTTAGCTTCACTACATCTTTTGTTGTACCAGCACTTTATGTATGTTTTTTCTATTTTTTGTAGTTGTACATATTTGTTCACTCCTTCATTATAAATTTCTTTTAGTATGTTCCATTTTTCTTCTATCCCTGTATCTTCATTTTGGAATTTTTCCCAGTTTGCATTGCAAAAGAATGTTTTAAGTTGCTCAAAGTTTGTTCTGTTATACATAGGTCTTCCTATTCTATGTTTATCATTTTTGCTTTGATCCATTTGTTCTTTCAGTTCCATTTCTATTAGTACGTGGTCACTTTTTCCTATCGGAGTTTTATAATAAATTTTTTCAATAATCTCAGGCTCTGTCGTGAGTATTAAGTCTAATTTTGAGGGTTCTTCATTACCTCTGTATCTAGTATTTTCTCTAATCCACTGGGTCATTGTGTATTCAATGGTCAAGTCAAGGAGCACATTGCCCCAGTGTTTGTCTCCCCCCTTCACTGTCATTTCTTCCCAACATATTTCTTTAGAATTAATGTCTCCCATAATTTCTGTATTTCCTCCATCTTTCAGTATTTCAATTAATTCATCTTTTGTATCTTGTAGTAACTTGGAATGATCCCTTTCTGTCCAGGCTTGTGTTTTAGAAGGTACATATACCACTGCAAATTTTCTTTTCTTCATTTGTTTACCTTCGACTTGTACCATAATTGATTCTGCATTATTTTTTCCTTCAGTTATTTTTGTTACATTTAAATCTTTCTGTGTCAAAATTAGAACTCCTCCGCCTTGTTTGTTCTTTCTATTCTTTGTCCAACAGTTGTATACACCTTGTCCCACAGTGTAGGGTGTTAGGGTGTATTTTAATTTGGTTTCTACAATTCCCATTATGTCTGGTTCTTCTAAGACTAAATAATCATTTAATTCATTCATTCCTGAGATTATTCCATCTATATTAGTATAAGCTATTTTTAGTTTCTTTTCTCCTCCTCTTTTTCTGTTTTCTTTGTTTCCATTTTCCTTATATATCTTTTTCTCAGCCTCATGTCCATCACGCTCCAAATTTTTTTTTTTTTCCTTTTCAGTTCTATTCTCATTCTTTTCGTTTGCCTCGTTCCTAAGTTCTTTTTCTTTCTCTTATTCTTCCTCAGTCATTTCTTTTTTTTATCCATATATTTTTGTACTGTTCGCTATTTGGTAATCTCACTGTTCTAGATAATATTTCTTCTGCACTTGTTTGCGATCTAAGTTTAACTTTTAGTGGTCTATACTGTTTATCTTTGGAGTACCTGCCCATTCTATGGGTTTCCTCGATTTCCCGGTCCCAGACTAACTCATCTGTTTGTAACTCTTTTAGTATTTCTTTGGCAATCTCTTTTTCTTCCTTTTCCCTCTGATATCTTGGTACATTGTGCTTTTCTTTAATGCCATAGATTACTATACACCTTTTTCTATCCAATGTGTCCCTAACTAGGTTATTTTTCTCTTTAATAATCTGAATTACAGTTTCTTTGGTATTATCTTTTACTTGTTGTTCCATTATTTTCTTTAGGGATATTTCTTGACTTTCTTGTTCAATTTTCCACTGTTTTTTGATTTCCTGTAGGTCATTCTCCTTGATTTTTTCTTCCACCTTTTTAGTCACAGTCACTTCTTTCATTTGACTTTTAATTTCTCGTTTCAGAGCCTCGTTCCTATTATTATCCTCACTTTTCAACCTCTCATTTTCACCCTTAAGCTGTTTTAATTCCTTTTTCAACTCGTCTATCTCCCTATTGTTTTCTATTGTGTGTGTGTATTTACCTAGTTGTACCTAGTTGTATTTTACGGGAAGGGGAGCTATGCTCGTGGTGTCTCATCTTCGTATCTCATTTTATCTAAACTATTTTTAAATTTATGTATTGTTTTTGCACACACCACTTTCTCATCTAACTTGTTCCAACTGTTTATTACTCTGTGAGGAAAGCTGTTCTTTTTCACATCTCTTCTATAGCTGTCTTTCTTGATTTTCTTTCCATGTCCTCTTGTATTTCTATCATCCCATTTTATCAGATTCTCTCTATCAATAATTTCTATGCCTTTCATGATTCTGTAAATAGCTATCAAATCTTCTCTCTCTCTTCTTTGCTCTAGTGTCTGTAGTTCAAGTTTTTCTAGTCTCTCTTCATATGATAGTTTTGAGAGTGTTGGTGCCAATTTTGTAATTGCTCTTTGTATTCTTTCAAGTTTTTTTATACATTTTTTTTGTACTTGGTGACCATATCGTTGCTGCATATTCCAATCTTGGTCATATCAGAGTTATTAGAATTTTCTTCACCATTTCTTCATCCAGGTATGTAAATGCCACTTTGATTGTTCTTATTAAATTATAAGTTTCTCCAAAAATCTTATTTATATGTTTCTCAGGTGACATATTATTCATAACAATGACTCCCAGGTCCTTCTCATTTTCTACTTTTTTTATTCCTTCTTCTCCCAATTTATATGATCCTGTTATTCTGTTTTTGCTTTTTCCAAATTCCATTATACAGTCAAAGCCCTTGTATCCGGCACCAATGGGGCCGAAGACGTACCGGATACGAGAAAATGCCGGATATGGGAAGGGATATTTAAAAAAATACATTTATTTACATTGTTCTTTTACTTAGTAATAGATTCGCTTTAATAATAAACACATCCACATATCTATATATTGTAAATTCTATCAGTATAGAGTAAATCCAATCAATATACATCAGTTATAATCATCACAGCATTACCAGTTATCTAATTCATCATCTGATAATTTTACGACGGAGTTGTGAATGGCCGCGTTCAGTGTTGGTGGCTGAGAGGGTGCATTCACCTCTACACTCGAGTTTTCTTTCACTAAACTTTTTGTACCAACTTTCATAAAATATATAATGTCTCTGCTTAGAATTTTTTCCTCTTTGTGCACTGTTCTGCAAATTTCACAAACACTGCTAGACCCTTCGCTGCATCCTTCCACGACACTTTCATCTCAGGGTCGTCTTCTTCACTATCTGCCTCTGTCGTTTTCGCGTGTTCACCGGGAAGTGATTGTAAAATTTCATCATCACTAAGTGAGAATGTTGCTGCTCGGTCACTGTCCATATCTACACACACTTGTATCGCTTCGTCACTAATGCAAAGTTTAGTGCAATAACCCATCTTTCAATTCTTTCACCACCGATTCTTTCTTGCCGATGGAAAACCCTCAATTTTTTTATTCCCTTCCTGATCTTCAAACACTATTTGTGGATATGATTTTCTCTAACATCCCATTAGAGTTTGTTGTTTTTCATCCTCCCAATCTAGCGATTCCATAAAAATAGCATCTTTAACATAAAAGCCCACGGAATTCGGAAATGCTACCGTCCTCAAAATAAACTAGTTTGCGCATAGAACTTTTCCGATAATTCTTTTTTAAGTTTTGAATCACTCCTTGATCCATGGGCTGGATCACACTTGTTACGTTCGGCGGTAAATACACAATAAAAATGTTTCCATTGCTCAGTTCCTCAGCTTTATTGTTGTCGAGTAGGAGAATAAATTTGCTGTCCTCTAGAAGTCTTTTTTTTTTTTTTTTTTTCTTTCACTGATGGGACAAACACATGCTTGAGCCAGTTCATGAATGTTTCTAAGTCCATCCATGGGTTATTTTGTGGGCGAGAGCAACTACAACCACGCCCAGGGATTTTAAACAAACGCGGGATTTATTTATTTATTTATTTATTTATTTATTTATTTATTTTTTTTTGTATACGTCTATATCACAATTTTTCGATTTTCGTGAAAAATATGCCGGTTATTTGAAGTGCCGGATACAAGAAGGCCGGATACCAGGGCTTTTATTGTACTACACTTTTTGGTGTTGAACTCCATCTCCCACTTCCTACTCCATTCTTGTACTTTATTTAGATCACTCTGTAGTGACTCACAATCTTCTTCCGTGTTCACTTTTTTTAACAGTTTTGCATCATCTGCAAAGAAGCTCATATAACTTTCAATTCCGTCATCCATATCATTAATATGTATAGCAAACATTATTGGGGCCAGAACTGTTCCTTGTGGAACACCGCTTATTACTTCATCCCATTTTGAGTGTTTATCTCTTATCACTACTCTCATTTTTCTTTCTTGCAAAAAGTTTTCCATCCATTTAAGCAGTTTGCCCTGTATTCCTCCTTCAGTTTCTAATTTCTTAAGCAACTTCTTATGTGGTACTTTGTCAAAAGCTTTTTTTAGGTCTAGAAATGCACAATCAGCCCATCCATCTCTTTCTTGTATTATATCTATTAGCCTTGAATAGAAACATATTAAATTGGTGACCCATGATCGTCCTTGTCTGAATCCAAATTGCCTTTGATTTAGCACATTATTTTTTTCTAAATATTTTACCCATTTACTTTTGACAATTCTTTCACAAATTTTTGCTATTGTACTTGTTAGAGAGACTGGTCTGTAGTTGGTAGGGTCTTCTTTATTTCCCCCTTTATATATAGGTACTATATTTGCTTTTTTCCAATCTTCTGGGACTTTTCCTTCTTTCAAGGAACTGTCTATTATACATACATACATACATATACCAAGGCTTTTTCCCCCTTCCAAGGGAGGTAGCCACAAAGGGAAAGGCATAAAAACACTCCCACCCATTTCATCCCTAAATACACTCCACACCCCTCCCACCCTTCCTCTCATCTGAGCACCTCCTGGATGACGGGTCATCCCTGAACCCTGCCCACCGCCCTGGGTCAGAAGCAGTGTCGCAAGACACAGTACATCCACAGCAAGGCCGCTTCATTTAATCGGCGACCCCCCCTCTCCGTCCCCCTTTGCATATAAAGGGAGGACGGGGAGAAATCCCTTCGGGCTGCGTCAAAATTTACTCACACATACTACCCCACCCCCACCCCCCCGCCCATTTCTCCTCATGCAATCACAACATCATCCATATACAACCATTCTCCACTCACCTCTGTCTTCCGTCCTCTCCCTTCCTTCCTCAACAGACATTCCCCTCTTCCCCAAAGCCCCCTTCACCCCATCCATCCACCTCATCCTAGGACGTCCCCTCATGTTCACTCCCTCCACATCTGCCTTCCATACCTCTTTTACTAGTCTTTCTTCACTCATTCTTTCCATGTGTCCAAACCATCCTAATATTCTTTCATCAACCCTCTCTCCCAAATCCTTTTTCACCCCTGTTCTCCTCCTCACCTCCTCATTTCTCACTCTATCTAGCCTAGTAACCCCCACCATACTTCTCAGACACCTCATCTCAAACACATTCAAACTCCTTCTCTCTTCTTCTCTTATGTTCCACGTTTCTGCCCCATACAGTGCTGTTGGCACAATCACTCCTTCATACAGTCTCCTCTTCGCATCCATTCCCAAATGTCTATTTCTCATTATACTCTTTAAACCACCAAGGCATTTACTCGCTTCTCTCAATCTACATTCTACCTCCACCTTCACTCCACCTTTTCCTGCTACACTTGCACCCAAGTATCTAAAACTATCCACTTCCTCCAGTCGCTCTCCCTTAATGTTCACTTCCAGTCTACTGCCACTTTCACCCCTTGTACATCTCATCACCTTACTTTTACCCACATTTATCTTTAGCTTTCTTCTATCACATACTCTCCCAAACTCTGCCACCAGCTTCCTCAATCCCTCCTCTGACCCTGCCACAAGCGCAGTGTCGTCCGCAAACAACAGCTGGCTCACCTCCCACTTTTCTCCATTTTCTTTAACCATCTCCAATCCCTGACTCACTACCCTAGCATTCACCTCTCGCACCACCCCATCCATGTATAAGTTGAACAGCCAGGGCGACATAACGCATCCTTGACGAAGTCCCACCTTTACTTCAAACCACTCACTCTCTCCATTTCCAATCCTAACACATGCTCTACTACTCACATAAAAACTCTTGACAGCTCCCAAAAGCTTTCCTCCTATCCCATAAATCTGCATAACCTCCCACAGTGCCTTTCTGTCTACCCTATCATAAGCCTTTTCCAGATCCATAAAAGCCCAAAAAACATCCTTCCCCTTTCCTATAGCTTTCTCACATATCTGTCTTACCACAAAGATCTGATCTACACAACCTCTACCCGTCCTAAATCCACACTGTTCCTCACCAATTACTCCTTCTGTTCCTCTCCTAATCCTCTCAATTAAGATTCTCCCATAAGCCTTCCCTTCTACACTCAACAGGCTAATCCCTCTGAAATTACTACATTCACACTTGTCCCCTTTTCCCTTGTAAAGAGGAACTATACAGGCACTACTCCAGTCCTCCGGTACTCTACCCTCTCTCCAGCAAACATTAAATAATCTCACCAACCAGTCCACCATCACTGAACCTCCCTTTTTCAGACATTCTGCATGACATCCATCCAGACCAGGTGCCTTACCTGCTTTCATCATCTTTACAACTGCCTTCACCTCATCCTTCCTTATTTCTCCTCCATTCTCCTCACTCATCACTTTCATTTTTTTCGTATTTCCCACTGCAGCTATCTTTCCTTCCCTATCCTCCTTCACATTCAGCAACTCCCTAAAATATTCTGCCCATCTTCCCCTCACTGCCGTCTCTTCCATTATCAACTCTCCATCTGTACCTTTTACCTTTTCTTCCCTACTTGATTCGCCTCCTCTTCCTCTCTTAATTTCTTTCCAAAACATCTTTTTATTACTTTCAAAATTTTCTGTCATACTCCTACCCCATTTCACATCTGCTCTCCTCTTTGCCTCCTTTACCTTTTGCTTTACTTCTCTTTTCTTTTCTTTGTACGTCTCATATGACTCCCCTGTCCTCTTTTGTAACCAATCTGTGAATGCTCGCTTCTTCTCTTCTACAACCTTCTTTGTTTCCTCATCCCACCATTCACTACCCTTTCTTCTATTTCCCCCTGTCCTTCTTGTTCCACACACCATCCTTGCACACTTTAAGACTCCCTCCTTGAACCATCCCCATTCCTCCTCCACACCCATCTCTGCTCTATCCTTTACTCCCTCCCACTCCTCCTTCAGCTTCTTTTCGTACTCCTTCTCCTTTTCCTTTTCATTCAAGGAGTTCACTCTAAGAACCTCCCTACCTTTTGTCCCTTTCCTCCTTCTCCATCTATCCTCCACTCTCAACTTACCTTCCACCAAAAAATGATCTGATATTCCCCCACCCTCTCCCCTTAGCACATGTACATCCTTAACTCTTCCTATCATAATCCTATTTACCACTACATAATCCATTAGCGCTCTATCTACCACCCTTCCCTCCACCACCCTCTCCCATGTGTACTTATGCTTGACTTTCTTCCGAAACACTGTATTTGCTATCATCAACTCTCTAGACACATTTCCACCATCAACTCTCCACTACGATTCTTTCCTGGAACTCCACACTTCCCAACCACTCCATCGATTGGACCATTTCCCACTCTAGCATTAAGGTCTCCCAGTACTATTACATTGACATTTCTTCCTAAACCCTCTATGCACTCATTTAAATCTATCCAAAAGGCCTCCCTTTCTTCCATGCTCTTC
This sequence comes from Oratosquilla oratoria, assembly GCF_046742065.1. Taxonomy (NCBI): domain Eukaryota; kingdom Metazoa; phylum Arthropoda; class Malacostraca; order Stomatopoda; family Squillidae; genus Oratosquilla; species Oratosquilla oratoria. The sequence continues at coordinate 15,440,699 of NC_134789.1, read as the reverse complement.
TCACTGCCCGGCCCATATGCACTTACAAAGACCCACATCTCCTTTCCCAGTTTCACCTTCATCCACATTATCCTTGAGGAAACCTCCTTCCACTCCACTACCCCTTTACCTATCTCCTCACTTACTAGAATAGCCACCCCTTCCCTCCCTCGCCCTCTCTTCACTCCTGATAACCTCCCACTTACACTCCCAAACATACACTCACCCTTCCCTTTCAACTTAGTTTCACTCAAAGCCAACACATCCAACTTTCTTCTCACAAACATACTACCTATCTCTTCCCTATTACTCTCATCTGTACCACATCCACGCACATTAAAAGACCCAAACCTTAGGGTGCTGGCCCGAGGCCCGCCAGCACCCCTTATGCCTTCACTTTTGTCTTTAGGATGTGTGCCCCGTGGGGCTACAGGGAGAAGGATGCCTAGTCCCTCTCCCCGTCCCTTTCTTCTCGCCTCTTACGATCCAAGTGGGAAAACTTGGTGGCAGTATTCTTTTCCCCCACCACAGTTTGCTATTTCGTCTGGTCCGTGCGATTTTCTGGCGTCAAGATTACTCAAGTGTTTCAATATTTCATTCTTAGTTACTTCTATTTCTTTCATAGTGGGGACTTTCTCTTTCCATTCGATCTCTTCCGGTTGTATGTTCTCCCTTGTAAACACTGATTTAAAATGCTTGTTCATAATTTCGGCCATTTCAATTTCCTCTGTGTATTCAACTCCTTGTCTTAATTTCTCCAAATCTTGTTTGTTTTTCAGTTTGCTGTTTACAAATCTGTAGAATAGTTTTGGTTGATCTTTACATTTTTCTATGACATCTTTTTCATATTTTCTCTTTTCCCCTCTGCACGCTTGTACATATTCATTTCTATAACAAGTATATATTTTCCATTTTTCAGGTCTTCTGTATTTTTCCATTTGGTCCAAGCTTTGTCTCTTTTGTCTTTTAACTCCCTACAACTTTTGTTGTACCAGCACTTTACATATTCCTTTTCTTGTTTTTGTCTTGGGACATACTTTTCCACTCCTTTTTTATAAATTTTTGTCAAAATATTCCATTTCTCTTCCACTATTGTTTCTTCTTTGTATATTCCTTCCCAGTTTTCTTTTTGAAAGAATTCTCTTATTTTATCAAAGTTTGTTTTTTCATACATCATTCTTCCTTTTCTATATTGTTCATTTCTTTTCATGTATTTTTCCTCATTTAGTTCCAGTTCAATCAGTATATGGTCACTTTTACTTATTGGTGTTTTATATTCAATCTTTTCTACTATTCTATGTTCAGATGTGATTATTAGGTCTAGTCTCGATGGTTCTTCTTCATTTCTATACCTAGTGTTCTGTATCCACTGTGTCATTGTATGGTCAATAATCATCTCGAGTAGAACATTTCCCCATGAGCCGTCTCCACCCTTTACTGTCATCTCTTCCCAGCAGACTTCTTTGCAATTAAAGTCGCCCATCATAACTATTCTTCCTCCATCTTCCATTATCTTATTTAATGTTATCTTTGTGTCTTCTATCATACTTTTATGTTCACTCTCTTCCCACGAGGCTGTTTTTGGAGGCACATAATTTATCACAAGCTTTCTGTTCTTCTTATCTCTGTCTTCCACTTCGATCATAATCATCTCTACTGTATTCTTTCCATATGTGACACTCTTCACGTTTATATCCTTCTTAGTCAGGAACATAACTCCACCCCCTTGCTTTGTCTCTCTGTTTCTAATCCAATAATTATATGTGTCATGTCCTACACTGTTGGGTGGTAGTGGACCTTTTAATTTCGTTTCTACAATTCCCATTATGTCCGGATCTTTTTCCTTCAGATAATCATTCAGCTCATTCAATCCTGTTATTAATCCATCTATATTTGTGTAAGACACTCTTAGTTTTCTGCCACTTCCATTGTATTCTGTTTCCCTTTTGTTTTTCTATAGTATTTCGAATTTCCTTATTTTCATATTCACTACTCTCCAATAGAATCTCTCTTTTTCTGACTCTGTTCTGTTCTCGTTTTTTTTCCTTAGCTTGTTGTCTTTTCATTTTTTCCTCCTCTCTTTCCTCTTTATTCATTTCCCTTTTCATCCATACCTTTTTGTATTGTTCACTTGCTGCTAGTTTCCCTGTTTTTGATAAGATATTCTCTGCCATCTTTTGTGACTTGAATTTAATCTTAATTGGTCTGGTCTTATCTGTACTATACTTTCCGAGTCTAAACTTCTCTTCAATTTGTTTCATGATTTCAGGTTCATCTTCCTGAACTAATTCTAGTAATCTGCTTACTTTTTCATTTTCCCATTGATTCATGTGGTTATCTGGGTTGTGTTTCTCTTCCATTCCTAATATAATTATACATTTCTTTTTATCTGCTAAGTCTTTTACTATATTCTCCTTTTGTCTCATCACTTTAATAACTGAGTCTTCAGTTTGTTCTTTCATTTGCTGTTTAATTGTGTCAGTAAATGCAACTTTACTGTTTTCTTGGATTGTCTTCCAACCCTTAGCTTCTTTAGCTATGGCCTCTTTGTTTTCTTTATTATTCCTCTTTAATTCTTCATTCTCCTCTTTTACTTCTTTTAACTGTCTTTTTAGTTCATCTATTTCCTTAGTTAAGTTTTTGTTCGCCTTCTCTAGTTCTTCCAATCTTTCAACCCTTTGCGCAATTTCTAACATTCTACCGAACCTACTCTCCCAATGTTTGGTCATTTGTTCAAGTTTTTGTTCTAGTCTTGCCAGTCGGGGGAGGTTGGTATCTGCCCCCCCCCCCCCATTAAATCCATGGAAATTATTATCCTCGCCTTCTATTGTGCTGCTCATATCTATGTTTCTAATCTTTACATTTTTGTTAGACCCTTCATCGTCACTAAATTGATCCGGCCCGCGTTTGTTTACATGGCATCTGCCTGCCTGGACCAAGTCCTCTCCTTCCTCATTTCCTTCCATTTCCCTCAGTAATCCCTCCCCTTCTCCTTTTTCCTCACTTTCCCACTACACCACGAGCAATCCCCTTCCCTGCAAATATAATAGGTACTTTGCGTTGAGATCCACGAAAATTTCACTTTTTTCAGGACATCAATCCTCTCTGTCTGTCCAACGTAAGTGTGTGTGTGTTTACCTAGTTGTATTTTGCGGGAAGGGGAGCTATGCTCGTGGTGTCCCGCCATTGTATCTTGCAGTGTCTAGTTTGCTTTTAAACTCATGAATGGTTTTTGCGCATACTATTTCATTATCCAGTTTGTTCAAATTGTCCAAAACTCTATGTGGAAAACTGTTTTTCTCCATTTCTCTTCTATAGCTATGTTTTTTTATTTTCTTTCCATGTCCTCTTGTGTTCCTCTTGTCCCAGTTAAGTAAGTCCTCTCTATCAAGTATCTCTGTGCCTTTCATGATTCTGTAGATGGTCAGTAGGTCACCTCTCTCTCTTCTTTGCTCCAGTGTCGGTAACTCCAGTTAAGCCAATCTCTCCTCGTATGATAGGTTTGCAAGTGCAGGTGCCATTTTTGTAGCTGCTCTTTGGATTCTTTCTATTTTCTGTATATTCTTTTTGGTACTGGGGGACCACAATGTCGCCGCATACTCTAGTCTAGGCCTTATCAATGTAATCAATATTTTTTTTTTTATCATGTCTTCGTCCAAGTATGCAAATGCCACTTTTATTGATCTTAGCAAGTTGTAAGTCTCCCCGACAATTTTGTTAATCTGTTTATCATAGGACAAGTCGTTCGTGATGATTACTTCCAAATCTTTTTCGGATCTTACTTTCTTTACTTCCTTGGTTCCAATGGCATATTTTCCTGATATTCTGTTTTTGCTTTTTCCAAACTCCATTATGCTACACTTCTTAGTATTAAAGTCCACTTCCCATTTCTGACTCCAGTTCCATACCCTATTTAGGTCTTGCAGTGCTTCACAGCCCTTATCAGTTTCTACTTTCCTTAACAGTTTGGCGTTGTCAGCAAAGAAGCTCATGTACCAGTTCACGTCCTCGTCCATGTCATTCATATAGATAGCAAACATTATTGGTGCCAGTACAGATCCTTGCAGTACTCCACTGATCACCTCTTTCCAATCTGAATATTTTTCTCTGAGCACTACTCTCATCTTTCTACCAGTCAGGAAGTCCTCCATCCATTTTAGTAGGTTCCCTTGTATTCCTCCTATGTGTTCCAGTTTTTTTTAGTAATTTTCTGTGTGGTACTTTGTCAAAGGCTTTTTGCAAGTCTAGGAATGCACAATCAGCCCATCCATTTCTTTCTTGCACTGTGTCTATTAGCCTTGAGTAGAAGCATATTAAGTTTGGTGCATGATCAGCCTTGTCTGAACCCGAATTGTCTTGGGTTTAATATGTTGTTGTCTTCCAGATGTTTTACCCATCTATTTTTGATGATTTTCTCACAAATTTTGGCTATAGTGCTTGTTAGTGATACTGGCCTCTAGTTTGTGGGTTCTTCCTTGTTTCCTCCTTTATATATTGGTACAGTGTTAGCATTTTTCCAGTCATTAGGTATCTTTCCTTCTTTGAGTGAGCTATTTATTATGATGTGTATTTTGTCCGTTAGTTCTTCTTTGCATTCCTTTAGAATTTAATTTGCAATACCATCCGGCCCATGTGATTTTCTGATGTCCAGTTTTGATAGATGTTCTGATATTTCTTTTTGTGATGTTGTAAACTCACTCATGTGGGGAGATTGCTTGTTATTATCTACGTCCCAATTTTGTATTTTCTCTCTGGTGAAGACAGATTTAAAGTTGTTGTTCATGACTTCGGCCATCTCTAATTCTTCTGTGTATTCTATATTTCCTTGGCGTAGTTTCACCATTTCCTGTTTGGTTTTAAGTTTACCATTCACATACCGATAGAATAGCTTGGGTTGATATTTGCATTTATCTATAATATCCTTCTCATGGTTCCTTTTTTCCTCTCTTCTCACATTAACATACTCATTTCTATAGTTTATATAAATATGCCATTTGCTTTGTTTTTTGTCTTTTCTCCACCTTTTCAAAGCTTTGACCCTTCTGTCTTTTGCCTCACTGCATCTTTTGTTGAACCAACATTTAATGTACTCTCTTGCTTTTGTCTTGGTACATGCCTGTTTACCCCTTCATTGTAATTATCCATCAATATATTCCATTTCTCTTCGACTGTTGTCTCTTCCATATAGAAATTTTCCCAGTTTGCATTCTGGAAGAATGTCTTCAGTTTTGCAAAGTCTGTTTTTCTGTACATCAATCTTCCTTTCCTATGATTTTCGTTCCTCTCCATGTCTATTTCTTCCTTTAGTACAGTTTCGATGAGTACATGGTTACTCTTTTCAATTGGTGTCTTGTACTGGACTTTGTCCACTATTTCAGGTTCTGTTGTAAATATTAAATCTAGTTTCGATGGCTCTTCATTGTTTCTGTACCTTGTGTTTTCACTGACCCATTGGGTCATTGTGTACTTCATGGTCATGTCTAGCAGTACATTGCCCCACAAGTCATCTCCTCGCACTGTCATGCTGTCCCAACAAATTTCTTTGCAATTGAAGTCCCCCATAATTACCAGATTACCCTTACCCATTAGTATCTCATTTAGTGATTTTCTTGTATCTCCTATCATTTTTGTATGTTCGTTTTCTTTCCAAGCATTCGTTTTTGGAGGTACATAGGTCACCACAAACTTTCTACTTTTCGTATTCTTTCCTTCGACTTTTATCATGATCAGTTCAACATTACCTTTGCCCTCTGCAATTTTTGTCACATTTAGGTCTTTCTTGGCCAAGAACATGATTCCCCCTCCCTGTTTCTTGTCCCTGTTTTTTATCCAGTAATTGTATAGACCTTGTCCAATAACGATGGATGGTATTTCACCTCTTAGTTTAGTCACTACAATTCCCATTATGTCTGGTTTTTCTTCTAACAGATAACACTGGGGAACACTCATTTTGTTGCATTTAAAAAAAGACTTTTCTATAGTCAACTTGAGTGTGCTGATTTCAAATCTGAAGTCGGGTTTTGTCTGCAAGCTACAGATTTTATGCAATTTGACATTTTTCTTTATTTTTTAAATTTTCGTTATTATAGGAAATTGCAATATCAGCCACAATTCTTTTGTTCACTTGAATCTTAAAACAGTATGAAAGCCATTTCTGTAAATTTATCAAGGCAAAAGAAACAGAACATTAACAGAACATCTATCCCAAAGTTAGATTAGCATCCTTCAGAACATCACCACAGCTGATGGAAGCTTATCAATTTCTTTGTGTATTTTTTTCAGGCAGGAATTTGCGTTTGTAACTTTTGCGTTTGTACATTTCATCTGGGCAATTTCGTTTAATGCTCCAGCAGTAGTCAGCCATCATATTTTTGTCCCAGCGCCCTTGGTAGCGTTCTTCCATGATCTTTAGGTCTTGGTGGAATCGTTCTCCTTGTTCGTCACTCACAGCCCCCAGGTTGTCAGGGAACTGATCAAGGTGGCTGTTCAAAAAATGAAGCTTGATGCTCATGTTGCACCCGAGATCACGAAAAGCGAGGAGCATTCTGTTCACAAGTTCACTGTAGTTCTCCGCCTTATTGTTTCCAAGGAAGTTCTGAACAACTGCCACAAAGGATAACCATGCTGCCCTTTCTAAAGCGGTCATCTTAGCAACAAACTGATCATCACGAATTAGGGTTCGAATCTGTGGGCCATCAAACACGCCTGCTTTGATCTTCTCAAATGATAACCCTGGTAAAGCTGTGATGATGTGTTGGAAACATTCACCTTCGGTTTCCAGTGCCTTGACAAATTGTTTCATCAAACCTAATTTGATGTGAAGAGGGAGGAAAGATGATCTTATCTCTGTTTACAATTGGGTCTTGTATGATATTTGGCATGCCTGCTTCAAGGGTGTCACGAATAGGCCAGTCCTTCTGGACCCAATGTCTGTCTCGTGCTCGGCTGTCCCACATACAGAGGAAACATGGAAACTTGGTGAAGCCTTTCTGTTGTCCAAGAAGAAAGTTGACCATCTTTAAGTCTACACAAATTATCCAATTGTGCTCGTGATACTTTAATAAGTCCATGACCATTCTCATATCATCATAGTCTTCCCGCAAATGCACTGAGTGACCGACAGGTACTGCTCCATAAACATTGCCATTATGTAAAAGAACACACTTTAGACTGCGTTTTGAACTGTCTAAAAAGAGTCTCCATTCAGCAGGACTATAGTAAGGTACACCCAGTTCTTTGAGAAGCCCTGGGATGTCATGGCAGTAAACAAACTGTCTGTCTTTTGAAAAGAAGGTCACAAAAAGCTGGTTACGCTTTCTGAAATATGATACTTTAACAGAGTGATCAACAAGATTTCTGCCTTGTAATCTTGATGCCAAAAGCTCTGCTGCTTTCTTTGAAAGCACTAAATCATTCAGTTCAGCCTGGGGAAGAGGCTTAGGGACGGGGAAAGGTTCAGTGTCTGAAGAACAGTCCTCCGATTGTGAACACTTTTCTGACAATTCACTGTCACAACTGTCTTGCTGGCTTGTATCATGTCCAATGTCTTTATCGTCCAATGAAGGCAAGCCTTTGAAAACTGGAACAGGTACTTCTTCAGAGTGCGGAACAGGCCGAATAGCTGAGGGAATGTTCGGATACGTAATCTTATGTCGGTTTTTCTTCCCAACACCCGTTGTGTTTACCATGCAGAAATAAGTCAGTTACATGGTTGGTGGGTTCGCGCCAAATCATTGGAACTCCAAAAGACTTTGGTCCAGTCTCGAAGCATTTCCTCACAATTGTGGCACACAACATGAGGAGCCCATTGCTTGTCTTGATCACCAAGATGAACTTCAAAATATGCCTTGTAGGCACGCTTGACGAACGAGGATATGTTACGTCTCTGACGATTGAGTGTGTAGCATCCACATATGTAGCAGAAGGCATCAGGCTTGTTTCTGCAATGATGTCTCATTCTGGAAGCCATGTTTGAACTGAAACAAAAGAAGAATGATCAAAATATTAGAAGCTATCTATATATATGGACGTTAAAATGCTTATACATGGTTTACGCAAGTTCACATATGTACAATTTCATTAACCTCAAATTGCATACAAACTAGAGCTTGTAGAGAAAAACTAATTTCAGATTTGAAATCGGCGCCTAAAACTCTTTCAAAATCCGTTAAAATATCCAATGCAACTCAAAGTTACTGAAAAAGTGTTCCCCTGTGTAATCATTGAGTTCGTTCAGACCTGAAATTAATCCTTCAATGTTAGTATAGGCCACTTTTAATTTTCTTCCTCCTCCTGTGTGTATTTACCTAGTTGTATTTACCTAGTTGTATTTTACGGGAAGGGGAGCTATGCTCGTGGTGTCCCGTTTTCGTATCTCATTTTATCTAAACTATTTTTAAATTCATGTATTGTTTTTGCACACACCACTTTCTCATCTAACTTGTTCCAACTGTCTATTACTCTGTGAGGAAAGCTGTTCTTTTTCAGATCTCTTCTATAGCTGTCTTTTTTTATTTTCTTTCCATGTCCTCTTGTATTTCTGTCATCCCATTTTATCAGATTCTCTCTATCAGTAATTTCTATGCCTTTCATGATTCTGTAAATAGCTATCAAATCTCCTCTCCTCTTTTGCTAGTCTCGCTTCATATGATAGTTTTGAGAGTGTTGGTGCCAATTTTGTAATCACTCTTTGTATTCTTTCAAGTTTTTTTATGCATTTTTTTGCACTTGGTGACCATATCGTTGCTGCATATTCCAATCTTGGTCTTATCAGAGTGATTAGAATTTTCTTCACCATTTCTTCATCCAGGTATGTAAATGCCACTTTGATTGTTCTTATTAAATTATAAGTTTCTCCAAAAATCTTATTTATATGTTTCTCAGGTGACATATTATTCATAACAAGGAATTCCAGGTCCTTCTCATTTTCTACTTTTTTTTATTCCTTCTCCCAATTTATATGATCCTGTTATTCTGTTTTCAGTTTTCCAAATTCCATTATACTACACTTTTTTGTATTGAACTCCATCTCCCACTTCCTACTCCATTCCTGTACTTTATTTAGATCTCTTTGTAGTGATTCACAATCTTCTTCCGTGTTCACTTTTTTCAATAGTTTTGCATCATCTGCAAAAAAGCTCATATAGCTTTCAATTCCTTCATCCATATCATTAATATATATAGCAAACATTATTGGGGCCAGAACTGTTCCTTGTGGAACACCGCTTATTACTTCATCCCATTTTGAGTGTTGATCTCTTATCACTACTCTCATTTTTCTTTCTTGCAAAAAGTTTTCCATCCATTTAAGCAGTTTGCCCTGTATTCCTCCTTCAGTTTCTAATTTCTTAAGCAACTTCTTATGTGGTACTTTGTCAAAAGCTTTTTTTAGGTCTAGAAATGCACAATCAGCCCATCCATCTCTTTCTTGTATTATATCTATTAGTCTTGAATAGAAACATATTAAATTGGTGACCCATGATCGTCCTTGTCTGAATCCAAATTGCCTTGGATTGAGCACGTTTTTTTTTTCTAAATATTTTACCCATCTATTTTTGACAATTCTTTCACAAATTTTTGCTATTGTACTTGTTAGAGAGACTGGCCTATAGTTGTTAGAGTCTTCTTTATTTCCTCCTTTATATATAGGTACTATATTTGCTTTTTTCCAATCTTCTGGAACTTTACCTTCTTTCAAGGAACTGTTTATTATGCTATGTATTATGTCTGCCAGTTCATTCCTGCATTCTTTCAAAATCCAGTTTGCTATTTCATCTGGTCCATGTGATTTTCTGACATCAAGATTACTCAAGTGGTTCAATATTTCATTCTTTGTTACTTCTATTTCTTTCATAGGGGGGACTTTCTCTTTCCATTCGATCTCTTCAGGTTGTATGTTCTCCCTTGTAAACACTGATTTAAAATGTTTGTTCATAATTTCGGCCATTTCAATTTCCTCTGTGTATTCAACTCCTCCCTTGTCTTAATTTCTCCAAATCTTGTTTGTTTTTCAGTTTGTTGTTTACAAATCTGTAGAATAGTTTTGGTTGATCTTTACATTTTTCTATGACATCTTTTTCATATTTTCTCTTTTCCTCTCTGCACGCTTGTACATATTCATTTCTATAACAAGTATATATTTTCAATTTTTCTGGTCTTTTGTTTTTCTTCAATTTGGTCCAAGCTTTGTCTCTTTTGTCTTTTATCTCCCTACAACTTTTGTTGTACCAGCATTTTACATATTCTTTTTCTTGTTTTTGTCTTGGGACATATTTTTCTACTCCTTTTTTATAGATTTTTGTCAAAATATTCCATTTGTCTTCTACTGTTGTATCTTCTTTGTGTATTCTTTCCCAGTTTTCATTTTGGAAGAATTCTCTTATTTTATTAAAAAAAAAAAAAATTCATACATCAATCTTCCTTTTCTATATTGTTCATTTCTTTTCATGTATTTTTTCTCATTTAGTTCTAGTTATATCAATATGTGGTCACTTTTGCTTATTGGTGCCTGGTATTCTATCTTTTCCACAATTTTAGGTTCTGATGTGATTATTAGTTCTAGTCTCGATGGTTCTTCTTCATTTCTATACCTAGTGTTCTCTTGGATCCATTGTGTCATTGTGTGGTCAATAATCATCTCGAGTAGAACATTTCCCCATGAGTCTTCTCCACCCTTTACGGTCATCTCTTTCCAGCATATTTCTTTGCAATTACAGTCGGCCATCATAACTATTCTTCCTCCATCTTCCATTATCTCGTTTAGTGTTACTCTTGTGTCTTCTAACATGCTTTTATGTTCATTCTCTTCCCATGAGGCTGTTTTTGGTGGCACGTAGTATATTACAAACTTTCTGCTCTTCTTATCTCTATCTTCTACTTCTATCATAATCATCTCTACTCTATTCTTCCCATATGTGACTCTCTTCACGTTTATATCCTTCTTAGTCAGGAACATACCTCCACCCCCTTGTTTTATCTCTCTGTTTCTAATCCAATAATTATATGCATTGTGTCCTATGCTGTTGGGTGGTAGTGGGCCTTTTAATTTTGTCTCAACAATTCCCATTATGTCCGGACCTTTTTCTTTCAGATATTTGTTCAGTTCATTCAGTCCTGTTATTAATCCATCTATATTTGTGTAGGATACTCTTAACTTTCTGTTATTTCCATTGTATTCTGTGTTTCTTTTGTGTTTCTCTCTTTTATGTTCCATTTCTTCAATTTCATATTCACTACTCTCCAGTAGAATTCTTGTTTTTCTGTCTCCGTTCTGGTCTCGTTTTTTTTTCTTAGCTTCATGTCTATTCCTTATTTCCTCCTCGCTTTCCTCTTTAGTCATTTCCCTTTTTATCCATACCTTTTTATATTGTTCACTTGTTGCTAGTTTCCCTGTTTTGGATAAGATATTCTCTGCCGTCGTTTCTGACCTGAATTTAATCTTAATTGGTCTGGTCTTGTCTGCACTATATTTCCTAAGCCTGAATTTCTCCTCAATTTGTTTCATTATTTCTGGCTCATCTTCCTGAACTAATTCTAGTAAATTTCTTACTTTTTCATTCCCCTTTTTGGTTCTTGTGGTTCTATCTGGGTTATGTTTTTCTTCCATTCCTAATATAATTATAAATTTCTTTCTATCTGCTAAGTCTCTTACTATATTCTCCTTCTGTCTCATCACTTTAATAACTGAGTCTTCAGTTTGTTCTTTCATTTGCTGTTTGATTATGTCAGTAAATGCAACTTTACTGTTTTCTTGAATTTTTTCCAACCCTCCTTGTTGTCCTTATTATTCTCCTTTAAGACTTTATTCTCCTCTTTTACTTCTTTTAACTTTTTTTTTAATTCTTCAATTTCCTTACTTAAGTTTTTGTTCGCCTTCTCTAGTTCTTCCAATTTTTCAACCCTCTGCACAATGTTGTTAACGTGACCGAACCTAAGTTTCCAGTGCTCGATCATCTTATCGAGCTTCTCTTCTAGTCTTGTTAATCGGGGGGGGTTTGTGTCCCCCCCACCCTCTTTAAATCCCTGGAAAATATTCTCATCACCTTCTACTGTATTGCTCTTATCTATACTTCTGATCTTTACATTTTTGTTAGACATTTCGTCGTCGCTAAATTGGTCCGGACCTTTTTTGTTTAGATGGCATCTGCCTGCCTGGGCCAAGTCCTCACCTTCCCCATTTCCTCCCATTTCCCTCAGTAATCCCTCCCCTTCTCCTTTTTCCTCACTTTCCCCTACACCACGAGCAATTTCCCCACCACCCTGTAAATACAATAGGTACTTTGCTTCGGGATCCACGAAATTTCACTTTTTCTTCAGAATGTCCTCTAAGCCGTCCGTTCGTTGAAGTGTGTGTGTGTGTGTGTGTGTATATATATATATATATATACTGTACATATATACACACTTTCGTATATATATATATATATATATATAAATATATATATATATATATATATATATATATATATATATATATACATACATATAAAAGTCAAAGGCAAGAATATGAAAAGTAGAAAGTATGTGGTGACCTATGTGCCTCCAAAAACGAATGCTTGGAAAGAGAACGAACATACAAGAAAATCACTAAATGAGATACTGATGAGTAAGGGTAATCTGGTAATTAAGGGGGACTTCAATTGCAAAGAAATTTGTTGGGACAGCATGACAGTGCGAGGGGGAGATGACTTGTGGGGCAATGTACTGCTAGACATGACCATGGAGTACACAATGACCCAATGGGTCAGTGAAAACATAAGGTACAGAAACAATGAAGAGCCATCGAAACTAGATTTAATATTTACAACAGAACCTAAAATAGTGGACAGAGTCCATTACAAGACACCAATTGGAAAGAGTGACCATGTACTCATTGAAACTGTACTAAAGGAAGAAATAGACATGGAGAGGAACGAAAAGCATAGGAAAGGAAGATTGATGTACAATAAAATAGACTTTGCAAAACTGAAGACATTCTTCCGGAATGCAAACTGGGAAAATTTCTATATGTAAGAGACAACAGTGGAAGAGAAATGGAATATATTGATGGATAATTACAATGAAGGGGTAAACAGGCATGTACCAAGACAAAAGCGAGAGAGAGAGTACATTAAATGTTGGTTCAACTAAAGATGCAGTGAGGCAAAAGACAGAAGGGTCAAAGCTTGGAAAAGGTGGAGAAAAGACAAAAAACAAAGCAAATGGCATATTTATATAAATTATAGAAATGAGTATGTTAATGTGAGAAGAGAGGAAAAAAGGAACCATGAGAAGGATACTATAGATAAATGCAAAGATCAACCCAAGCTATTCTATCGGTATGTGAATGGTAAACTTAAAACCAAACAGGAAATGGTGAAACTACTACGCAAAGGAAATATAGAATACACAGAAGAATTAGAGATGACCGAAGTCATGAACAACAACTTTAAATCTGTCTTCACCAGAGAGAAAATACAAAATTGGGATGTAGATAATAACAAGCAAACTCCCCATATGAGTGAGTTTACAACATCACAAAAAGAAATATCAGAACATCTATCAAAACTGGACATCAGAAAATCACATGGGCCGGATGGTATTGCAAATTGGATTCTAAAGGAATGCAAAGAAGAACTAACGGACAAAATACACATCATAATAAATAGCTCACTCAAAGAAGGAAAGATACCTAATGACTGGAAAAATGCTAACATTGTACCAATATATAAAGGAGGAAACAAGGAAGAACCCACCAACTAGAGGCCAGTATCACTAACAAGCACTATAGCCAAAATTTGTGAGAAAATCATCAAGAATAGATGGGTAAAACATCTGGAAGACAACATATTAAATCCAAGACAATTCGGGTTCAGACAAGGAAGATCATGCACCACAAACTTAATAAGCTTCTACTCAAGGCTAATAGACACAGTGCAAGAAAGAAATGGATGGGCTGATTGTGCATTCCTAGACTTGCAAAAAGCCTTTGACAAAGTACCACACAGAAAATTACTAAAAAAAAACTGGAACACATAGGAGGAATGCAAGGGAACCTACTAAAATGGATGGAGGACTTCCTGACTGGTAGAAAGATGAGAGTAGTGCTCAGAGAAAAATATTCAGATTGGAAAGAGGTGATCAGTGGAGTACTGCAAGGATCTGTACTGGCACCAATAATGTTTGCTATCTATATGAATGACATGGACGAGGACGTGAACTGTTACATGAGCTTCTTTGCTGACAACGCCAAACTGTTAAGGAAAGTAGAAACTGATAATGACTGTGAAGCACTGCAAGAAGACCTAAATAGGGTATGGAACTGGAGTCAGAAATGGGAAGTGGAAAGTGAAGTGAAGAAAGTAGGATCCGAAAAAGATTTGGAAGTAATCATCACGAACGACTTGTTCTATGATAAACAGATTAACAAAATTGTCGGGGAGACTTACAACTTGCTAAGATCAATAAAAGTGGCATTTACATACTTGGACGAAGACATGTGTATAATACCTTGATACACTCAACACATGGTTCATCACAGACTCAAAATAGCCCCAACCAAATCTACAGCAACACTTCTCACCAACTGGACAAAAGAACACAAATACATACCTCATCTCTACATCAACAACACTCTAATACCACACACAAACACACCGAAAATTCTTGGTGTAACATACGATACATCCATGTCTTTCAAACAACACATCACAAACATAAAAAACAAATGCACACCTAGACTTAACGCACTTAAGTCAATCACTGGAACAACATTTGGACAAAACAAAGAAACTAATACAACAATATACAAACAATGCATACGCTGAGTGATGAATTATGTGAGTCCTGCATGGGCTCCTAATCTCAGTGAGACACACCACAATACCCCTCAAATCATACAAAACAAAGCCCTAAAAACAATTACAGGCTGCACAAATACAACACCTACAGACCATTTACACCATGAAACAAAAGTCCTCAAAGTCAAGGACCACCTTGACATGAGAGGCACACAAACACTTGCTGCAGCCACCACAAACACATCACACCTGCTACACTACATAGCAGAACACCCACACACACCAAGAAACATTAAAACAACACCCAAAGACCTGTATCACACACAGATACTCTCTTCTCTTCCTCCACAACCACCAAATACCAGCCTCCGGAAACATATAATCATATCACTCACCGCTCCATTAACACACTGAAAGACAACACACTGCTGCATGCCAGACCCCCTGATATCCACCCTTCTGAATCCTCTCTCCCATGAAAGGACAGAGTCCACCTGGCCAGACTGCGGTGCGGCCACCACCCAGCACTTCTAAGCTACCAGAAGAGGCTGGATGACTGCATTGTGAACAGCTGCCCAGGATGTAACACTTCATCCCATACCATGCAACACATAAAAGGATAAAGGATTTGTGGGAAAACCCAGTTTCGGCTGTGGCATCCCTTGGGGAGACGGGACTGCTCGGACAGACAGTCTAGGGAATGACAACAACAACAACAACTTGCTAAGATCAATAAAAGTGGCATTTACATACTTGGACGAAGACATGATAAAAAGATATTTGTTACATTGATAAGGCCTAGACTAGAGTATGCGGTGACATTGTGGTCCCCAAGTACCAAAAAGAATATAAAGAAAATAGAATCCAAAGAGCAGATACAAAAATGGCACCTGCACTTGCAAACCTATCATATGAGGAGAGATTGGAGTTACCGACACTGGAGCAAAGAAGAGAGAGAGGTGACCTACTGACCATCTACAGAATCATGAAAGGCAGAGATACTTGATAGAGAGGACTTACTTAACTAGGACAAGAGGAACACAAGAGGACATGGAAAGAAAATAAAAAAACATAGCTATAGAAGAGAAATGGAAAAAAAAAATTCCACATAGAGTTTTGGACAATTTGAACAAACTGGATAATGAAATAGTAAGCGCAAAAACCATTCATGAGTTTAAAAGCAAACTAGACACTGCAAGATACAATGGCGGGACACCACGAGCATAGTTCCCCTTCCCGCAAAATACAACTAGGTAAATACAACTAGGTAAATACACACACATGATATCTCTGCAGTGCTAGTCAATGGTATTAACATGGAATTAACAAAAATGAATGAAAACAACGACTTGAAAGCCAGTCACGAACCAGATCCATCTGGCGTCAGTCGATCGAACCATGATGTAAACAAACCTTGTCCAAACACATGTGATGAGAAAGATTTTCCAGGATTTAGTAAGTATGAAAGCAGGAACTTAAGTCAATTATTAGAGATAGAGAGAGATATGAGCAAAAATTGGATTCGGTGGGAGAATGAAATTATGGACTTAAGAAAAGACATCATAGGATTAATAGACTGCTTAGCACAGGCGAATCACGAAATTTCTGACCTAAGAAAAACCAACTTGGATCTTAAAAACGAGATTAAAGAAATGAAAAGGGATATAAATGAGTTGAAGAATGATAATGAAAAGAAGAAAACTAATGATAATAGCAACAGCAAAAATTTAAAGAAAGGTGAACAATAAATCACAAGAATGGACACAAAAGATCGAAGAGAACCTAGGTGAGGAAAGTATTGAGAAAATTAAGTGGAAGGAAAACATCGAAAACAAGGAAATTGCTTTTAAAGAAAGAGTCAAGGAGCAAATGTAGGATAATGCAAAAGACACAATTATCCAGGTGATTAACGAAAAAGCAAACTGGGTCAGGGATACAGTAGATAGAAATGTATTGTGGTATATGGACTAAAAGAAAAACTGGAATTGGCGAGGTACATGAGAGAAAAAGAAGAAAAAGAGACAGCTGTAGAAATCCTAAATGAAATTCATTGGGGGGAAAGAGATGCAGCCATAGACCTGGATGAGACATATAGAATCGGTCGCTATTCTAAGGATAGATTTTGACCGCTAAAGATAAAATTAAGGTCACAAATGGTAGTAGAAGACATATTTGAAATAGTAGGCAACTTGTCAAAGAGTGAAAAGTACAATAAGATATGGATAAAAAGAGAAATGAGTACTGAGGAATTAGAAAAAGAATAGTCACTAAGAGAAGAAGCAAAGGAAAAAAACTTGATGAGAACGGAGACAGAATGCAAAGAATTCCATTGGAGAGTAATTGACATGAGATTGAGACAATGGCACATCAAAACGAAAAAACCAAGGACAGAAAAAATAATGGAGAAGGAAGAAAATTAAAAGTGGCCTATACTAACATTGACGGATTAATTTCAGGTCTGAACGAACTCAATGATTATATGTTAGAAGAAAAACCAGACATAATGGGAATTGTAGTGACTAAACTAAGAGGTTATTGAACAAGGTCTATACAATTACTGGATAAAAAACAGGGACAAGAAACAGAGGGGGAATCATGTTCATGGCCAAGAAAGACCTAAATGTGACAAAAATTGCAGAGGGCAAAGGTAATGTTGAACTGATCATGATAAAAGTCGAAGGCAAGAATATGAAAAGTAGAAAGTTTGTGGTGACCTATGTGCCTCCAAAAACGAATGCTTGGAAAGAAAACGAACATACAAAAATGCTAGGAGATACAAGAAAATCACTAAATGAGATACTAATGGGTAAGGGTAATCTGGTAATTATGGGGGACTTCAATTGCAAAGAAATTTGTTGGGACAACATGACAGTGCGAGGAGATGACTTGTGGGGCAATGTACTGCTAGACATGACCATGGAGTACACAATGACCCAATGGGTCAGTGAAAACACAAGGTACAGAAACAATGAAGAGCCATCGAAACTAGATTGAATATTTACAACAGAACCTGAAATAGTGGACAGTGTCCATTACAAGACACCAATTGAAAAGAGTGACCATGTACTCATCGAAACTGTACTAAAGGAAGAAATAGACATGGAAAGGAACGAAAAGCATAGGAAAGGGAGATTGATGTACAACAAAACAGACTTTGCAAAACTAAAGACATTCTTCCGGAATGCAAACTGGGAAAATTTCTATATGTAAGAGACAACAGTGGAAGAGAAATGGAATATATTGATGGATAATTACAATGAAGGGGTAAACAGGCATGTACCAAGACAAAAGCAAGAGAGTACATTAAATGTTGGTTCAACAAAAGATGCAGTGAGGCAAAAGACAGAAGAGACAAAGCTTGGAAAAGGTGGAGAAAAGACAAAAAACAAAGCAAATGGCAAATTTATATAAACTATAGAAATGAGTATGTTAATGTGAGAAGAGAGGAAAAAAGGAACCATGAGAAGGATACTATAGATAAATGCAAATATCAACCCAAGCTATTCTATCAGTATGTGAATGGTAAACTTAAAACCAAACAGGAAATGGTGAAACTATGCCAAGGGAATATAGAATACACAGAAGAATTAGAGATGGCCGAAGTCATGAACAACAACTTTAAATCTGTCTTCACCAGAGAGAAAATACAAAATTGGGACGTAGATAATAACAAGCAATCTCCCCACATGAGTGAGTTTACAACATCACAAAAAGAAATATCAGAGTATCTGTCAAAATTGGACGTCAGAAAATCACATGGGCCAGATGGTATTGCAAATTGGATTCTAAAGGAATGCAAAGAAGAAAAGATACCTAATGACTGGAAAAATGCTAACATTGTACCAATATATAAAGGAGGAAACAAGGAAGAACCCACAAACTAGAGGCCAGTATCACTAACAAGCACTATAGCCAAAATTTGTGAGAAAATCATCAAGAATAGATGGGTAAAACATCTGGAAGACAACAACATATTAAACCCAAGACAATTCGGGTTCAGACAAGGCTGATCATGCACCAGAAACTTAATATGCTTCTACTCAAGGCTAATAGACATAGTGCAAGAAAGAAATGGATGGGCTGATTGTGCATTCCTAGACTTGCAAAAAGCCTTTGACAAAGTACCACACAGAAAATTACTAAAAAAAACTGGAACACATAGGAGGAATACAAGGGAACCTACTAAAATGGATGGAGGACTTCTTGACTGGTAGAAAGATGAGGTGTAGTGCTGCTCAGAGAAAAATATTCAGATTGGAAAGAGGTGATCAGTGGAGTACTGCAAGGATCTGTACAGGCTTCAATAATGTTTGCTATCTATATGAATGACATGGATGAGGACGTGAACTGTTGCATGAGCTTCTTTGCTGATGACGCCAAACTGTTAAGGAAAGTAGAAACTGTTAAGGACTGTGAAGCATTACAAGAAGACCTAAATAGGGTATGGAACTGGAGTCAGAAATGGGAAGTGGACTTTAATACTAAGAAGGGTAGCATAATGGAGTTTGGAAAGGAAAAACAGAATATCAGGAAAATATACAATTGGAACCAAGGAAGTAAAGAAAGTAGGATCCGAAAAAGATTTGGGAGTAATCATCATGAACGACTTGTCCTATGATAAACAGATTAACAAAATTGTCGGGGAGACTTACAACTTGCTAAGATCAATAAAAGTGGCATTTGCATACTTGGACGAAGACATGATAAAAAAAAATATTGGTTACATTGATAAGGCCTAGACTAGAGTATGTGGCGACATTGTGGTCCCCCAGTACCTAAAAGAATATAAAGAAAATCCAAAGAGCAGCTACAAAAATGGCACCTGCACTTGCAAACCTATCATATGAGGAGAGATTGGCTAAACTGGAGTTACCGACACTGGAGCAAAGAAGAGAGAGAGGTGACCTACTGACCATCTACAGAATCATGAAAGGCACAGAGATACTTGATAGAGAGGACTTACTTAACTTGGACAAGAGAAACACAAGAGGACATGGAAAGAAAAGAAAAAAACATAGCTATAAAAGAGAACTGAAGAAAAACAGTTTTACACATAGAGTTTTGGACACTTTGAACAAACTGGATAATGAAATAGTATGTGCAAAAACCATTCATGAGTTTAAAAGCAAACTAGACAGTGCGAGATACAATGGCGGGACACCACAAGCATAGCTCCCCTTCCCGCAAAAATACAACTAGGTAAATACACACACACACAGACACACACTTTCATTGGATTCATAGCGTGGATTAAAATTTTGGAAAAAAACGCATTTTTCATAGATCTCAACTACGAGGAAGTACCTTACTGTATAGGGAAGGGGATTTCTCGTGGTGTAGTAAAAAGGTAATGAAAGGGGAGAAGGGGAGGTATTACTGAGGGAAATGGAAGAAAATGATGAGGGAGACGAACGGGCTCCCCCTGACAGCAGGAAAAATGTAAACAAAAGATCAGTTGACGACACTGGGGAAATAGAAAATATCAGTAAAAGCATCAAGATTAGAAATATTGATAAGAACAGCACAATGGAAGGTGAAAAAATAATTTCCAGGGATTTAATGAGCATTGGGAGAACAGGTTCGGTAATGTAGCCAAAATTGCACAAAGAGTTGAAAGATTGGAAGAACTAGAGAAGGCGAACAAAAACTTAACTTCAGAAATAGAAGAATTAAAAAGACAGTTAAAAGAAGTTAAAGAAGAGAATGAGGAATTAAACAGGAATAATAAAGACAATAAAGAGACCATAGCAAAGGTAGCACAGGGCTGGAGAAAAATCCAAGAAAATAGTAAAGTTGCATTTACTGACATAATTAAACAACAAATGAAAGAACAAACTGAAGACTCAGTTATTAAAGTGATTAGACAGAAGGAGAATATAGTAAGAGACTTAGCAGACAAAAAGAAATGTATAATTATATTAGGAATGGAAGAGAAATTTAACCAAAATAGAACCACAAGAATTATTGGATTAGAAATAGAGAGATAAAACAAGGGGGTGGAGTTAAGTTCCTGACTAAGAAGGATATAAACGTGAAGAGTGTCACATATGGAAAGAATAGAATAGAGATGATCATGATAGAAGTAGAAGACAGAGATAAGAAGAGCAGAAAGTTTGTAATGAACTACGTGCCCCCAAAAACAGCCTCGTGGGAAGAGAGTGAACATATAAGTATGTTAGAAGACACAAGAATAACATTAAACAAGATAATGGAATATGGAGGAAGAATAGTTATGATGGGCGACTATAATTGCAAAGAAATCTGCTGGGAAGAGATAACCATAAAGGGTGGAGAAGACTCATGGGGAAATGTTCTACTTGAGATGATTATTGACCACACAATGACACAATGGATTCAAGAGTAGGTATAGAAATGAAGAAGAGCCATCGAGACTAGACCTAATAATCACATCAGAACCTGAAATAGTGGAAAAGATAGAATACCAAGCACCAATAAGTAAAAGTGACCACATATTGATAGAACTAGAACTAAATGAGAAAAAATACATGAAAAGAAATGAACAATATAGAAAAGGAAAATTGATGTATGAATTTTTTTTTTTTTTTATAAAATAAGAGAATTCTTTCAAAATGAAAACTGGGAAAGAATACACAAAGAAGATACAACAGTAGAAGAGAAATGGAATATTTTGACAAAAATTTATAAAAAAAAAAGGAGTGGAAAAGTATATCCCAAGACAAAAACAAGAAAAATAATATGTTAAGTGCTGGTACAACAAAAGTTGTAGGGAGTTAAAAGACAAAAGAGACAAAGCTTGGTCCAAATGGGAGAAAGACAAAAGACCTGAAAAATGGAAAATATGTACTTGTTATAGAAATGAATATGTACATGCGTGCAGAGAGGAAGAGAGAAAATATGAAAAAGATGTCATAGAAAAATGTAAAGATCAACCAAAACTATTCTACAGATTTGTAAACAAACTGAAAAACAAACAAGATTTGGAGAAATTAGGACAAGGAGGAGTTGAATACACAGAGGAAATAGAAATGGTGGAAATTATGAACAAGAATTTTAAATCAGTGTTTACAAGGGAGAATATACAACCGGAAGAGATCGAACGGAAGGAGAAAGTCCCCCCTATGAAAGAAATAGAAGTAACAAAGAATGAAATAATGAAACACTTGAGAAATCTTGATGTTAGAAAATCGCATGGACGAGATGAAATATCAAACTGGATTTTGAAAGAATGCAAAAATGAACTGGCAGACAAAATACATAGCATAATAAATAGATCCTTGAAAGGAGGAAAAGTTCAAGAAGATTGGAAAAAAGTAAATATAGTACCTATATATAAAGGAGGAAATAAAGAAGACCCTACCAACTATAGACCAGTCTCTCTAACAAGTACAATAGCAAAAATTTGTGAATGAATGATCAAAAATAAATGGGTAAAATATTTAGAATAAAACAGCGTGCTAAATCCAAGGCAATTTGGATTCAGACAAGGACGATCATGCATCACTAATTTAATATGTTTCTATTCAAGGCTAATAGATATAATACAAGAATGAGATGGATGGGCTGATTGTGCATTTCTAGACCTAAAAAAAGCTTTTGACAAAGTACCACATAAGAAGTTGCTTTAGAAATTAGAAACTGAAGGAGGAATACAGGGCAAACTGCTTAAATGGATGGAAAACTTTTTGCAAGAAAGAAAAATGAGAGTAGTGATAAGAGACACTCAAAATGGGATGAAGTAATAAGTGGTGTTCCACAAGGAACAGTTCTGGCCCCTATAATGTTTGCTATATATATTAATGATATGGATGAAGAAATTGAAAGTTATATGAGCTTCTTTGCAGTTGATGCAAAACTATTAAAAAAGTGAACACAGAAGAAGATTGTGAGTCACTACAGAGTGATCTCAATAAAGTATGGGAATGGAGTAGGAAGTGGGAGATGGAGTTCAATACTAAAAGGTGTAGTATAATGGGATTTGGAAAAAGCAAAAACAGAATAACAGGATCATATAAATTGGGAGAAGGAATAAAAAAAGTAGAAAATGAGAAGGACCTGGGAGACATTGTTATGAATAATATGTCACCTGAGAAACATATAAATAAGATTTTTGGAGAAACTTATAATTTAATAAGAACAATCAAAGTGGCATTTACATACCTGGATGAAGAAATGGTGAAGAAAATTCTAATCACTCTGGTAAGACCAAGATTGGAATATGCAGCAACAATGTGGTCACCAAGTACAAAAAAATGTATAAAAAAAACTTGAAAGAATACAAAGAGCAATTACAAAATTGGTACCAACACTCTCAAAACTATCATATGAAGAGAGACTAGCAAAACATGAACTACAGACACTAGAGCAAAGAAGAGAGAGAGGAGATTTGATAGCTATTTACAGAATCATGAAAGGCATAGAAATTATTGATAGAGAGAATCTGATCAAATGGGATGATAGAAATACAAGAGGGCATGGAAAGAAAATCAAGAAAGACAGCTATAGAAGAGATGTGAAAAAGAACAGCTTTCCTCACAGAGTAATAGAAAGTTGGAACAAGTTAGATGAGAAAGTGGTGTGTGCAAAAACAATACATGAATTTAGAAATAGTTTAGATAAAATGAGATATTAAGACGGGACACCACGAGCATAGCTCCCCTTTCCGTAAAATACAGCTAGGTAAATGCAACTAGGTAAATACACACACACACACACACACACACACACACACACACACACACACACACTTTTGTCGGATGGACGGCGAGGATTAGAGTTCTGAAGAAAAAGTGAAATTTTCGTGGACCTCAACGCAAAGGAAGTGCATATTGTATTTACAGGGAAGGGGATAACTTGTGGTGTGGGAAAGTCAGGATAAAGAAGGGGAGGGATTACTGAGAGAAATGGAAGGAAATGAGGAAGGGGAAGACTTGGTCCAAGAGGCCAGACGTCTCGTAAACAAACGGAGGACCGATGATTCTGGTGATGGGATTAACAAAAATGTAAAGATTAGAAATATAGATAAGAGCAGCACAATGGAAGGTGAGGATAATATCCAGGGATTTGATGAGGGTGGGGGGGATACCAACCTCCCCCGATTGACAAGACTAGAGGAGAAACTTGATAAGATGATCGAACATTGGGAAGACAGGTTCGGTAACGTAACCAACATTGCGCAGAGAATTGAAATGTTGGAAGAACTAGAGAAGGCAAACAAAAATTTAACTAATGAAATAGAAGAATTATAAAGACAGTTAAAAGAAGTAAAAGAGAAGAATGAAGAATTAAAGAGGAATGATAAAGACAATAAAGAGGCCATAGCAAAAGAAGCACAGGGTTGGAAAAAAATCCAGGAAAACCGTAAAGCTGCATTTACTGACATAATTAAACAGCAAATAAAAGAACAAACTGAAGACTCGGTTATCAAAGTGATGAGACAGAAGGAGAATAAAGTAAGAGACTTAGCAGATAAAAAAGAATGTATAATTATATTGGGAATAGAAGAGAAACATAACCTAGATAGAACTTCAAGAATCAGTGAGGAAAAAGTAAGCAGTTTACTAGAATTAGTTCAGGAAGATGAACCTGAAATAATGAAACAAATTGAAGAGATGTTTAGGCTAGAAAAATATAGTACAGATAAAACCAGACCAATTAAGATTAAATTCAGGTCACAAACAACAGCAGAGAATATCTTAGCAAAAACAGGGAAGCTAGCAGCAAGTGAACAATATAAAAAGGTATGGATAAAAAGAGAAATGAATAAAGAGGAAAGAGAGGAAGAAAAAATGAAAAGGCAAGAAGCTAAAGAAAAAAACGAGACCAAAATGGAGTCAGAAAAAGAAGAATTCTACTGGAGTGTAGTAAATATGAAAGTGAGGAAATGGACCATAACAGAGAGAAACAAAAAAGAAACAGAGAATACAATGGAAATAACAGAAAGTTAAGAGTGTCGTACACAAATATAGATGGATTAATAACAGGACTGAATGAACTAAATGAGTATCTGAAGGAAAAAGAACTGGACATAATGGGAATTGTAGAGACAAAATTAAAAGGTCCACTACCACCCAACAGCATAGGACACAATGCATATAATTATTGCATTAGAAACAGAGAGATAAAACAAGGGGGTGGAGTTAAGTTCCTGACTAAGAAGGATATACGGTAAATGTGAAGAGTGTCACATATGGAAAGAATAGAGTAGAGATGATTATGATAGAAGTAGAAGACAGAGATAAGAAGAGCAGAAAGTTTGTAATGAACTATGTGCCCCCAAAAACAGCCTCGTGGGAAGAGAGTGAACATAAAAGTATGTTAGAAGACACAAGAATAACATTAAACAAGATAATGGAAGATGGAGGAAGAATAGTTATGATGGGCGACTATAATTGCAAAGAAATCTGCTGGGAAGAGATGACCGTAAAGGGTGGAGAAGACTCATGGGGAAATGTTCTACTTGAGATGATTATTGACCACACAATGACACAATGGATTCAGGAGAACACTAGGTATAGAAATGAAGAAGAACCATCGAGACTAGACCTAATAATCACATCAGAACCTGAAATAGTGGAAAAGATAGAATACCAGGCACCAATAAGTAAAAGTGACCACATATTGATAGAACTAGAACTAAATGAGAAAAAAATACATGAAAAGAAATGAACAATATAGAAAAGGAAGATTACATACACATACATATACCAAGGCTTTTTCCCCCTTCCATTACATCCCCAAATACACTCCACACCCCTCCCACCCTTCCTCTCATCTGAGCACCTCCTGGATGACGGGTCATCCCTGCACCCTGCCCACCGCCCTGGGTCAGAAGCAGTGTCGCAATACACAGTACATCCACAGCAAGGCCGCTTCATTTAATCGGTGACCCCCCCTCTCCGTCCCCCTTTGCATATAAGGCGAGGACGGGGAGAAATCCCTTCGGGATGCGTCAAAATTTACTCACACATACTACCCCACCCCCACCCCCCCGCCCATTTCTCCTCATGCAATCACAACATCATCCATATACAACCATTCTCCACTCACCTCTGTCTTCCGTCCTCTCCCTTCCTTCCTCAACAGACATTCCCCTCTTCCCCAAAGCCCCCTTCACCCCATCCATCCACCTCATCCTAGGACGTCCCCTCATGTTCACTCCCTCCACATCTGCCTTCCATACCTCTTTTACTAGTCTTTCTTCACTCATTCTTTCCATGTGTCCAAACCATCCTAATATTCTTTCATCAACCCTATCTCCCAAATCCTTTTTCACCCCTGTTCTCCTCCTCACCTCCTCATTTCTCACTCTATCCAGCCTAGTAACCCCCACCATACTTCTCAGACACCTCATCTCAAACACATTCAAACTCCTTCTCTCTTCTTCTCTTATGTTCCACGTTTCTGCCCCATACAGTGCTGTTGGCACAATCACTCCTTCATACAGTCTCCTCTTCGCATCCATTCCCAAATGTCTATTCCTCATTACACTCTTTAAACCACCAAAAGGAAGATTGATGTATGAAAAAACAAATTTTGATAAAATAAGAGAATTCTTTCAAAATGAAAACTGGGAAAGAATACACGAAGAAGATACAACAGTAGAAGAGAAATGGAATATTTTGACAAAAATTTATTAAAAAAAAAAAAAGTAGGAGTGGAAAAGTATGTCCCAAGACAAAAACAAGAAAAAGAATATGTAAAGTGCTGGTACAACAAAAGTTGGAAAAATGGAAAATATATACTTGTTATAGAAATGAATATGTACAAGCGTGCAGAGAGGAAAAGAGAAAATATGAAAAAGATGTCATAGAAAAATGTAAAGACCAACCAAAACTATTCTACAGATTTGTAAACAACAAACTGAAAAACAAACAAGATTTGGAGAAATTAAGACAAGGAGTTGAATACACAGAGGAAATAGAAATGGCGGAAATTATGAACAGGCATTTTAAATCAGTGTTTACAATGGAGAATATACAACCGGAAGAGATCGAATGGAAAGAGAAAGTCCCCTCTATGAAAGAAATAGAAGTAACAAAGAATGAAATAATGAAACACTTGAGTAATCTTGATGTCAGAAAATTGCATGGACCAGATAAAATAGCAAACTGGATTTTGAAAGAATGCAGAAATGAACTGGCAGACAAAATACATAGCATGATAAATAGATCCTTGAAAGGAGGAAAAGTTCCAGAAGATTGGAAAAAAGCAAATATAGTACCTATATACAGTATAAAGGAGGAAATAAAGAAGACCCTACCAACTATAGCCCAGTCTCTCTAACAAGTACAATAGCAAAAATTTGTGAAAGAATTATAAAAAATAAATGGGTAAAATATTTAGAATAAAACAGCGTGCTAAATCCAACGCAATTTGGATTCAGACAAGGAGGGATCATGCATCACTAATTTAATATGTTTCTATTCAAGGCTAATAGATATAATACAAGAAAGAGATGGATGGGCTGATTGTGCATTTCTAGACCTAAAAAAAGGTTTTGACAAAGTACCACATAAGAAGTTGCTTAAGAAATTAGAAACTGAAGGAGGAATACAGGGCAAACTGCTTAAATGGATGGAAAACTTTTTGCAAGAAAGAAAAATGAGAGTAGTGATAAGAGACAAACACTCAAAATGGGATGAAGTAATAAGCGGTGTTCCACAAGGAACAGTTTTGGCCCCAATAATGTTTGCTATATATATTAATGATATGGTTGAAGAAATTGAAAGTTATATGAGCTTCTTTGCAGATGATGCAAAACTATTAAAAAAAGTGAACACGGAAGAAGATTGTGAGTCACTACAGAATGATCTAAATAAAGTATGGGAATGGAGTAGGAAGTGGGAGATGGAGTTCAATACTAAAAAGTGTAGTATAATGGAATTTGGAAAAAGCAAAAACAGAATAACAGGATCATATAAATTGGGAGAAGGAATAAAAAAGTAGAAAATGAGAAGGACCTGGAATTCCTTGTTATGAATAATATGTCACCTGAGAAACATATAAATAAGATTTTTGGAGAAACTTATAATTTAATAAGAACAATCAAAGTGGCATTTACATACCTGAATGAAGAAATGGTGAAGAAAATTCTAATCACTCTGGTAAGACCAAGATTGGAATATGCAGCAACGATGTGGTCACCAAGTACAAAAAAATGTATAAAAAAACTTGAAAGAATACAAAGAGCAATTACAAAATTGGTACCAACACTCTCAAAACTATCATATGAAGAGAGACTAGAAAAACTTGAACTACAGACACTAGAGCAAAGAAGAGAGAGAGAGGAGATTTGATAGCTATTTACAGAATCATGAAAGGCATAGAAATTATTGATAGAGAGAATCTGATAAAATGGGATGACAGAAATACAAGAGGGCACGGAAAGAAAATCAAGAAAGACATCTATAGAAGAGATCTGAAAAAGAACAGCTTTCCTCACAGAGTAATACACAGTTGGAACAAGTTAGATGAGAAAGTGGTGTATGCAACAACAATACATGAATTTAGAAATAGTTTAGATAAAATGAGATATGAAGACGGGACACCACGAGCATAGCTCCCCTTCCCGTAAAATACAACTAGGTAAATACACACACACACACACACACAGACACACACACACCATGGACTTTTTCTTTGTATGAGAAAAAATTTGACACAGCCCGAAGGGATTTCTCCCCGTCTTCTCCTTTTCTGCATGAGGGGACAAAGAGGGGGGGTCGCCGAATTTATGAAGCGGCCATGCTGTGGATGTGCTGTGTCTTGCGACACTGCTTCTGACCCAGGGCAGTGGACAGGATGCAGGCATGACCCGTCATCCAGGAGGTGCCAAGATAGGAGGGAGGGAAGAGGGTGGAGGGGAGTGGAATATATAGGAAATGAAATGGGTGGGAGTGATTTCATTAAATTGGCAACCCCCACTCTCTGTCTCTTCATGCAGAAAAGAAGACAAGGAGAAATCCCTTCAGGCTGCATCATTTTATTTCTCATACATACTCCCTCACCCCCCATCCCCCACCCACTCCCCTTCATACATCACAGCATCATCCATACACATCCCTTCTCCATTCACCCCTATCTTCTGTCTTCTCCCATCCTTCCTCAACAGACATTTCCCTCTTTTCCAATGCCCCTTTTACCCCATCCATCCATCTCATCCTAGGTTGCCCCCTCATGCTCACTCTTTCCACCTCTGCCTTCCACACCTCTTTTACTAATCTTTCTTCACTCATTCTTTCCATGTGTCCAAACCATCCCAATACTCTTTCATCAACTCTATCTCCCAACTCCCTTTCCACCCCTTTTCTCCTCACCTCCTCATTTCTCACTTTATCCAGCCTATAACCTATGTCATACTTCTCAGACACCTCATCTCAAACACATTCAAACTCCTCTCTTCCTTATATTCCATGTTTCTGCCCTGTACAGTGCTGTCTGCACAATTACTAACTTCATACAATCTCCTCTTAGCATCCATTTCCAAATGTGTATTTTTCATTAAACTTTTTAATCCCCCAAGGCATTTACTCACTTCTCTCAATCTACATCCTACCTCCATCCCCACTCCTCCCTTTCCTGTCACATTCGCACCCAAGTATCTAAAACTATCCACTTCCTCCAATTTCTCTCCTTTAATACTCACTTCCAGTCTGTTGCCACTCTCTCCCTTTGTACATCTCATCACCTTAGATTTTCCAACATTTATCCTCAAGTTCCTTCTTTCGCACACCTTCCCAAACTGTCACTAACTTCCTCAATCCCTCCTCTGATCCTGTCACAAGCACAGTGTCATCAGCAAACAACAACTGGCTTATCTCCCACTTTTCTCCATTTTCCTCAACCGTTTTCAATCATTGATCCACTATCCTTGCATTTACCTCTTGCACCACCCCATCCATGTATAAATTGAACAGCCAGGGCAACATAACACATCCCTGACAAAGTCCCACCTTTACCTCAAACCACTCACTCTCTCCATTTCTAATCCTAACACAAGTTCTACTACTCTCTTAAAAACTCTTGACTGCTCTTAACAGCTTTCCTCCTATCCCATATATCTGCAATACCTCCCACAGTGCCTTCCTGTCTACCCTGTCATAAGCCTTTTCCTAATTCATAAAAGCCCAAAATACATCCTTACCTTTTCCTATAGCTT
This sequence comes from Oratosquilla oratoria, assembly GCF_046742065.1. Lineage (NCBI taxonomy): Eukaryota > Metazoa > Arthropoda > Malacostraca > Stomatopoda > Squillidae > Oratosquilla > Oratosquilla oratoria. The sequence continues at coordinate 15,410,804 of NC_134789.1, read as the reverse complement.
TCTCACATATGTCTTACCAGAAAAATCTGATCTAAGCATCCCCTACCTGTCCTAAACCCACATTGTTCCTCATCAATAACTCCCTCTGTTCCTCTCCCAATCCTCTCAAAACCCTCTCATAGCCCTCTCATAAGCCTTTCCAACTACACTTCACAAGCTGATCCCCGTTTCCCTTATAAAGTGGAACTATACAGGCATTCCTCCAGTACTCTGGCACTCTACCCTCTCCTAAACAAACATTAAATAACCTCACTAGCCAGTCCACCACCACTGTACCTCCTTTTTTTCAGACATTCTGCATGGCATCCATCCAAATCAGATGTCTTACCTGCTCTCATCATAACAGCTGCTTTCATTTCATCTTTCCTCACTTATCATATATATATATGTATATATGTTTGGTCAAATTGAATGGCAAGATTATTATTGCAGAGTTTTTTATCTGCCTTTTCTTTTTCTCTGAGAACCTTTTTCCCTTCCACGGGAAGTTGTCTTATAATGTCACAATATGACATTGTTTTGTAAGTTACTTTGGGCATGGCTTTACCAAAGTGAAAAACTGGCCAGAACGCGTTTTCACACTACTTAGTGCTTCATCAGTGGCTAGACTGTGAATATGTGATTGAATTTTTTTGTGTTTATATACACAAAAAAAATTCAATCACATATTCACAGTCTAGCCACTGATGAAGCACTAAGTAGTGTGAAAACGCGTTCTGGCCAGTTTTTCACTTTGGTAAAGCCATGCCCAAAGTAACTTACAAAACAATGTCATATGGTGACATTATAAGACAACTTCCCGTGGAAGGGAAAAAGGTTCTCAGAGAAAAAGAAAAGGCAGATAAAAAACTCTGCAATAATAATCTTGCCATTCAATTTAACCAAACATGCTTGAGAGAAAATCTCCTGCCCATATATACAATGAATATGTATATATATATATACATACATATACCAAGGCTTTTTCCCCCTTACAAGGGAGGTAGCCAAAAAGGAAAAGGCATAAAATCATTTCCACCCATTCCATCCCTGAATACACTTCACACCCCTCCACCCTCCCTCTTATCTTAGCACCTCCTGGATGACGGGTCATCCCTGCACCTTGTCCACTGCCCTGGGTCAGAAGCAGTGTCGCAAGACACAGCACATCCACAGCAAGGACACTTCATTAAATCGGCAAGCCCCCCTCTCCATCCCCCCATTGCATAAAAGAAGACGGGGAGAAATCCCTTCGGGATGCGTCAAATTTTGCTCACACATACTAACTCACCCCCCATCCCCCTGCCCATTCCACCTCATGCAATCACATCATCATCCATATACAACCACTCTCCATTCACCCCTGTCTTCTGTCCACTCCCGTTCTTCCTCAACAGACATTCCCCTCGTCCCCAAAGCCCCCTTCACCCCATCCATCCACCTCATCCTAGGACGTCCCTTCATGTTCACTCCCTCCACATCTGCCTTCCATACCACTTTTACTAGTATTTCTTCACTCATTCTTTCCATGTGTCCAAACCATCCTAATATTCTTTCATCAACCCTATCTCCCATCTCCTTTTCCACCCCTGTTCTCCTCCTCACCTCTTCATTTCTCACTCTGTCCAGCCTAGTAACCCCCATCATACTTCTCAGACACCTCATCTCAAACACATTCAAACTCCTTCTCTCATGTTCCATGTTTCTGCTCCATACAGTGCTGTTGGCACAATCACTCCTTTATACAGTCTCCTCTCAGCAGCCATTCCCAAATGTCTATTCCTCATTACACTCTTTAATCCATCAAGGCATTTACTTGCTTCTTTCAATCTACATTCTACCTCCACCTTCACTCCACCTTTTCCTGCCACATTTGCATCCAAGTATCTAAAACTATCCACTTCCTCCAGTTGCTCTCCCTTAATGCTCACTTCCAGTCTACTGCCACTTTCACCCCTTGTACATCTCATCACCTTACTTTTACCCACATTTATCTTTAGCTTTCTTCTATCACATACTCTCCCAAACTCTGCCACCAACTTCCTCAATCCCTCTCCCCCTGGGGCTAGGGGGTGTAGTATAGAATATAGCCCCCTCCACGTCGGCTGCGTGTCGTAAGAGGCGACTAATGCCGATCCCCGGGCGCGGCTCTTGTTTCCCCGCACAGGGCTTCCTCTTAAACTTACTTTTCCACTCCTCTCTTCTCTTCCGCTTGCTGTTCCATCCCTCCGACCTAATTTTCAGCCGCCCCTCTCAGTAGCGGCAAAAGAAAGCCCTATGGCGATGGCTAGTGACAATGGGGGCAGGAGAAGGTGATCTCTGGAAGCCTCTAGTCACGAACTACACATAGGCGGTGTGGGCAAGATAAATCGCTCTCGTATTGGGATCGAGGCAACAGCACGGTTCGGTAGCTACCCACATGACTGAGCAGCCTTACTCAGGGTCCACTCTGCTCACCCCACATGGGGAGGGGGCTAGAAAAGGTGCCCCAAACATAGTTTGCCTCATAACCACCTGACGGGAACCGCCCCCAGTAAGGTCACCCTCACTGCGGTCAAGACAAACCCTTAAGAGAGAACTCTCCTAACGCTGACGACCTATGCATGACCAAGGATATGAGCAAGGCCTCTACTGGTTCTAGAGATGAAAGTCCACAGTCTTTCATCACACAGGAACCCTATTCCGCTAAACCACAGCGGAAAAATAGAAATAAAGAAAAGTCTTTTCCCCCCTCTAACTAATCCACGAGGACAATTGGAAGTTTTGCCTGGGATTTTTGACTCCCATTATAATAAATATTTAACTTTATCCATGCCCAATGACAACCCCATTGACTCGTTAGACATTTTTGATGTCAAGAGAAATTATCCAATGTATTGGCAGGGAACCCAAAATCATCCCCCAAAGTAGTGGATCACTTCTGATAGAGGTTAACTCTCCAGAAGAGAGCTCAAAATTGCAGAACATTGGAAAAGTTGCTGGGCATGAGGCAGATTGTACCCCCCACAAGACACTCAACCAGTGTAGAGGAGTTGTCTACTCCAAGGAACTGCTGAGGTTTTCTGAAGAAAAGCTCTTAACAGAGTTGAAATCCCAGCACGTTTCAAGTGTTCGCCGGATGAAACGAAAAGAAAATGGCACTCTTGTAGACCAACCTCTAATAATCTTAACATTTGACCTACTTAATCTTCCATCATCAATATCTGCTGCTTGGTATAAACTGAAGGTTAGACCATATATACCTTCACCAAGAAGATGTTACCACTGCCAAATGTTTGGTCATACATTCACCACATGTCGCAAGATATTAGCAGGAACACCACCGATTTGTGTCAATTGCAGTGAAAGCGAACATGGAGAATGTACGAAAACATCGAAATGTTTTAATTGTCATGAAGAACACCCAACTTCCTCTAGATCTTGTGAAATATATATACTAGAAAAACAAATCCTAAATATAAAGGTCAGAGAACATATTAGCTACTCTGAAGCAAGAAGAAAAGTGATTGATCCATTAAAACTTAATACTAAGACATACTCAGAAGCCCTTGGTAACAAATTTCAGCCTACAGGCCACCTCACCACTAAAACACAACCTAATATGGATAAAATGGAGACCGATCAGTCACACCAGATAAAGTACAAACAATCCACCAACCGATCAGTTGACCAACTAACTCGCAATAAGCGAACACGGAGTTCAGACTCTTTGGATTGCCCAAGTGGCAAAATTAAGAATAGAGATTCAACAACAGCTGTATCCAAAATGCCATCTAACAACTCTTCCCATATTGGGGCCATGGGAGGCCCTACACCATCACCCAAGGGCCCAGATAGTGGCCCTCTTCCCACCCCTGAGAGGGGAGTGGGAAACCTTTCCCTCAACCTAGAAGGATCAACAGGAGATCCTTCTGTACCTATAGAGAAAGTAGTCCCTCCCCCTGTACCTATAGGGCCACAGGGAAGTTCTACCACCTCTGGTAGACCTAAAGAAGGTCCTCCTAAAATTAAACCTGGAATTCAATCATCTAAACCACCAAAACTTCCAGTTAAAGCAGAGGTCCATTCAATCCCACAATCTAAGACCAAGAAGTCGGGTAACAACACCTCCCGACATTCCCTGAACCATAGATAAATTCACTCTGCTCCAATGGAATTGTCAGGGACTAAGAGCCAAGTATGAGGAATTGAAATTGCTAATCCATGACCAGCAACCTAATATTATTTCCTTACAAGAAATAATGTTAGACTCATTCACCCCATGCCCTAAAGACTTCAAAGCATACCGTACTACATATGATCCAGATATTGGTATCCATGGGGGAAGCATGTTGTATATCCGTAAAGATATACCTCATGTTCCCATCCCTCTTCAATCTCGATTGCAAGCTGTCGCGATACAAGCCGGCTTGAATCGCAGATATACAGTCTGCTCCCTCTATCTACCACCAAGTACTAATGTAACCAAAGATAGTCTGTTGAATCTTATTCAACAGTTACCTCAGCCATTCGTCATTATGGGTGACTTTAATGCTCATCACCCATTATGGGGGTGATGTTACCTCAAATCAGAAAGGAAATCTAATTTCATCTATTTTGGAACAGGAGGACATTACTGTTTTAAATACTGGTGAACCTACTCATTATCACATTCAGACTGGCTCCATCATGTATAGATTTATCGATCTGCAGCTCAAATTGTGCTTTGGACTTTGAATGGAAAGTCCTTGATGACTTACGAAGCAGTGATCACTATCCCACTGTATTGTATACACAGGAAGGTGCTCCTACAGATGGCATTCCTCGCTGGTGCACTGAAAAAGCCGACTGGACCAAGTTTGAAGAATTGAGTACTGTCCAGAACAGTATTGATAGTTTTTCTTCAGTAGAAGCTGCACTGGAGTACTTAAATGACACACTCTACACTGCTGGCATTAATTCCATCCCAAAGTCATCTGGAAAGTTTAGGAGACGCCGTGTACCATGGTGGTCTGACACCATACGAAATGTACATAGAGCAACACGAAGAGCTCTGACTAGATTACATCGCCATAGAAATGATGAGAATTTAGTTGCTTATCGTAAAAGCAGGGCATTACTTCGACGTACCATCAAAGAAGCAAAGCATCAGTCGTGGGCTAAATTTGTATCATCATTCAACTATAGAACACCGGCATCGATCGTTTGGAAAAACTTGAGAAAAATATAGGGGAAATACACCATTAGCCCTCCAGCTGTTTTAAAATTAGATGGCTCTTTGGTCTTTGACCCTAAAGACGTCAGTAATGCCTTAGCAAATAATTTTGCTAATATATCTAAACCAGACAACAGCTCTCCTGGATATCAATACCGAATGAGAGAACAACAACGTAATCTTGACTTCACTGCCCCTCATGAAGAATCCTATAACCTCCCTTTCACTGAAAATGAATACGATTCAACTTTGAACTCCTGCAGTGATACTTCTCCAGGTCCTGACGACATTACATATGCCATGTTGAAACATATATCTCCAGTAACTAAAGGTTTTATTCTTGCACTTCTTAATAGGATGTGGTTTGAACATTCGTTTCCCAGTATTTGGGAAATAGGTATAATTTTACCTTTTCTTAAGCCTAATAAAGATGGTTCAATTCCATCAAATTACCGTCCTATTGCCCTCACATGCTGCATGTGCAAAATTTTAGAAAAAATGGTCAATGCACGACTAGTCTGGTATCTTGAACGAAACCACATCATATCTGATATTCAATGTGGTTTCCATCGCATGCACTCCACTGCTGATGCCTTACTTCGACTAGAATCTTCAATTTGTAAACCCTTTGTCTCTAAGCACCATCATATCAGTGTTTCCTTTGACTTAGAGAAAGCATATGATACCACATGGAAGCATGGTATTCTTAAGGCTGTACATGCTATTGGCATTCGAGGAGAAATGGCCTTTTTCATCAAGAACTTTTTAGCAAATCGTGTTTTTAGAGTAAGAGTTGGGAACATCATATCTGAAATAAGACAACAGGAAGAAGGTGTACCTCAGGGGTGTGTTCTCAGTGTCACTCTCTTTAGTATAGCTATAAATGGGGTGACATCTGTGATTCCTGCTGATATACTTGCCACCCTTTTTGTAGATGACCTCTCCATTTCTTTTAGAGATAGTAACATGGCAATAGCTGAAAGAAAACTACAACTCTGCATCAATAAAATAGTTTCATGGGCCGATAATAATGGTTTTAAATTTTCACCCAGCAAAACTGTCGTCGTACATTTCTGCCGACTAAGAAGTCTGCATCCTGACCCTACCATTTGGTTAAAGGATGACCAGATTCCCTGTGTTGACGAAACCAGGTTTTTAGGACTTATTTTTGATAAGCACCTCTCTTGGGTACCCTACCTGAAGACCCTGAAGACACGATGTCTAGAGACAATGCAAATTTTAAAAGTTTTAGCACATACCTCATGGGGCGCTGACCGCAGAACAATTTTACGGTTACATCATTCCCTTATTTTATCAAAACTATCGTATGGATGCGAGTTTTACTCATCAACCACTCCATCCAGACAAAAAAGTTTAGATATGATACACCACAGTGGAGTTCGTTTGGCCACAGGTGCATTCAAGTCTTCCCCAATACCAAGTCTATTAGTTTATGCAGGGGAAATGTCGTTAGATCTTATTCGCCAAACCTCATCTATTAGATACTGGCATAGATTGCAGAGGCTTCCCAACTCTCTCGCTTTTAGAACAGCTCAAACAGATTTTAACAGCACTTGTTTCAACAATCACCCCAGACTTCCAAAGCCTTTTGGATACCGGATGAAAAGGATTTTAGAGGACATGAATCTTCCCAAGATTCCCATCCTCCCTTTTAAATATTTGGTTGTTCTGCCGTGGAGACTACCCACAGTATCTTTCTGTAAATATTTTAACGGTTGTAAGCGTGATTTCAAGGATTACGAACTACGCAATGCCTTTTTAGAACATTCTTTTAGCCACCAACCCTCTGTGTTTGTTTTTACTGATGGCTCCAAAACTAGAGCTGGCGTTGGTTTTGGAATATTCTCAAATGATTTTAATCGTAAGGGCACCTTGCCTGATAAAGCATCTAATTTCACTGCCGAACTGACGGGAATACTGTCTGCAGTGGAGATTATATCCTCCATGGAAAAGAGAGGCAAATGTTTTACAATTTTTAGTGACTCAAAGAGTGTCTTGCAGTCTCTAGAACAATTCGACTCAAGGCACCCAATAGTTTTAAAGATCTTAGAATGGCTTTTTTTAATCGAGAGTCGAGGTAATGAAATAAACTTCTGCTGGGTTCCAGCACATGTCGGAGTACCAGGAAATGAACAGGCCGATAAATTGGCCAAGGAAGCCGCTCTCTCACCCTTACCTCGCTTACGGCCTATACCTTATGAAGATTATATCCCTCTAATCAAAGCCAAGATCTCATCTCTCTGGCAGTTCCAATGGGATCTTGAGGCTGGTAACAAGATGAGAGAGATTACTGATACTATTCATCCTTGGTCTTATACATTGCTGAACAGAAAACGGGAAGTAACCCTTTGCCGGTTGAGGATTGGTCACTCTAGATTATCCCATGGCTTTCTTATGGAGGGCAGTCCTCCTCCATTTTGTAATGATTGCCTTGTTCCTATGACCATTAGACACATTATGGTGGAATGCCCCAGAAAGACAACAATATTTGTCAAAACACAGAGATGGAGATCTGTCCCTTCGAAATGTTCTGGGATATAACTGCAATATAAATTCTATTTTTGATTTTCTTAGTGCTATTGATTTTCTCAATGATCTTTAGATTTCAATCTTTTTTTATTTTATTTATTTCTTGAGCTTTTTACCACTTCCTTTTCTTAATCATAAATACTACGGCGTCAATGACCATTGATGTTGTGACGCTAGATAAATCCTAATTATTCAGTCATTCATTCCTCAATCCCTCCTCCAATCCTGCCACAAGCACATTGTTGTCCGCAAACAACAGCTGGCTCACCTCCCACTTTTCTCCATTTTCTTTAACCATCTCCAATCCCTGATCCACTACCCTTGCATTCACCTCTCGCACCACCCCATCCATGTATAAGTTGAACAGCCAGGGTGACATAACGCATCCTTGACGAAGTCCCACCTTTACCTCGAACCACTCACTCTCTTCATTTCCAATCCTGACACAAGCTGTACTACTCTCATAAAAACTCTTGACAGCTCCCAGAAGCTTTCCTCCTATCCCGTATATCTGCATAACCTCCCAGTGCCTTTCTGTCTACCCTATCATAAGCCTTTTCCAGATTCATAAAAGCCCAAAAAACATCCTTCCCCTTTCCTATAGCTTTCTCACATATCTGTCTTACCACAAAGATCTGATCTACACAACCTCTGCCTGTCCTAAATCCACACTGTTCCTCACCAATTACTCCCTCTGTTCCTCTCCTAATCCTCTCAATCAAGATCCTCCCATAAGCCTTCCCAACTACACTTAACAAGCTAATCCCTCTGAAACTACTACATTCACACTTGTCCCCTTTTCCCTTGTAAAGAGGAACTATACAGGCACTCCTCCAGTCCTCTGGCACTCTACCCTCTCTCCAGCAAACATTAAATAACCTCACCAGCCAGTCCACCATCACTGTACCTCCCTTTTTCAGACATTCTGCATGGCATCCATCCAGACCAGGTGACTTACCTGCTTTCATCATCTTAACAACTGCCTTCACCTCATCCTTCCTTATTTCTCCATTCTCCTCACTCATCACTCATTTTCCTCGCATTTCCCACTGCAGCTATCTTTCCCTCCCTATCCTCCTTCGCATTTAGGAACTCCCTAAAATATTCTGCCCATCGTCCCCTTACTGCCTTCTCTTCCATTATCATCTCTCCATCTGCACCTTTTACCTTTTCTTCTCTACTTGATTTGCCTCCTCCTCTCTTAATTTCTTTCCAAAACATCTTTTTATTACTTTCAAAATTTTCTGTCATACTCTTACCCCATTTCACATCTGCTCTCCTCTTTGCCTCCTTTACCTTTTGCTTTACTTCTCTTTTCTTTTCTTTGTACCTCTCATATGACTCCCTCGTCCTATTTTGTAACCAATCTGTGAAAGCTCGCTTCTTCTCTTCTACAACCCTCTTTGTTTCCTCATCCCACCATTCACTACCCTTTCTTCTATTTCCCCCTGTCCTTCTTGTTCCACACACCATCCTTGCACACTTTGTGACACCCTCCTTGAACCATCCCCATTCCTCCTCCACACCTACCTCTACTCTATCCTTCACTCCCTCCCACTCCTCCTTCAGCTTCTTTTCGTACTCCTTCTCCTTTTCCTTTTCATTCAAAGAGTTCACTCTAAGCACCTCCCTACCTTTTGTCCCTTTCCTCTTTCTCCATCTATCCTCCACTCTCAACTTACCTTCCAGCAAAAAATGATCTGATATTCCCCCACCCTCTCCCCTTAGCACATGTACATCCTTAACTCTTCCTATCATAATCCTATTTACCTCTACATAATCCATTAGAGCTCTATCTACCACCCTTCCCTCCACCACCCTCTCCCATGTGTACTTATGCTTGACTTTCTTCCAAAACACTGTATTTGCTCTCATCAACTCTCTAGACACATCTCCACCATCAACTCTCCACTACGATTCTTTCCTGTAACTCCACATTTCCCAACCACTCCATCGATTGGACCATTTCCTACCCTAGCATTAAGGTCTCCCACTACTATTACATTGACATTTCTTCCTAAATCCTCTATGCACTCATTTAAATCTATCCAAAAAGCCTCCCTTTCTTCTACACTTTTCTCACTGCCAGGCCCATATGCACTTACAAAGACCCACATCTCCTTTCCCAGTTTCACCTTCATCCACATTATCCTTGAGGAAACCTCCTTCCACTCCACTACACGTTTACCTATCTCTTCACTTACTAGAATAGCCACCCCTTCCCTCTCTCGCCCTCTCTTCACTCCTGATAACCGCCCACTTACACTCCCAAACTTACACTCATCCTTCCCTTTCAACTTAGTTTCACTCAAAGCCAACACATCCATCTTTCTTCTCACAAACATACTACCTATCTCTTCCCTTTTACTCTCATCTGTACCACATCCACGCACATTAAAAGACCCAAACCTTAGGGTGCTGGTCCGAAAACTCCCAGACCCTCTTATGCCTTTACTTTTTCGTTCAGGAATGTCCCCTATTGGGCTACAAGGAGAAGGATGCCTAGTCCCAATCCCCGTCCCTTTCTTCTCGCCTCTTACGATCCAAGTGGGAATACTTGGTGGCAGTATTCTTTTCCCCCACCACAGGGAATTCCCCCACCACAGAAAAAGAATACTCAGAGAAATGGTACAGGACAGCAACAAGGGGTTGGGGGACAGCATAACGGAGGGACAGTCGTAGTATAAGTGTTATCATTTCTCTATGAACAGAGTTTTCCTCTATCATAGACAAAATGATGTGTGGCTCTGGTCCGTAGGGGCGCCCCATATAGACCCTAAAGTATCAACTGCATGCTACTTTGCCACAATAACAAGCAGCCAATACCCCAATACATATATGTATATATATATATATATATATATGTATATTAATATATATATATATATATGATGATGATTTGGTTTAACGTCACACACTCCCCCCCCCCCCTATTGGGAGGCTAGGATGGTGCCCCTCTCAGAGGGCTTTGTTGCATGGAATTTAATGAACCATGCCCTTGGTTCAACTTTGCTGGTGACAGGATTCAAACTGCCCTCACTTCGACCTTTGCCGTAAGTAACGACGCCCTAACCCTCTCAGCCACCGAGCTTCCTCATATATATATGTGTGTGTGTGTATTTACCTAGTTGTATTTTATGGGAAGGGGAGCTATGCTCGTGGTGTCTCGTCTTTATATCTCATTTTATCTAAACTATTTTTAAATTCGTGTATTGTTTTTGCACACACCACTTTCTCATCTAACTTATTGCAAATGTCTATTACTCTGTGAGGAAAGCTATTCTTTTTCAGATCTCTTCTATAGCTGTCTTTCTTGATTTTCTTTCCGTGTCCTCTTCTATTTCTTTCATCCCATTTGATTAGATCCTCTCTATCAATAATTTCTATGCCTTTCATGATTCTGTAAATAGTTATCAAATCCCCTCTCTCTCTTCTCTGCTCTAGTGTCTGTAGCTCAAGTTTTGCTAGTCTCTCTTCATATGATAGTTTTGAGTGTTGGTGCCAATTTTGTAATTGCTCTTTGTATTCTTTCAAGTTTTGTTATACATTTTTTGTATTTGGTGACCACATTCTTGCTGCATATTCCAATCTTGGTCTTATCAAAGTGATTAATATTTTCTTCACCATTTCTTCATTCAGGTATGTAAATGCCACTTTAATTGTTCTTATTAAATTATAAGTTTCTCCAAAAATCTTATATGTTTCTCAGGTGACATATTATTCATAATAATGACTCCCAGGTCCTTTTCATTTTCTACTTTTTGTATTCCTTCTTCTCCCAATTTATATGATCCTGTTATTCTGTTTTTGCTTTTTCCAAATTCCATTATACTACACTTTTTGGTGTTGAACTCCATCTCCCACTTCCTACTCCATTCCCATAGTTTATTGAGATCACTCTGTAGTGACTCGCAGTCTTCTTCCGTGTTCACTTTTTTTAACAGTTTTGCGTCATCTGCAAAGAAGCTCATGTAACTTTAAATTTCTTTATCCATATCATTAATATATATAGCAAACATTATTGGGGCCAAAACTGTTCCTTGTGGAACACCGCTTATTACTTCATCCCAGTTAGAGTGTTTGTCTCTTATCACTATCATTTTTCTTTCTTGCAAAAAGTTTTCCATCCATTTAAGCAGTTTGCCCTGTATTCCTCCTTCAGTTTCTAATTTCTTAAGTAACTTCTTATGTGGTACTTTGTCAAAAGCTTTTTTTAGGTCTAGAAATGCACAATCAGCCCATCCATCTCTTTCTTGCATTATATCTATTAGCCTTGAATGGAAACATATTAAATTGGTGACGCATGATCGTCCTTGTCTGAATCCAAACTGCCTTGGATTTAGTACATTGTTTTTTTTTTTTCTAAATATTTTACCCATTTACTTTTGATAATTCTTTCACAGATTTTTGCTATTGTACTTGTTAGAGAGACTGGGCTATAGTTTGTAGTGTCCTCTTTATTTCCTCCTTTGTATATAGGTACTATATTTGCTCTTTTCCAAACTTTTGGAACTTTTCCTTCTTTCAAGGAACTGTTTATTATGCTTTGTATTTTGTCTGCCAGTTCATTCTTGCATTCTTTCAAAATCCAGTTTGTTATTTCATCTGGTCCATGCGATTTTCTTACATCAAGATTACTCAAGTGTTTCATTATTTCATTCTTTGTTACTTTTATTTCTTTCATAGGGGGGACTTTCTCTTTCCATTCGATCTCTTCCGGTTGTATATTCTCCCTTGTAAACACTGATTTAAAATGCTTGTTCATAATTTCCGCCATTTCTATTTCTTCTGTGTATTCAACTCCTTGTCTTAATTTCTCCATATCTTGTTTGTTTTTCAGTTTGTTGTTTACAAATCTGTAGAATAGTTTTGGTTGGTCATTACATTTTTCTATGACATCTTTTTCATATTTTCTCTTTTCCTCTCTGCACGCTTGTACATATTCATTTCTATAACAAGTATATATTTTCCATTTTTCAGGTCTTTTGTCTTTCTTCCATCTGGTCCAAGCTTTGTCTTACTTGTCTTTTAACACTCTACAACTTTTGTTGTACCAGCACTTTACATATTCTTTTTCTTGTTTTTGTCTTGGGACATACTTTTCCACTCCTTTTTTATAAATTTTTGTCAAAATATTCCATTTCTCTTCTACTGTTGTATCTTCTTTGTATATTCCTTCCCAGTTTTCATTTTGAAAGAATTCTCTTATTTGATCAAAATTTGTTTTTTCATACATCAATCTTCCTTTTCTATATTCATTTCTTTTCATGTATTTTTCTCATTTAGTTCTAGTTCTATCAATATGTGGTTACTTTTACTTATTGGTGCTTGGTATTCTATCTTTTCCACTATTTCAGGTTCTGATGTGATTATTAGGTCTAGTCTCGATGGTTCTTCTTCATTTCTATACCTAGTGTTCTCTTGAATCCATTGTGTCATTGTGTGGTCAATAATCATCTCGAGTAGAATATTTCCCCATGAGTCTTCTCCACCCTTTACTGTCATCTCTTCCCAGCAGATTTCTTTGCAATTATAGTCGCCCGTCATAACTATTCTTCCTCCATCTTCCATTATCTTGTTTAATGTTATTCTTGTGTCTTCTAACATACTTTTATGTTCACTCTCTTCCCACGAGGCTGTTTTTGGGGGCACGTAGTTTATTACAAACTTTCTGTTCTTCTTATCTCTGTCTTCTACTTCTATCATAATCATCTCTACTCTATTCTTTCCATATGTGACACTCTTCACGTTCATATCCTTCTTAGTCAGGAACATAACTCCAACCCATTGTTTTATCTCTCTGTTTCTAATCCAATAATTATATGCATTGTGTCCTCTGCTGTTGGGTGGTAGTGGACCTTTTAATTTTGTCTCTACAATTCCCATTATGTCCGGTTCTTTTTCTTTCAGATACTCGTTCAGTTTATTCAGTCCTGTGTGTGTGTGTGTGTATGTATTTACCTAGTTGTACCTAGTTGTAATATATGGGAGGGGAGCTATGCTCATGGTGACCCGTCTTTGTATCTCTCCGCATCAAGTTTTGTCTTAAAATCTTGTATAGTGTTTGCACATATTGTTTTGTTGTCTAATTTGTTCCATGTATTAATCACTCTATGTGGGAAACTGTTCCTTTTCAAGTTTTTTCTATAGCTATCTTTTTTCAGTTTTTTTCCGTGTCTCGTTTTACTGTTGTCCCACACTAACAGGTCGTTCCTGTCTAAAACTTCCATTCCTTTCATTATTCTGTAGATAGTCAGCAAATCTCCTCTTTCTCTTCTTTGTTCCAGTGTTGATAGGTTCAGTTTGGATAGTCTTTGCTCATATGTTAGTTCAGTGAGAGTCGGTGCTAGTTTGGTTGTCGCTCCTTGTAATCTTTCTAGTTTCTTAATATTCTTTTTGGTGCTGGGTGTCCAAAGTGATTCTGCATACTCAAGTTTTGTTCTTATTAGTGTAGTTAGTATTTTCTTTATCATTTCTTCATCCATATAAGTAAATGCCACTTTGATTGACCTCAATAAGTTGTATGTTTCTCCGAATATTTTATTTATATGCTTATCAGGTTTCATGTCCTTTCCAATCATCACTCTAAGATCTTTTCCAGAGTTTGCTTTTTTTTTTTTTTTCTTCTCCAATTCTGTATTCTTTTGATATTCTTTTTTTACTCTTTCCAAATTCCATTATACTGCATTTCTTTATATTGAATTTCACTTCCCACTTTTGAGTCCAATTCCATATCGTGTCCAGATCTTCTTGCAATGAGTTGCAGTCCTCTTACGTTTTACCTTTTTAAGTAATTTTGCATCATCTGCAAAAAAATTCATATAGCCCTCCACGCCTTCATTCATGTCATTAATGTATACGGCGAACATGATCGGGGCCAGTACTGATCCTTGTGGGACACCGCTTTTAACTTCTTCCCAGTTGGAGAATTTTTCTCTAATTACAACTCTCATTTTCCTCCCAATCAGGAAGTCTTCCATCCATTCCAATAATTTTCCTCTGATTCCACCCTTTGATTCTATCTTATTAATTTCTTAAGAGGTACCTTATCGAATGCCTTTTGCGGGTCCAGAAAAGCACAGTCCGCCCACTCATCTCTTTCTTGTATTATGTCTACTAATCTTGAGTAAAAGCAGATCAGATTTGTTGTACATGATCTCCCTTGTGTGTGTGTGTGTGTGTGTGGCACCACCAGATGTCTGTTAGTTCATGGCCTGTCAGCTGCCCGTGCCTTGTTTACAATTTTCTGCCACTCCATTCTATCCATGAATAAGTATTTTGTGTCATCATTGAGTGGATCCTTCCATTCCAAGGCTTTGCATGCATTTCATGAGCAAAGGTTTCTTTTACATTGCTGGCTTGCTAGGCCTGTTGCAACAACTTTCGTCTTTTATCTGGGCTTGGGACCAGCATGATACTGGTTTACACCATTCCCATGGCAGTTATATATATATGTATATATATAGAACAGGGGTGGAAAGGGAGTTGGGAGATAGGGTTGGCGAAAGAGTATTAGGATGGTTTGGACACATGGAAAGAATGAGTGAAGAAAGACTAGTAAAAGAGATATTGAAGGCAGATGTGGAGGGAGTGAACATGAAGGAACATCCTAGGATGAGGTGGATGGATGGGGTAAAGGGGGCTTTGGGGAAGAGGGGAATGTCTGTTGAGGAAGGACGTGAGAGGGCAGAAGACAGGGGTGAATGGAGAATGGTTGTATATGGATGATGTGATGCATGAGGTGGAATGGGCGGGGGGATGGGGGGTGAGGTAGTATGTGTGAGCAAAATTTTATGCAGCCTGAAGGGATTTCTCCCCGTCTTCTCCTTTATGCATGGGGGGACGGAGAGGCGGGGGTCGCCGATTTAATGAAGCGGCCTTGCTGTGGATGAGCTGTGTCTTGCGACACAGCTTCTGACCCAGGGCAGTGGACAAGGTGCAGGGATGACCCGTCATCCAGGAGGTGCTAAGATGAGAGGGAGGGTGGAGTGTATTTCAGCCTTTTTGTCTACCTTGTAAGGGGGAAAAAGCCTTGGTATATGTATGTGTATATATAAATATATATGTATATATATATATATATATATATATATATATATATATATATATATATATATATATTGCTATAGCCAACCGTGAATCAAACCACTTTCAAATCGCCCGCCTACTACTTACGGTTTCGAACATGACTCATGGCCAGCATACGTTATATGAACGTACGAGTTCGAACGTTGCCATGAAACTATTGGCCCCGCCTTCCTCGAGTATAAAAAGAGCCTCCCCGGTTGTCCACCCCAACTCTCACACAACCCCAGGTCTCACATCTTCGACGCTGTATATCGGCGCATTGCTGTTTTGTTCGCAAGTATTATTTTAAATCAATTCTTTGGACTTGTATAGGGTTATTAATTATTTTGTGTGAATTATATATGTTTGTTAAGACTCGGTGATTTGTGAATTGTATGTTTTCTTTATTAGGAAAGTGTGTTTATGTTATTCCTCCGAATACTGTGAGTGTATGTTCGTAAATGTTAATCAGTAAAATTTTATTTTTTCTTTGTGTAAATACAGTTAATTAAGTTTCGTGCAGAAGTCTATCTTACCTCAACCGAAATCCTTATAATTCTTACTTACATTCAGACTCAAATAGAGTTTTTCCTCGGAACGTACTTTTATCTACCTAAATTACCTATACGTTCCACGTTATTGTTGTGGGCTTGCTTCCCAACAGAAACTCGACTTACCCCTAGATTCGACTGAAGTTCCACTCATTACGTTAACTCAGGCCAAACCAAGCAAGTAACCCATGACAATTGGGGGCCTGTCCGGGATGGTATTCTATATTTACGTGAAATAGATTAGTGACCCGTAGGTAATATCGAAGTCTGCTAACCTCTTAACGTCAATTATCAGTAACACGTGCGATTGTCACTTTGTTCATTACCATATCACTATCACTGAATTATTTATGCTTTATTTAAATTTTCAATATTACGTTAGGTTAGATGATAGGATGTAAATTTATAAGTGTTCGATTTGTGCTTAATTATCAATACGTTAGGTTAGATGATAGGATACAAAACTTTAAGGTATCGATTATTCGAAGTGTGTGAGACCCCGACATTCATATGTCCGACATATTCACCGGTTCCAAATGAGAACCTCTATTCAATAAGTTCGCAGTAACTCACCCAAGTAATTTACCGGTATTCAACTACTACCTCCCGAGTTAACTAGCGATCTTCCTAAACTACCCACTTGCTGTAGCCCTAACATCGGACAATAGTTACGACCCCGTTATAGTGACCTTTCCTCAGTAACTGTGCCTAGTAGATTTATACTATCCCCCCACAGCTTCGAAAGTTAACTATACCTGCACAGTTAGCTGTGTATTCTAATATTCAGACCATTAGTTAGCCATATTCTGATTCAGCGACAGTCTATGTGTAAGCTATCCTCTTTCCTATTAGGAAACCTCGAAGCAGACTATACGTAAGTTACGGGCGTATAGTCTGAGCGCTGAACCCTAGTATACACACCGTCTATTGAATAAATGTTCATAGACCGGGTTCTTATAGAGACCCACCAGATTTCACTCCCCCCGAACAGGGATTTAGTCAATTTTTGTGTGTGAAGTCCAAGATACTAATATCCCTGTTGAATACTATTAAATACATGCTTTTTAGTTTCATTTTTATAATTTTTTCTATTTTTTTTTATGTTTTAATACTGTACTGTATTTCAGTATATATACGTATGCAGCTACTGTATGTATATATTATACCTGTATACGCGCACACACACACACACACACACGTATAAAATATAACCTTGCTTACCATTTTTAAGTTTTTTAAATTGTAGTTTCCTTTTAATAATTTTTTCTTAATTCTTCAGTTGTTGTATGTACTCTAAATATATGTGAATTTTAAGATCTATTTTTCTCATCCATTTCAATCCATTCTAAGTGTGAGATATAGGTACAGCAACGACTGCAACAACACTGTAGGAGAGAAGCCAAATGCAGAGTATGGGATCCAATGTTGCGCCCAGCAAGGCTTTTCCCGAAATAACATAGTGGACTTTTTTAAGGCTATCGACTCATAAGGGGGTCATTAAGCCTGTTGTGAAGTTGTTCAGTCTCTCTCTCTCTTTTTTTTTTTTTTTTTTTTTTTTTTTTTTTTTTTTTTAACACCAGTTTCATGTTCGTTTCTCCCCGCAAGCTCGGGTTATATAAGGAGTCAGATGTTTGTCCACTATGTTATATCTGAAGAAGCCCTGGTGGGCGAAACGTTAAATACATTGGATCCCATACTCTGCATTTGGCTTCTCTCCTACAGTTTTATACAGTATTGTTTTCAGTTGCTTAGTTGCTAGTATGATATGGTAAGTTAAATAAAGAAAACACTTATTATAGTGTATTCGTATTAGTAAACTCATAATAGGCATCAGCTAGACGTGGTCGAAAGTACGTAAATATCCTTCATCCATAATTTATCAAACTCTTCCGCAAATGCCTTAGCTGCAGGCGCATCACTGCTAGCAGCCTCACCTTTCGACAACACGTGGTGAACCTGGTAACGCTCTCGAAAGCAACGAAACCACCCAGCACTCACTATGAACTCATGTGAAGCGTATTCTTCACCTGCACGTTCTTTCAACATGTGAAATTAACTTGTAGCCTTACTTTGCACTGCTTGCAACGTCACTCTCACATTTCTTTGCCTATTATCTTCCAACCACGTGTATAGCAACTTTTCCATCTCCGCCATACCTGCCATACGCGATGCCGGTTGCCACAACTATCTTACGCGCTGTACTGCCAGACATGTACAGTGAACTCATAATAGGCATCTGCTAGATGTGGTCGTAAGTACGGGTGGTCGTAACTCGCGTACGTCGTAACTCGGATAGTGACTATATGGATGTACATATATATGTATGTATATATATATACAGACGCTCCTCAACTTACGTTTTAGTTACGTTCCGAACGGCTGAACGTAAGTTGAAAATGAACGTAAGTTGTTACTGTACGTTCTAGTAATGTATGACTGTTCATACTGTACTATACATCCGTAAATTCTATTACCGTATCTTATAAAACACCCCTAAATCATTAATTATACACATATTGTAAAATACAGTAAACTTACACTTATACGAACTCCAAGGAGGATTAGAAATGTCCGATTAACCGAAATGTTCGGTTAATCCTATTTTGTGTGTTTCATTCCCGTAGAGTTTTATGATGTAATGTCCTCTGCAATATTCATACCTGTAAACTTAACATACGCATGGAAATACTTATAACGTTTGTGCCATGTAAACAATGGACGCAGCGTCATGTGTAAGTATCGTTTGAACTACGGAGAGCGCGCTAAACTAAGAAATTCACTCAATTTTTTTTAGTCAGTTCAAACGTAAAATCGAAAAAAACGTAAAACGAATGACCGTAAGTAGAGGAGCGTCTGTATATATATATATGTATATATATACAGACGCTCCTCTACTTACGTTCATTCGTTTTACGTTTTTTCGATTTTACGTTTGAACTGGCTGTAAAAAAAAATTTGTAAAAACATTTTTTTGAGTGAATTTTTTAGTTTAGCGTGCTCTCCGTAGTTCAAACAATACTTGCGCATGACGCTGCGTCCATTGTTTACATTGCACAAACGACAAACTGAACATGCCTTGCCTCCTCCTCCTCCCCCTCCTCCGCCACCATCTCAATTTATGTTGCTTGAATTTAATTTATTTGAAATTAATATTATTTTACAATGTTATGTGTATAATTAATGATTTAGGGGTGTTTTACAAGATACGGTAATAGAATTTACGGATGTATAGTACAGTAACAACTTACGTTCATTTTCAACTTAAGTTCGGCCGTTCGAAACGTAACTAAAACGCAAGTTGAGGAGCGTCTGTATATATAATATATATATATATATTTATGTATGTATGTATTTTACCTAGTTGTATTTACCTAATTGAATTTTGCGGGAAGGGGAGCTACGCTCGTGATGTCCCGCCATTGTATCTTGCAGTGTCTAGTTTGCTTTTAAACTCATGAATGTTTTTTTCGCATACTATTTCATTATCCAGTTTGTTCCAAGTTCCAAAACTCTATGTGGAAAACTGTTTTTCTTCAGTTCTCTTCTATAGCTGTTTTTTTATTTTCTTTCCATGTCCTCTTGTGTTTCTCTTGTCCCAGTTAAGTAAGTCCTCTCTATCAAGTATCTCTGTGCCTTTCATGATTCTGTAGATGGTCAGTAGGTCACCTCTCTTCTTTGCTCCAGTGTTGGTAACTCCAGTTTAGCCAATCTCTCCTCGTATGATAGGTTTGCAAGTGCAGGTGCCATTTTTGTAGCTGCTCTTTGGATTCTTTCTATTTTCTTTATATTCTTTTTGGTACTGGGGGACCACAATGTCGCCGCATACTCTAGTCTAGGCCTTATCAATGTAACCAATATTTATTTATCATGTCTTCGT
>NC_134789.1:15285586-15385586 GCF_046742065.1 Oratosquilla oratoria | reverse complement strand
ATTACAATTTCCCAAATATTACGTAAATCAGTTCCAAAGATTGACAAGATAGGTCCATAAGATAATACACATACATAAATTCTTATACATTGAATGAATCACATTGACAAAGCAAAAGAAGAAATACGTATATAAAGGTAGCAGTACTAAATTTGACAGTTTTCGTATGCCAATGCTGACGGTTGCAAGTGAGGCACTTGCATGAGGAAGATCGTGGGAAAAGCCAGCATATCTCACATCTTACCAAAGTCTACATGAGCGCACACATGCACATAAACCTATATTTATTTACATATTCTTGACGTTTTACGGGTTCATAGTCATAACTATATATATATTGTCAGGGGTTGCTTGCTTGGTTTGGCCCGAGTTAACGTAATGAATGAAACTTCAGTCGAATCTAGGGGTAAGTCGAATTCCAGTTGGGAAGCAACCCCACAACAATAATGTGGAACGTATAGGTAAAATACGTTCCGAGTAAAAGCTCAATTTGAGACTGAATGTAAGTAAGAGTTATAAGGATTATGGTTGAGGTAAGATAGACGTCTGCACGAAACTTAATTAACTATATTTACACATAAAGAAAAAAATAAAGTTTTACTGATTAACATTTACGAACATACACTCAACGTACACTGGAACATTTAACATAGACAAATACATACAAGACAAATAACAAAAGTTCAATACATAGAAAAAACACAGAAAATAAAGATATACCAGTCCAAGAATTTGGCCTACTAAAATACTTGCGAACAAAACAGCAATGCACCAATATACAGCGTCGAAGAGGTGAGACCTGGGGTTGTGTGAGAGTGTGGGGGTGGACAACCGGGGAGGCTCTTTTTATACCCGAGGAAGGCGGGGCCAAAGTTTCATGGCAAGGTTCGAATCACCAACGTTCATTCAACGTATACTGGCCATGAGTCATGTTCAAAGCAGTGAGTAGTAGGCGGGCGATTTGGAAATGGTTTGATTCACTGTTGGCTATAACACCCCCTGCCGGAAGTCCAGCGTAACGGGGAGCAGCTGGACTAGAGAGTCCATAGTCACCGTGAATCGTCTAGGAGGCTGGTCGCTCCCCTAGACAGGGTGTCAGCAATTAGGTTGTCTTCTCCTCTGATGTGGACCATGCGGAAGTTGAAGGATTGGAGGGCAAGGGCCCATCGGAGGACTCTTTGATTGGAGTCGTGCCCTCTCGATGAAGGTGAGAGGGTTGTGGTCGGAGTAGACGAGTGTTACATGACCAGGATACGTCAAATAACACTCGAAATGTTTGAAAGTAGACACTAGGGCCAATGCTTCCTTCTCCACTGTAGAATAAGACCGCTGGTAGGGGAGCAGTTTGGCAGAGTAGTAACACACGGGATGCAAGGCCCGGGTGTCGTCGTCTGACTGCAGCAAGACCCCTCCTATCCCTTCTCCCGATGCGTCTACGTGGAGGACGAAGGGTTGGGAGTAGTCAGGGGTCTTCAACACCGGTTCGCTGCTCAGGAACTGCCGGAGGGTGTCGAAGGAGCGTTGGCAGGCTGGTGACCAGACGAATTTTTCCTTGGGACTGGTGAGGGCAGTGAGGGGAGCCGCGATGGAGAAGTTACGGCAGAAACGACGATAAAACCCAGCCATTCCCAAGAAACGCTGGAGAGACTTCCTGGTGGATGGTACTGGGAAGTTCAAGATGGCTTCTACGTTTGCTTGCTGCGGTCGGTACCGCCCGTTTCCCACCTCATGCCCTAGGTATGATATCGTCGCGCTGCCAAAAATGGACTTTGACAGATTAACGACGAACCCAGTGGTGGCGAGTCGCTCAAGTAGGGCGTCCAACTTGCGTAGATGTTCTTCCCATGAATCTGCTAGGACGATAAGATCATCTAGGTAAGCATAAGTATCAGGGAGGCCGGCTATAGTATAGTTGATAGCACGTTGGAAGTTGGCAGGGGCATTGCAAAGCCCGAAAGGTAGGACAAGAAAATTAAAGAGGCCGAAAGGGGTGATAAAGGAGGATAAGGTTTGGGCTCTGGGGGTTAATTTAATTTGGTGATAACCTCTAATCAGGTCCACCTTAGAGATGTAAGGAGCCCTTCCCACTTGATCCACGAGGGCGTCGATGCGGGGTAACGGGTAGCAGTCCTTGACTTTCACCGCGTTTAGCTTCCGATAGTCGACACAGAGCCTCTACTCGTCATCACCTTTCTTCGGGACTAGGAGCGCCGGCGATACCCAGGGAGAGCAGCTAGGTTCAGCAAGTCCGTTCTCCAACAAGTAGTCCACTTCTTTCTGCATTTTCTCAGCTTTGTGGGGGTTGAGGCGGTAAGGGGTCTGGCGGATAGGAAGAGTATTAGGATGCAACTCTATGTTGTGAGTAATGGTGGTGCACAATCCTGGTTTATCCGAGAATACGGAGGGGTGCTTCTCGAATAACCGAATTATGCTGACTCGTTTCACTTCGTCTAGGTGCCCAAGGCACTGAATAGGGTCTGCAAGGAGGGCAGAGTTGGACTTGAGAGCCATCGTATCGGCTTCTCGTATGTTAGGTTCATCGGTAAGGGGGAATTTTAC
The DNA here is from genome assembly GCF_046742065.1 of Oratosquilla oratoria. NCBI lineage: Eukaryota > Metazoa > Arthropoda > Malacostraca > Stomatopoda > Squillidae > Oratosquilla > Oratosquilla oratoria. The sequence goes on along the minus strand of NC_134789.1, from coordinate 15,383,027 downwards.
AATGCATGATATTGGTCTCTCTAGCGCATCAGTAGGCTTTCTGCGGACGTACTCTTTCATTAGGTTGATGTGTACTAGTCTAGAATCTTTACGACGATCAGGGGTGAGGACTACATAATTTTGTTTATCCAGCCGATGAGAAACTACATAAGGGCCCTGAAATTTGAGAGAAAGAGAGGTCCCTGGGACTGGTAATAAGATAAGTACCTCATCGTCTGGATTGAATTTCCTAACTTTAACTTTTTTGTCAAAATGAGCCTTCATTTTATGCTGAGAAGTTTTTAAATTTTCCAAGACAATGCTCCTTACTTTGTATAATTGACTTTTTAATTTATCCAAGAATTGATTTACTGTCTGATCAGGATATTGAGGAGTTTTCTGGTACCACTGTTCTTTCAGAACCTTGAGGGGCCCTCTGATCTGGCGCCCATAGAGCAGTTCAAAGGGAGAGTATCCCAATGACTGTTGAACCGTCTCTCTGACAGCAAACAACATTAGAGGCAACCCCTCATCCCAATCAGAAGAAGATTGATTGCAATATTTTTTGAGCATTGACTTGAGAGTTTGATGGAAACGTTCTAATGCCCCTTGTGATTCTGGATGATAAGCAGACAGGATTTGGGAAATACCTAGCTCCTTTAGGGTACTGGCAAAGAGGTCACTCGTGAAGTTAGTTCCTCGATCGGATTGTATTTCTTTTGGCAATCCTACTTGAGTAATTTTTTTTAATAAGGTGTCAGCTATAATTTTGGCATTTATTCTCTTAAGAGGAAAAGTTTCAGGATACCTTGTTATGACCGTAAGAATAGATTTATTTCCTTGGTCTTAGGCAGGGGTCCAACACAGTCTATACTGATTTTATCAAAGGGCTCATCTGGAACTGGAATGGGGTTTAATGGAGCCTGGGGGATTTTCTGGTTCGGCTTGCCCACCATTTGGCAAACGTGGCAAGACCTCACATACTCTGAAATTGACTTTTTAAAACTAGGCCAGAAAAAAATGTTTTTTAATTTTCTTGTAAATCTTACCGACTCCCATATACCCTCCAGCTCCATCATGGGCTATTTCAATCACTCGATTTCTGATGGATAAAGGGATAACTATCTGGTGGACCTCTGCCCAAAAATCTTGGTCAGAGCAGTTAGAAGGTTTGTCACATCTCATTAAGATACCATCCTGATAATAGTATCCTGGGAAATGGTCGACCTCTTCCCTGGAATCGACCGCTAGTCTATGGAGGTTCTTTAAAGTCGGGTCATTATGTTGAGCTTTGATTAAGCTTTCTCGGGAAATTGGTTGGGAAGATCAAACTTATAGGTTACATTACTATCAGAAAGGGGAGTTTGAGATCTGGTGACTGCGCACAGAGGAAAAATGTTAGGGTGAAGGTGATCTTCCACAACGGTAGGGGTCTTGTTACTAGGTAACTTAGTAATATCTGGGGGAGGAACAACCATAGAACCAGCTAGATCATTTCCTAGGATGAGATCAACCCCGGGGACAGGCATAGAGTCTTTCCAAACACCAACTTCTACTTCTTTCTGGAACAACTGACATTTCAAAAAGATTCGTGCTATTTCAATGGACTGGGTAGATGATAGATCGCTTACAGTTACTTTCTTTCCCGTCATGCTCTTAGTTATCTCAGGCAACGCCTGCTTGCTCACAATGGACTGAGCTGCTCCAGTGTCTCGTACAATTGTAATGGGGAAAAGGGGGCTTTTTTCATCAGCAGAAATTTCCCCACGGGACTTGAAGTCTTTAAAGGCATCTTCACATGGGGGAGAGTTATCTTTCACTACATGGGTCACCGGTCTATGGGGGCCGTAAGATTTAGGTCCAGTATACTGGGTAAGTGATTTTGACCCACTTGGGCACTTTGACAATCTGCAACCTGGCTCTTGGTATCGAGTGATGTGATGGCCAGGTTTCTTACAGTAACTACAGGAAGAGTAGAGGGGGTTAGGGATAGAGGTCTTTCCTGCCTGCTTATCATCGGGAGCGGCAAAGGGACCTACTGATGGCTTTACAAAATGGCTTCCACGCTGTACATTCAACCTATTAAGTACTGCGTAATCATCGGCAAGTAATGCTGCTTCAGTTAAATCAAATACATCTTTTCCATTTAAATGAAGCATGATTTGGAATGGAATTCTGCGCTTAAATTCCTCGAAGACCATCAAGTTAACGAGTTGATCGTAAGTCTTTACTTTGGTGGCAGTGAGCCATTGCTTAAAGATTCTGAGTTTTTCAGAGGCAAATTCGACAAATGTCGAGTTAGCAGATTTGGTCAAATTTCTGAATTTTTGACGGTAAGACTCAGGAGTAACTTGATAGGCATTGAGGATGCTAGATTTGACTGTTTCATAGGATGAGTATTCCTCAAGACTGTTGAAGACTTTGGCGGCTGTTCCTATCAATTTGCTTTGTATGATCCAAACCCATTCTTCTACGGGCCAGTTTACGTGCTCAGCTAAACGTTCAAATTGCCTAAAAAAGTATTCTGGGTCTGACTCATTGAAATTGGGAAGAGAGGCAACTTGGGTATTTAATAGGTGGACAGATTTATTTTTCCTATCTATGTCGGCTAATTTCAACTTTCGTTCGTACTCTACTTCGAGTTCCTTTTCTCTGTTCTCACGTTCTCTTTCTTTTTCTTCTCGTTCTCTCTCACGTTCTCTTTCACGCTCACACTGTCTTTCTCTGGCAAGTTCCTCCTTCCTCAGCTCAAGCTCACGGTCTTTCTCTCGTTCTTTTAATTTTAGTAATTCAAGCTCCCGCTCTTTCTTTCTTTTAATTTCATTAATTCAAGCTCCCGGTTTTTCTCTCTTTCTTCTTGTTCTTGTCTCGTTCTATCTCTCTCTAGTTTAATTTTCTCTAATTCTAAAGATACTACTGATTTATTAAAGGGAGATTGGGGCGGAGCGCGTGCTTCAGGCTGCAAGGGGGGATCACTATCACTTACAGGGTCTCCTTCAGTTATGTCACGAGCACTCTCCTGACGCAGTAGATCGAATGCGTCTGCGTCCAGTACGAGCAAATCTACGAGTGATTCGATGACCACTCGTTTGAGTTCATCTTTACGTAATCTAGCAGGAGCATTAATTTGGTAGGTTTGAGCCAACAGTCTCCAATCATCCATTTTGAGATCATACTCTAACTGATCCACTGAGGGATTTTTGATGAAAGTTTCTATATTGAAAGGCATGGTTAGTGTATATACACGAGAATTCCACTCCAGGGATATTAGTATAAACCAATTCTTGGACTTCACACACGAAAAATTGACTAAATCCCTGTTCGGGGGGAGTGAAATCTATGGTGGGTCTCTATAAGAACCCGGTCTATGAACATTTATTCTATAGACGGTGTGTATACTAGGGTTCAGCGCTCAGACTATACGCCCGTAACTTACGTATAGTCTGCTTCGAGGTTTCCCGATAGGAAAGAGGATAGCTTACACATAGACTGTCGCTGAATCAGAATATGGCTAACTAATGGTCTGAATATTAGAATGCTGTACACGGCTTACTGTGCAGGTATAGTTAAGTTTCGAAGCTGTGGGGGGATAGTATAAGTCTCCTAGGCACAGTTACTGAGGAAAGGTCACCATAACGGGGTCGTAACTATTGTTCGACGTTAGGGCTACAGCAAGTGGGTAGTTTAGGAAGATCGCTAGTTAACTCGGGAGGGAGGTGGTAGTTGAATACCGGTAAATTATTTGGGAGAGTTACTGCGAACTTATTGAATAGAGGTTCTCCTTTGGAACCGGTTGAATATGTCGGACATATGAATGTCGGGGTCTCACACACTTCGAATAATCAATACCTTAAAGTTTTGTATCCTATCATCTAACATAACGTATTGATAATTAAGCACAAATCGAACACTTATAAATTTACATCCTATCATCTAACCTAACATAATATTGAAAATTTAAATAAAGCATAAATAATTCAGTGACAGTGAGTGTATGGTAATGAACAAAGTGACAATCGCACGTGTTACTGATAATTGACGTTAAGAGGTTAGCAGACTTCGATATTACCTACGGGTCACTAATCTATTTCACGTAAATATAGAATAACATCCCTTGGCAGGCCCCCAATTGTCATGGGTTGCTTGCTTGGTTTGGCCTGAGTTAACGTAATGAGTGGAACTTCAGTCGAATCTAGGGGTAAGTCGAGTTCCAGTTGGGAAGCAAACCCACAACAATAACGTGGAACGTATAGGTAAAATACGTTCCGAGGAAAAGCTCAATTTGAGACTGAATGTAAGTAAGAATTATAAGGATTATGGTTGAGGTAAGATAGACGTCTGCACGAAACTTAATTAACTATATTTACACAAAGAAAAAAATAAAGTTTTACTGATTAACATTTACGAACATACACTCAACGTACACTGGAACATTTAACATAGACAAATACATACAAGACAAATAACAAAAGTTCAATACATAGAAAAAACACAGAAAATAAAGATATACCAGTCCAAGAATTTGGCCTACTAAAATACTTGCGAACAAAACAGCAATGCACCAATATACAGCGTCGAAGAGGTGAGACCTGGGGTTGTGTGAGAGTGTGGGTGGACGTTGTTGTTGGATCTTTAAGGCTATCGACCTATAATGAGGTCATTGAACCTGCGATCCTTTTTATTCTACCATTATAATTTCCACAATAGTCCTGTAGTGCGCAAATAAAATACTACTTTGTCAATAAGTAAACGGTCGTCGGTCAAAAGATTTGTGGTGCTTAGCTGAATTTTCTTAAGTTTGCAGTGTTGTATAAGCGCTTGGCGCTGTGTGTTGTATCTTGAGCAGTGTAGGAGTATGTGTCTTATGGATAGTATAGTGTTGCAGGTGTTGCATTGGGGAGGAAATACGCCGTTTATGTATGGGTTTAAGTGGGTGAGGCGGGTCGAGTTCATCCTCAGTCTTGCTATGGCGATTTCCTCCTGTCTGTTATTTCTGTATGATGTCGACCAATCTGTTATGTTTTCCTTTTGTTTGTGAGAGATGTCAAGGTTGTTCCACTGGAGTTGCCAGTGGGTGTGTAATTGTTTTCTTAATATAGAATTGAAGGTTCCTATGTCCAGGGGTATGTCTGTAATAGAGTCTTTTTCTAAGGCAGTTTTGGCTAAGGTGTCCGCTTTCTCATTCCCGAAGATCCCAATGTGACTGGGAACCCAAGAGAGAGTAATGGACTTGTTAGTTATCGACAATGTGCTAATGATTTTGCCCAAGAGGAAGTTCTCCATATGGTTACCTGACTTAATTGACTGAAGTGCACTTAGTGAATCTGTGAATATGACGAAATTACTATGTGTGTCAGATTGAGCATATTCTAAGGCTTGATATATACCGTAGAGTTCGGCGATATATATGCTCGTATGGTCCGGCAATCTGAACATCATCCGGGTTTTGTTGCAGTATAACCCTGTCCCAGTTTTGGGGCCGCACTTGGAGCCATCAGTGTACAGTGCCCTGTGGTCATTGTACTTATGGATGGTCTCCAGGGTCTTCTGTTTCAGTTCTTCTGTGGAAGACTGTTTTTTTTTTTTAGGTCTTGGATGTCAATCTTGAGGGCGATGCTTTTCCACGGTGGTAAGTGGGTGGCTTCCATCTGTTCTATTGACCACAGTGGCACCGAGTACTGCTCACACAAGGATCGGATCCTGATGGAAAGGGGATTTAGGCTGGAGTTGGTGAAGTGCTCGTGTTGGTCGATTGTTTCCTTGCAGGGATGTCTAGGGATACGGAGCACTTTGGCGACGTATCGTAGTGCAAGGAGTTCGCGCCTGTAGTGGAGGGGGGGGGGTACGTTTGATTCAACCTCCAGCCTCTCGATCCTTGTGCAGCGTAATGCTCCAAGTGCTATTCTGAGGCCTTTGTTTTGGAGGATGTTCAGGGGTTGTAACGTGGTTGGTGTTGCCGAACCATAAATCTGACACCCATAGTCTAGTTTAGATCTAATCAGGGACTTATAAATCATTAGCAGGGATTTCCTATCTGCTCCCCAATTTGTGCCCGTTAGTTTACGTAGCAAATTAATTCTCTTGTTGCACGCATCAACTAGATATTTTACATGGGCCTTCCAGTTTAGCCTGGAGTCCAGTTTCAGGCCAAGGAAAAAGGTTGAATTTTGTACTGGAATGGGAGTACCATGTAATTGCAGATTTATTTCTGCCTGGGCTCTGCGTGAAAATACAATTACTGTTGACTTTAATTCCGAAAACTTAAATCCCCATTTGTCAGACCAGTCCTGGAGCGAGTCCAGGGCCAGTTGTACGCGAGAGCCGGAAAACTTGGCGTTCGGTGAGGAATGCCAGATTCCGACGTCGTCAGCGTATAATGAGTATTTAAGGTTCCGAGGTGGAGCGGGTAGAATATCGTTTATGAGCAACATAAATAATGTGGGACTTAACACACTTCCCTGTGGTACGCCATTTTCTTGTATGCGTACTGTTGAATAATAATTTTGATTTTTAACGGAGAAAGTTCGTTCTTTTAAGAAATTTTGAATGAAAATAGGGAGATTCCCTCTAAGGCCAAGTGCATAGAGTTTTTCGAGGATACCACGTCGCCATGCCATGTCGTAGGCTCTTTCCAAATCTAAAAAGCAAGCAACAAGATATTCTTTCCTCTCGAAAGAGGAGAGGATATCTTGTTCTAAGTTGACCAAATGGTCAAGACTACTTCTATTTTTCCTGAAACCACATTGGGCAGGAACTATTAAATTTTGGGACTCGAGAATGAATTTTAATCTGTTATTGGCCATACGTTCTAATACTTTGCATAAGCAGTTGGTAAGCGCTATAGGGCGATAAGAGGAAGGACTCTTTGGGTCCTTCCCCTTTTTGAGAATAGGTATGACGTGGGCATGTCTCCATGTTTTTGGGAATTCTTGACTAATCCAAATTGCGTTGTATATTTCTAATAATTTTTTCAGTGAAATTGAATTCAAATGTTGCAGCATCTCATACCTAATCTCATCTGGGCCAGCAGAGGTTCCTCTACACGAGCTTAAGGCTTGTTGAAGCTCGTGTATTTGGAAGGGGGTGTTATAATCGTGGTGTGTCTGTGTATGGAAGATCAGAGGTTCTGCTTCCCGTCTTTGTTTGTGTTGTAAAAAGGTTGGTGAATAGTTATTTGTGTTGCTTGTTTGCGTAAATGTGTCTGCGATTGTGTTTGCGATGTCCAGGGGAGCATCTACAAACGTGTTTCCAATGGTTAGGGTCTTAATGTTTGGTGTGTATCGGACGGCTGACCAGATTTGTGATAGAGGAGTGTTTATGTTTATTGTGGAGATGTAATCATGCCAAGACTTTCGTTTGGTTTGTTTTATTGTTCTACGGGCCTCTGCTTGCGTCTTTTTAAAAGTAATAAAATTTGGTGCAATGGGGTTATTTTTAAAAGTTCGGTAAGTCCTATTCCGCTTGCAAAGTGCTTTTCTGCAGTCTGATGTCCACCAGGGAACTCTATGCTTGTGAAATACCGAGGTTTTTGGTATATGCTTAATAGCTGAATTCAAAATAGAGTTGGATAAATTTGATATTTTGTCATCCATATTATCCCCTGTGGTGTTGACGTTAGTGGTTGTGCGATACATTTCCCAGTTGGCTTTTTTTATGTTAAATTTGGGACAGGGAGGGGGTGGGTTGTCTCCGTAGGCTGGAGGAGCCGTAGTGTGGTCACCCCCTATTTTTAATATTACTGGGAAATGATCGCTAAGCATGGTATCGTCATGTGTGCTCCATTGGAGAATGTCAGACAACGCAGGAGATGATATGGATAAATCTATGCATGAAAAGGAACCCCTAGTATTGTCTACACGAGTTGGGCTGCCAGTATTTAGGAGGACGAGGTTGTTGGAATTTAGCACCTCTTCCATCTGCTCCCCTCGAGGAGATGTATGGTTGCTACCCCACGTGTGATGGTGGGAGTTGAAGTCACCCACTATTAGCTTGTGGTGGGGTAGTTGTTTAATCAACTTGTTAACCTCCACTAGTGGGAATTGAGGGTCGGGAGGTAGGTAGATGGAGCAGATGGTAACGAGTTTATTTTGCAGTTTCGTCTTGATTGCGACTGCCTCCAAGTTAGTAGAGAGTGGTAATTCTACTTGAGGAAGGCAGTCGCTAATTGCAACTGCGACCCCCCCCTCCAGGCGCTAACCTGTCCTTCCTATATACGGTAAAGTTTTTAAGTGTAAACTCTACACTGGGCTTGAGGAGTGTTTCCAGTAGACATATTACTGAGGGGTTGTTTAGGGAGTTGAAAATTACAAGGTCATTTACTTTACTTCTAACACCTCGGCAATTCCACTGGATTATTTTCATTTTTTTTTTTTTTTTTTTTTTTTTTAATCTGCTTCGGTTTCTTCCTTTCTTGGCCTTAGTGGGAGAGGTGTGTTTAGCCCCGGATTTTCGTTCTGGGGTAGAAATGGGACTTAAAAGTCGCTTATTGGAAACGGAGGTCTCCCTGTGGACATCCTCTTCCGTACGTGTAAGCACACGCTTGGGAAGCTCTGGGATGGCCGGGGAAGGAAGGTGCGAGTGAGTTTGCTTGGTAGTTGGGCGTTGATCTTTTTCCTTGTTGGAGTGTTTGCTCTCTGTTTGTGTTTCAATGGTTCTATAGGTTTTCTTTACTGCCGAAGCATAGGAAGTTGCTCCGGAGGTACTAGTTGGGGTAACTAGTCTTTCCATCACACGCTTCCTTGCTTCGTAAAAGGATATGGCACAAGTTGCTTTTTCCGTACAAATTTGTTTTTCTATCTTGAAAGTGGGACAGTCTCGGGAGGTGAATGCATGATTGTTATTGGAGGGACAGTTAACACATTGAAACACGTTAGCAGAGCAAGCATCCGTAGGATGTTCACCTGCACACTTACTGCATACGACTGATTGTTTGCTACAGAATTTGGCAAGGTGACCATATTTGAAGCATTTGTTGCAGCGTAACGGGTTAGGGACATATGGTCGTGTTGGGACATGAATGTATCCAATTTTGACGTGGTCAGGGAGGGTTGTTGAATTGAAAGTTAGAATTATGAGGGGCGTGTTCACTCGCATGTTCTTCTCTCGGTCCAGTCGCGTTATGAATTTGACATCTAATATTCCTTCAGATTTCATTTCATCGAGGATGTCACACTCCTCCATGGTTATCAAATCTCTGCAGTGGATTACTCCTCTGCAGGAGTTGAGTGACCTAGGGAGGGATGTAACAACATCGAAGGAATGAAACTTCCTGGCCTTGAGAAGATCGCGTGTAGCTTTCCCAGAGTTGGTGGTAACTTGGAGGTCTCCGCTTCTAAGTTTTTTAACTTGGCTAATATCATTGGTAAATTGAGACAGACATTTTTTAAGCATAAATGGATTGAGGTCAGCTAATCGGGTTTGGTCGGAATGTAGAAACACATGTCTAGCCTTGTCCGGGTCGATATTAGGGTCGTCAGGGGAAGTCTTCCTAGTTTGCAGGGATGGAGTTGAGGACTCCATCCTGCGCGTTGGGGTGGGGGGACGAGCTCCCTGGTACACAGAAAAATGTGCTCAGCAGAGCAAAATATAATATAACGGGGGTCACACAGCTTCCTTTGGCGACTGGTGACAGCCGCGTAGTAGGACCACTGTGTGCCCAGTGGGTACGGGGTCTACACTACTTCTAAACTACGACAGAATTTACTAGATTTCGCCGGGCCGGACGACGAAGAAGTCTCACGAGCCAACAAGGGCTCGTGCGGATCCCGGAGAGCTACGAAATGACGAGAAAATGGTATAAGGTCAAAGTGCTGGGAAATGCCCAGAAGTGGGTGGCAGTGTTAACTAGCAACAAGGCTATCCAACGTAAAGTTGGATTGTGTGAACAAGTTAACTCTAGGGAGTAGCCCTAGCGAGTATAACTATGCTCGTGCAAATACGGACTGTCTGCTGCTAAGAGCTGCCGACGTCTGATGTGGGTGGACAACCGGGAGGCTCTTTTTATACCCGAGGAAGGCGGGGCCAAAGTTTCATGGCAAGGTTCGAATCACCAACGTTCATTCAACGTATACTGGCCATGAGTCATGTTCGAAGCAGTGAGTAGTAGGCGGGCGATTTGAAAATGGTTTGATTCACGGTTGGCTATAACAATAAATATATATATATAATATGTATATATATATATACACACAGTAGAAGCCCGATTTAACAAATCTCAATTTAGCGGACGCTCAAATTAGCGAACTGCAAATAGCAATAACGAAAATGCTCAACTTATCGGAAATTGTCCGCTAAGTTGACCATTTTCCGCTAGCTGGCCAGACGCGCGTCTACAGAAATAGCTCAATTTAGCGGGAACGGTAAGCTAAGTCGAGCATTTTCCGTCAACTGGCCACATGCGTGTCTCAGAGTCCAATGTTACCAGATGTTACCAGATTGTGGTGGTGGAGTCAAGGAATTTTTTTTATAATTTAGTACTTTGGAGGTATATATATATATATATATATATTATATATATATATATATATATATATACAATTCAGTATATGTATAAAGTATAATTGTAGCAGAAATATATTCAAGTAGAAATAGACGGTATAATAGCAAAACAAAATAATGAAACAGTAAGTTGATGGGAAAATTCAAAATCAGTACGCGAGAGTAATCACCACGAAAATCACTTCTATAACAACGAACTACGTTTTCTGCAACAACACAACAATAACGCTCACTATCCAAAAACCAACTGCCCAGTCCTATTAATCGTTATAGAATTATGTACTGTACATCGAACTAAACAGGAAGCTATGACTAATATTCCGCGAAATTCACAGACAGCTCATATCATTGTTACACGACACACACACACACACACACACACACTTCAACGAATGGACGGCTTAGAAGACGTTCTGAAGAAAATTGAAGTTTTGTGGATCCCAACGCAAAGAGAAGTGCCTATTGTATTTACAGGGTGGGGGGGAAATTGCTCGTGGGGTAGTAGGAAAGTAGGGAAAGAGGAAAAGGGGAGGGATTACTGAGGGAAATGGAAGGAAATGAAGAAGGAGTAGACTTGGCCCAGGCAGACAGGCGAAAGGTAAACAAACGGCCCCCCGACGACGATGAAATGTCTAATAAAAATGTAAAGATTAGAAGTATAGATAAGAGCAATACAGTAGAAAGTGATGAAAATATTTTCCAGGGATTTAAAGAGGGAGGGGGGACACACCCCCCCCCCCCCCCGACTGACATGACTAGAAGAGAAGGTCGATAAGATGATCGAGGACTTGGAGCGTAGGTTCGGTCATGTTAACAATATTATACGGAGAGTTGAAAAATTGGAAGAACTAGAGAAGGCGAACAAAAACTTAACTAAGGAAATTGAAGAATTAAAAAAACAGTTAAAAGAAGTAAAAGATGAGAATAAAGTCTTAAAGGGTGGAGACGGCTCATGGGGAAACGCTCTACTTGAGATGGTTACTGACCATACAATGACACAATGGATACAGGAGAACACTTGGTATAGAAATGAAGAAGAGCCATCGAGACTAGACCTAGTAATTACATCCGAACCTAGAATAGTGGACAAAATTGAATATAAAACACCAATAAGTAAAAGTGACCACATATTGATTGAACTGGAACTTAATGAAGAAAAATATATGAAAAGAAATGAACAATATAGAAAAGGAAGAATGATGTATGAAAAAACAAACTTTGATAAAATAAAAGAATTCTTTCAAAAGGAAAACTGGGAAGAAATATACAAAGAAGAAACAACAGTAGAAGAGAAATGGAATATTTTGACAAAAATTTACAAAAAAGGAGTGGAAAAGTATGTCCCAAGACAAAAACAAGAAAAAGAATATGTAAAATGCTGGTACAACAAAAGCTGTAGGGAGTTAAAAGACAAAAGAGACAAAGCCTGGACCAGATGGAATAAAGACAGAAGACCTGAAAAATGGAAAATATATACCTGTTATAGAAATGAATATGTACAAATGTGCAGAGAGGAAAAGAGAAAATATGAAAAAGATGTCATAGAAAAGTGTAAAGATCAACCAAAACTATTCTACAGATTTGTAAACAAACTGAAAAACAAACAAGACTTGGAGAAATTAAGACAGGAGGGAGTTGAATACACTGAGGAAATGGAAATGGCGGAAATTATGAACAAACATTTTAAATCAGTGTTTACAAGGGAGAACATACAACCTGAAGAGAACAAATGGAAAGAGAAAGTCCCCCCTATGGAAGAAATAGAAGTAACAAAAAATGAAATATTAACACACTTGAGTAATCTTGATGTCAGAAAATCGCATGGACCAGATGAAATAGCAAACTGGATACTGAAAGAATGCAGGAATGAACTGGCAGACAAAATACATAGCATACTAAATAGTTCCTTGAAAGAAGGAAAAGTTCCAGAAGATTGGAAAAAAGCAAATATAGTACCTATATATAAAGGAGGAAATAAAGAAGAATCTACCAACTATAGACCAGTCTCTCTAACAAGTACAATAGCAAAAATTTTATAGACCTAAACACCCTGATAAGACCAAAATTGGAATATGCAGCAATGATATGGTCACCAAGTACAAAAAAATGTATAAAAAAACTTGAAAGAATACAAAGAGCAATTACAAAATTGGCACCAACACTCTCAAAACTATCATATGAAGAGAGACTAGCAAAACTTGAACTACAGACACTAGAGCAAAGAAGAGAGAGAGGAGATTTGATGGCTATTTACAGAATCATGAAAGGCATAGAAATTACTGACAGAGAGAATCTGATAAAATGGGATGACAGAAATACTAGAGGACACGGAAAGAAAATCAAGAAAGACAGCTATAGAAGAGATGTGAAAAAGAACAGCTTTCCTCACAGAGTAATAGACAGTTGGAACAAGTTAGATGAGAAAGTGGTGTGTGCAAAAACAATACATGAATTTAAAAATAGTTTAGATAAAATGAGATATGAAGACGGGACCCCACAAGCATAGCTCCCCTTCCCATAAAATACAACTAGGTAAATACAACTAGGTAAATACACATGGCTCGGTGGCGGATTGGTAAAGCACTGGCCTCACAAGCCAGAGAACTGGGGTTCGATTCCCCGGCCGGGCGGAGATAAGTTGGGTTTGTCTCCTTTCACGTGTAACCCCTGTTCACCTAGCAGTGAATAGGTACGGGACGTTAGTCAAGGAGTTGTGACCTTGCTGTCCCGGTGTGTGGTGTGTGAGTGGTCTCAGACCTACCCAGAGATCGGCAAACAATGAGCTCTGAGCTCACTGCCGTAGGGTGGTGTCTGGCTGCAGTAGATCCGAGGTGAATACACACACACACACACACACACAAACGAAGGACCGTTGATTCTGGGGATGGGATTAACAAAATTGTAAAGATTAGAAATATAGATAAGAGCAGCACGATGGAAGGTGAGGATAATAATTTCCAGGGATTTAATGAGGGTGGGGGGGATACCAACCTCCCCCGATTGACAAGACTAGAGGAGAAACTTGATAAGATGATCGAACATTGGGAAGATAGGTTCGGTAACGTAACCAACATTGCGCAGAGAGTTAAAAGATTGGAAGAACTAGAGAAGGCGAACAAAATTTTAACTAATGAAATAGAACTAAAAAGACAGTTAAAAGAAGTAAAAGAGGAGAATGAAGAATTAAAAAGTAACAATAAAGACAATAAAGAGGCCATAGCAAAAGAAGCACAGGGTTGGAATTAAAATCCAGGAAAACAGTAAAGTTGCATTTACTGATATAATTAAACAACAAATGAAAGAACAAACTGAAGACTCAGTTATCAAAGTGATGAGACAGAAGGAGAATATAGTAAGAGACTTAGCAGATAAAAAAGAAATGTATAATTATATTGGGAATGGAAGAGAAACATAACCTAGTTAGAACTTCAAGAATCAGTCGGGAAAAAGAAAAAGTAAGCAGTTTACTAGAATTAGTTCAGGAAGATGAACCTGAAACAATGAAACAAATTGAAGAGATGTTTAGGTTTGGAAAATATAGTACAGATAAAACCAGACCAATTAAGATTAAATTCAGATCACAAACAACAACAGAGAATATCTTAGCAAAAACAGGGAAGCTAGCAGCAAGTGAACAATATAAAAAGGTATGGATAAATAAAGAAATGAATAAAGAGGAAAGAGAGGAAGAAAAAATTAAAAGGCAAGAAGCTAAAGAAAAAAACGAGACCAGAACGGAGTCAGAAAAACAAGAATTCTAATGGAGAGTAGTGAATATGAAATTGAGGAAATGGACCATAACAGAGAGAAACAAAAAAGAAACAGAGAATACAATGGAAATAACAGAAAGTTAAGAGTGTCCTACACAAATATAGATGGATTAATAACAGGACTGAGTGAACTGAACGAGTATCTGAAGGAAAAAGAACCGGACATAATGGGAATTGTAGAGACAAAATTAAAAGGTCCACTACCACCCAACAGCAGAGGACACAATGCATATAATTATTGGATTAGAAACAGAGATAAAACAAGGGGGTGGAGTTATGTTCCTAACTAAGAAGGATATAAACGTGAAGAGTGTCACATATGGAAAGAATAGAGATGATTATGATAGAAGTAGAAGACAGAGATAAGAAGAGCAGAAAGTTTGTAATAAACTACGTGCCCCCAAAAACAGCCTCGTGGGAAGAGAGTGAACATAAAAGTATGTTAGAAGACACAAGAATAACATTAAACAAGATAATGGAATATGGAGGAAGAATAGTTATGATGGGCGACTATAATTGCAAAGCAATCTGCTGGGAAAAGATGACCGTAAAGGGTGGAGAAGACTTATGGGGAAATGTTCTACTTGAGATGATTATTGACCACACAATGACAATGGTATAGGTATAGAAATGAAGAAGAACCATCGAGACTAGACCTAATAATCACATCAGAACCTGAAATAGTGGAAAAGATAGAATACCAGGCACCAATAAGTAAAAGTGACCACATATTGATAGAACTAGAACTAAATGTGAAAAAATACATGAATAAAAATTAACAATATAGAAAAGGAAGATTGATGTATGATTTTTTTTTTTTTTTTTTTTTTTTTTTTTTTTATAAAATAAGAGAATTCTTTCAAAATGAAAACTGGGAAAGAATACACAAAGAAGATACAACAGTAGAAGAGAAATGGAATATTTTGACAAAATTTTATAAAAAAAGGAGTGGAAAAGTATGTCCCAAGACAAAAACAAGAAAAAGAATATGTAAAGTGCTGGTACAACAAAAGTTGTAGTGTTAAAAGACAAAAGAGACAAAGCTTGGACGAAATGGAAGAAAGACAGAAGACCTGAAAAATGGAAAATATATACTTGCTATAGAAATGAATATGTACAAGCGTGCAGAGAAGAAAAGAGAAAATATGAAAAGGATGTCATAGAAAAATGTAAAGACCAACCAAAACTATTCTACAGATTTGTAAACAACAAACTGAAAAACAAACAAGACTTGGAAAAATTAAGACAAGGAGGAGTTGAATACACAGAGGAAATAGAAATGGCGGAAATTATGAACAAGCATTTTAAATTAGTGTTTACAAGGGAGAATATACAACCGGAAGAGATTGAATGGAAAGAGAAAGTCCCCCCTATGAAAGAAAGAATAGTTATGATGGGCGACTATAATTGCAAAGCAATCTGCTGGGAAAAGATGACCGTAAAGGGTGGAGAAGACTTATGGGGAAATGTTCTACTTGAGATGATTATTGACCACACAATGACAATGGTATAGGTATAGAAATGAAGAAGAACCATCGAGACTAGACCTAATAATCACATCAGAACCTGAAATAGTGGAAAAGATAGAATACCAGGCACCAATAAGTAAAAGTGACCACATATTGATAGAACTAGAACTAAATGTGAAAAAATACATGAATAAAAATTAACAATATAGAAAAGGAAGATTGATGTATGATTTTTTTTTTTTTTTTTTTTTTTTTTTTTTTTTTTATATAAAATAAGAGAATTCTTTCAAAATGAAAACTGGGAAAGAATACACAAAGAAGATACAACAGTAGAAGAGAAATGGAATATTTTGACAAAATTTTATAAAAAAAGGAGTGGAAAAGTATGTCCCAAGACAAAAACAAGAAAAAGAATATGTAAAGTGCTGGTACAACAAAAGTTGTAGTGTTAAAAGACAAAAGAGACAAAGCTTGGACGAAATGGAAGAAAGACAGAAGACCTGAAAAATGGAAAATATATACTTGCTATAGAAATGAATATGTACAAGCGTGCAGAGAAGAAAAGAGAAAATATGAAAAGGATGTCATAGAAAAATGTAAAGACCAACCAAAACTATTCTACAGATTTGTAAACAACAAACTGAAAAACAAACAAGACTTGGAAAAATTAAGACAAGGAGGAGTTGAATACACAGAGGAAATAGAAATGGCGGAAATTATGAACAAGCATTTTAAATTAGTGTTTACAAGGGAGAATATACAACCGGAAGAGATTGAATGGAAAGAGAAAGTCCCCCCTATGAAAGAAAGAATAGTTATGATGGGCGACTATAATTGCAAAGCAATCTGCTGGGAAAAGATGACCGTAAAGGGTGGAGAAGACTTATGGGGAAATGTTCTACTTGAGATGATTATTGACCACACAATGACAATGGTATAGGTATAGAAATGAAGAAGAACCATCGAGACTAGACCTAATAATCACATCAGAACCTGAAATAGTGGAAAAGATAGAATACCAGGCACCAATAAGTAAAAGTGACCACATATTGATAGAACTAGAACTAAATGTGAAAAAATACATGAATAAAAATTAACAATATAGAAAAGGAAGATTGATGTATGATTTTTTTTTTTTTTTTTTTTTTTTTTTTTTTTTTATAAAATAAGAGAATTCTTTCAAAATGAAAACTGGGAAAGAATACACAAAGAAGATACAACAGTAGAAGAGAAATGGAATATTTTGACAAAATTTTATAAAAAAAGGAGTGGAAAAGTATGTCCCAAGACAAAAACAAGAAAAAGAATATGTAAAGTGCTGGTACAACAAAAGTTGTAGTGTTAAAAGACAAAAGAGACAAAGCTTGGACGAAATGGAAGAAAGACAGAAGACCTGAAAAATGGAAAATATATACTTGCTATAGAAATGAATATGTACAAGCGTGCAGAGAAGAAAAGAGAAAATATGAAAAGGATGTCATAGAAAAATGTAAAGACCAACCAAAACTATTCTACAGATTTGTAAACAACAAACTGAAAAACAAACAAGACTTGGAAAAATTAAGACAAGGAGGAGTTGAATACACAGAGGAAATAGAAATGGCGGAAATTATGAACAAGCATTTTAAATTAGTGTTTACAAGGGAGAATATACAACCGGAAGAGATTGAATGGAAAGAGAAAGTCCCCCCTATGAAAGAAATAGAAGTAACAAAGAATGAAATAATGAAACACTTGAGTAATCTTGATGTAAGAAAATCGCATGAACCAGATGAAATAGCAAACTGGATTTTGAAAGAATGCAGAAATGAAATGGCAGACAAAATACATAGCACAATAAATAGTTCCTTGAAAAAAGGAAAAGTTCCAGAAGATTGGAAAAAAGCAAATATAGTACCTATATATAAAGGAGGTAATAAAGAAGACCCTACCAACTATAGAAAGAATTATCAAAAGTAAATGGGTAAAATATTTAGAAAAAAACAGCGTGCTAAATCCAAGGCAATTTGGATTCAGACAAGGACGATCATGCGTCACTAATTTAATATGTTTCTATTCAAGGCTAATAGATATAATACAAGAAAGAGATGGATGGGCTGATTGTGCATTTCTAGACCTAAAAAAAGCCTTTGACAAAGTACCACATAAGAAGTTGCTTAAGAAATTAGAAACTGAAGGAGGAATTCAGGGCAAACTGCTTAAATGGATGGAAGACTTTTTGCAAGAAAGAAAAATGAGAGTAGTGATAAGAGACAAACACTCAAAATGGGTGAAGTAATAAGCGGTGTTCCACAAGGAACAGTTCTGGCCCCAATAATGTTTGCTATATATATTAATGATATGCATGAAGAAATTGAAAGTTATATAAGCTTCTTTGCAGATGATGCAAAACTATTAAAAAAAGTGAACACGGAAGAAGATTGTGAGTCACTACAGAGTGATCTAAATAAAGTATGGGAATGGAGTAGGAAGTGGGAGATGGAGTTCAACACTAAAAAGTGTAGTATAATGGAATTTGGGAAAAGCAAAAACAGAATAACAGGATCATATAAATTGGGAGAAGAAGGAATACAAAAAGTTGAAAATGAGAAGGACCTGGGAGTCATTGTTATGAATAATATGTCACCTGAGAAACATATAAATAAGATTTTTGGAGAAACTTATAATTTAATAAGAACAATTAAAGTGGCATTTACATACCTGGATGAAGAAATGGTGAAGAAAATTCTAATCACTCTGATAAGACCAAGATTGGAATATGCTGCAATGATGTGGTCACCAAGTACAAAAAAAAATGTATAAAAAAAACTTGAAAGAATACAAAGAGCAATTACAAAATTGGCACCAACACTCTCAAAACTATCATATGAAGAGAGACTAGCAAAACTTGAACTACAGACACTAGATCAAAGAAGAGAGAGAGGAGATTTGATATCTATTTACAGAATCATGAAAGGCATAGAAATTATTGATAGAGAGAATCTGATAAAATGGGATGATAGAAATACAAGAGGGCTCGGAAAGAAAATCAAGAAAGACAGCTATAGAAGAGATGTGAAAAAGAACAGCTTTCCTCACAGAGTAATAGACAGTTGGAACAAGTTAGATGAAAGTGGTGTGTGCAAAAACAATACATGAATTTAAAAATAGTTTAGATAAAATGAGATATGAAGACGGGACACCACGAGCATAGCTCCCCTTCCCGTAAAATACAACTAGGTAAATACATGTTGCAACAAATTACTGCACGTTGCTGTTTGTTTGCAATTCACGATTGTGCTGCCTATAATTCACTTACAATAATATATATACTGTATGTGTGTGTGTGTGTACACTAGGGAATTTTTAGGTACATATTATTTTTATAATCTGTTCTGGCAACGCTGTTACACCAACACTCACTCGCTCAATTTAACGGAAAATTCAATTTAGCGGACTGGACCTTGGCTGAATTAGTTCGTTAAATCGGGCTTCTACTGTATATACAAGTACAGTATATATTTATATATATATATATATATATATATATATATACAGTAGCGGCCAAAATATAAGGGTAAGTGAAAGCATATGTATTCAAATGCATATATTGAAATTAATACCCTACACAAGAACTTTATATTTTGTATACAATTAGATATACATTATATCTATATTTCTTGGAAATGAGAAGCTTATGCAACTGATACAAAGGAAGTTAGTAATTAATAAAGAAAAGAGTGTGTAATTTTTTTGCGGTCAAAAGGTAAGGGTATCTTAGAAAGAAGGACTTTCTATGATTTACAAGACTGTCAAATCAGAACCGCAACATAGAATTAGCGTTTAAAATATTGGAACCTCAAACTTGTAAACATGGCTGCTGATAAACGACGTCCGATGTCTTCTCAAGATAAACAGAGGATTGTTGATCTTCACAAAGATGGACATTAAAATGGAGTCATAGCAGAGAGGATAGGAAGGTCTGTGAGTGTGGTGCAACGCATTGTAACTCAATATAAATCAACAGGATCAATAATTTCACCACCTAAAACTGGTAGACCACGCAAAACCTCAGTTAAGCAGGACCGTCTTATGGTAAGGTTGTCACGGAAGGATAGATTCAAGAGCGCTGCAGAGATATCCCGTGAGTTAAATGCATCTTATGACTGCGATGTGTCACGTAAAACAGTGTCTCGGAGATTAGTAAGTGCTGGTTTGAATGCCCGAGTCCCTGCATCCAAATCATTGATATCCAAGAAGAACCAAAAAGCCCGCCTGAAGTTTTGTATTGAACATGTTGTCTTGACGGAAGATGAGTGGTCAAGCGTTTACTTCAGTGATGAATCTAAGTTTAATTTACTTGGTTCAGATGGCAGGAATTATGTTCGACGAACGACTGGCGAAAGATTGTCCGTTAAATGTGTGAAGAAAACTGTGAAACACGGCGGAGGAAGTGTGAGGGTGTGTGGGATCATCTCTGCTGCTGGTACTGGCCCTCTTGTTCGCTTGCATGGGAAGATCAATGGAGAGGTGTATAAACAGATTCTTCGACAGCATGCCCTTCCATATTTGAGATCTTCAAGGGTTCAATGTCCCATATTCATGCAAGATAATGCTCCTTGCCACACTTGCAAGAAGGTCAAATCATTCTTTACTGAAGAAGAACTTTATGCGATGAACTGGCCTGCTCAAAGCCCGGATTTAAATCCAATAGAGAATGTTTGGAAAATAATTGGTGAACGGGCACAGCGAAAAAATAAAAAAAATCAAGATGAACTCTGGAAGTTCTTGGAATTTGAATGGAGCACTGTTACTCCATAATTCATGTACCAACAGGTGTCAGGAGGTGATTGACAATAAAGGATTGTTCACCAAATATTAGTGTTATTGCTATTTATCTTTTAAAATAAGATGAATTTCATTATTTTCTAACCTACCCTTAACTTTTGACCGCAAGAAGTTACACACTCTTTTTTTTTTATTAATTACTAACTTTCTTTGTATGAGTTGCATAAGCTTCAACTTTTTAAGTAATATAGATATATTGTATATCTAATTGTATACAAAATATGAAGCTCTTGTGTGGGGTATTAATTTCAATATATGCATTTGAATACATATGCTTTCACTTACCCTTATATTTTGGCCGCTACTGTATATATATATATACATATATATACATATGTATATTATATATATATACTACATTGGGAAAGAGAGGAATGGCTGTTGAGGAAGGAGAGGAGAGGACAGAAGATAGGGGTGAATGGAGAAGGGTTGTGTATGGATGATGCTGTGATGCATGAGGGGGAGTGGGTGGGGGATGGGGGATGAGTGAGTCTGTATGAGAAATAAATTGATGCAGCCTGAAGGGATTTCTCCCCGTCTTCTCCTTTTCTGCATGAGGGGACAGAGAGGGGGGTTGCTGAATTAATGAAACGGCTTTGCTGTGGATGTGCTATGTCTTGTGACGCTGCTTCTGACCGAGGGCAGTGGACCAGATGTAGGGATGACCTGTCATCCAGGAGGTGCCAAGATAAAAGGGAGGGAAGAGGGCAGAGGGGAGTGGAGTATGTAGGGGATGGAATGGGTGGAAGTGGTTTCTATGCCTTTGTCTTTTGGCTACCTCCTGTGTAAGGGGGAAAAAATCCTTTTTATATGTATGTGTGTATATACATACACACATATTTATAATGTAGGTGTCATCCGCAAATTTACAAATATATCTATTAATCCCATTGTCCAAGTCATTTATATACATAATGAACAACAGGGGACCCATTTGGATTTCATACCATTAATGGTGACCCACTGTTTTCTGTCACTAATCCATGCTCTAATCCGTTCAAACACTTTTCCTCCTATGCCATGGGGTTTAACTTTATTTAGTAATCTCTTGTGTGGCACCCTGTCTCATGCTTAGCTGAAAGCAAGGTAAATAACATCATAACTATCAATATTATCTGCCGCCATATAAACTTTAGTGTAAAAGGATAAAAGATTAGTTACACATAACCTACCCATGCTGTGAGTCACAAATCAAATTATTCCTCACAATGTGAACTCTGATTTTGTTAGCTATTACACAGCTCAAAATTTTTGTTGTTGCATTGATATCAACCACTTGTATTACCTATTTTAAATGTATTGATTTTAAATATGAAGTTGTTTTTCCCCCAAAGTTTTTTTTTCAGTCAAAGTATTTCAAAATATAAAAAAAATTGTCTTTGTCTCACTGGCATTGTCATCTGTCAGAAGAAATGATTAAACTCTCATTAGATGAGCTGGTGAATAAAAAAAGAAAATGTAACATACCTATACCAACGGCTTTTTCCCCCTTACAAAGGAGGTAGCTAAATTCAAAGGCATAAATCCCCTCCCACTCCCAGTAATAATAACATTAATATATACACCAATAGCTTTTTCCCCTTTCAAGGGAGGTAGCCAAAGTCAAAGGGATGAATCCATTCCCACCCATTTCATCCCCACATACTCCACTCCTGTTCACCAGCCTTTCCTCCTCCTTTTCTTGGCTCCTGGATGATGGGTCATCCCTGCATCTCACCCACTACCTTGGGTCAGAAGCAATGCAGCAAGACACAGTACATCTACAGCAAAGCTGCTTTACTCAGTTGGCAACCCCCCCTCCGTCCCCTCATGCTTATCAAAATATCATTCACACATACTCCCTCACCCCCCATTCCCCACCCACTCCCCTCCATGCATCATAGTATCACCCATACACAACCATTCTCCACTGTGGCCAATTAGGGTGCATCTTGTTTTGGTGGTGATGATGATTGGAAGGTGGTCAGAACCAAGGGTTCCGACCACTCTCCATGATGTTGGGGTTAGGCAGGGGGAGCAGAAGGTGATATCAGGAGAGGAGGGAGTGTAGAGGGCTTGGTGTGGGATATGTGTATGTTTATGTGTGTTGTTCATGATAGTCAATGTGTCAGACTGAGTCTGTATATCAAGCCCTCTGTCTGTGTCAGGGTTGTCGACATACCAGGCAGACGACTTGGCGTTGAAGTCACCACCCATGATCATACACCAATTACAAGAGAGCTAACTGGGAAGCTTTTACTAAAGAGACAGAACAACATTTTGAAACACTTAACAGTACACCAATCACAAACATAAACAATGCTGTGCACACTTTTAATACAATCATACAAAACGCAGACAAGAGATACATCCCTAGAGGCAACAGAAAATCACACAACCCCAACTTCACACCAGAAATCCAAGACCTCATCAGACAACGTGACACACTTAAACACGATACCCCCACACCTATCCCTCAAAACATAGCAGACCAAATACAAACACTAAACACTGTGATTGCTAATAAAATACATGAACAAAAAACACAAAATTGGCAAAACTTTATCAATGCACTTGATCACAAAACAAACACCAGCAAATTGTACAAAACACTCAACAGCATTACACTATCCAACAGTAACACTACACGCTCTCACGCAGCAATAATCACAACAACAGATAATCAACCCTCAAACAGACAACAAGCAAACGCACTCATACGTCATTTTGCACAGACAAGCCATCTCACTTCTCACCCTGACGACCGACGCACCATTAGACGTAAGAAAGACTTCCCCACAGACTCAGACTATACACCCTTCATAGACAGTCAGACAAAACTCATAATACATAATCTCAAGCACTCATCTGCCTGTGGCCCTGATAACATAAGCAACATCCACCTAAAACACATTGGACCACAAGGTATACACGCACTCACAAACATTGCAAACTACAGCTATTCACACAACACTATACCTAACATCTGGAAGCATGGTAAAATATTCACCATTCCAAAACCGAACAAAGACCCAACAATCCCAACAGCGCACCGCCCAATCACACTTCTCTGCACCCCATCTAAAGTCATTGAACGCCTAATACTTAAACTTGTCACACCACATATTCCCCTTGCTGACTCACAACACGGTTTTAGGCCACTACACTCCACAAACACTCTTCTGATAAACCTCACACAAAGAATTTTAGATGGCATCAATTCAGATAGGCCCCACCACAGAACACTTCTCATAACATTAGACATTAGTAAAGCTTTTGATGCTATCCCCCGCCACAACCTAACAAATAAAATATATAACACAGACATGCACAATAACACCAAAAGATGGCTGGCCAATTATTTGGCAGGTAGGAATGCTTACATGTCATATAATGGCCAATCATCGCACATCAGAAACATTAAGAATGGAGTACCACAGGGCTCAGTTCTATCCCCCACACTATTTAATCTATACATGCATGACTTACCCACACCAGACAACTCAGAAATACAAATCTCTTCCTACACAGACGACATAACAATCACATGCACACATCGTAACACAGACAAAGCTGCAGAAATAATCCAGCCATACCTTGATACACTCAACACATGGTTCATCACAAACGGACTCAAAATAGCTCCAACCAAATCTACAGCAACACTTCTCACCAACTGGACAATAGAACACAAATACATACCTCATCTCTACATCAACAACACTCTAATACCACACACAAACACACCGAAAATTCTTGGTGTAACATACGATACATCCATGTCTTTCAAACAACACATCACAAACATAAAAAACAAATGCACACCTAGACTTACCGCACTTAAGTCAATCACTGGAACGACATTTGGACAAAACAAAGAAACTAATATAACAATATACAAACAATGCATACGCTCAGTGTTGAATTATGCGAGTCCTGCATGGGCTCCTAATCTCAGTGAGACACACCACAACACCCTTCAAATCATACAAAACAAAACCCTAAAAACAATTACAGGCTGCACAAATACAACACCAACAGACCATTTACACCATGAAACAAAAGTCCTCAAAGTCAAGGACCACCTCGACATGAGAGGCACACAAACACTTGCCGCAGCCACCACAAACACATCACACCCGCTACACTACATAGCAGAACACCCACACACACCAAGAAACATTAAAACAACACCCAAAGACCTTTATTATGCACAAATACTCTCTTCTCTTCCTCCACAACCACCAAATACCAGCCTCCAGAAACATATTCATAATCATATCACTCACCGCTCCATTAACATACTGAAAGACAACACACTGCTGCATGCCAGACCCCCTGATATCCACCCTTCTGAATCCTCTCTCCCACGAAAGAACAGAGTCCACCTGGCCAGACTGCGGTGCGGCCACCACCCAGCACTTCTAAGCTACCAGAAGAGGCTGGATGACTGCATTGTGAACAGCTGCCCAGGATGTAACACTTCACCCCATACCATACAACACATAATGGAAGACTGCATTATACACAATCATGCACGCAAACAACACAACATACACTCTATAAAGGCTTTGTGGGAAAACCCAGTTTCGGCTGTAGCATTCCTTGGGGAGACGGGACTGCTCGGACAGACAGTCTAGGGAACGACAACAACAACAACAACAACAACCATTCTCCACTCTCCCTTATCTTCTATCTTCGCCCTTCCTTCTTCAACAAACATTCCCTCTTTCTCAATGCCCTTTTTACCCCATCCATCCATATTATCCTTGGTCACCCCCTCATGTTCACTCCCCACACCTCTGCCTTCCTACCTCTTCTAATCTTTCTTCACTCATTCTTTCCATGTGCCCAAACCATCCCAAAACTCTTTCACCAACCCTATCTCCCAACTCCTTTCCACCCTTGTTCTCCTCATCTCCTCTTTTCTCACTTTATCCAACCTAGTAACCCCTGCCATACTTCTCAGGCATTTCATCTCACTTTTAATCTCTCTCTTCCCTTCTTATATTCCATACGTCTACCCCATACAGTGCTGTCAGCACAATCACTCCTTCGTACAATCTCCTCTTAGCATCCATTCCCAAATGTCTGTTTCTCATTACACTTTAGTCCCCAAAGGCATTTACTTGTTCCTCTCAACCTACATTCTACCTCCACCTCCATACCCTTTCCAGCCACATTTGTACCCAAGTATATAAGTCTGTTCCACTTCCTCCAGTCTCCCTTGATACTCACTTCCAATTTGCTGCCATCCTCTCCACATATATCTTCAACTTCCTTTTTCACACACCTTCCCAAACACCATCACTAACTTCCATAATCTCTCCTCTGAACCTGCTACAGGTGCAGATGTCATTATGGTAAAGTGTGGTCAAGGGTGAGGCTAAATACAAACACAGGCTCTGTGTCTTCTTTATTGTCGACTATATGTATTTATCCCGTCTGGGGTATTGGCTGCATGTTATTGTGGCAAATTAGCATGCAGTTGATACTTTAGGGTCTATATGGGGTGCCCCTATGGACCAGAGCCACACATCATTTTGTCTGTGACAGAGGAAAACTCTGTACATAGAAAAATGATGACACTTTTATACTACGACTATCCCTCCATTATGCTGTCCCCCAACCCCTTGTTACTATTCTGTACCATTTCTCTGAATATTCATTTCCTTTGTTTGCCTACCTACCCTGTGGTGGGGGAAAAGTATACTGCCACCAAGTATTTCCATTTGAGTCATAAAGGCGAGAAAAAAGGGACAGGGGATGGGATTAGGAGTCCTACTACCTGTAGCCACAAAAGGGGACATTCCTAAAAAAGAAAGAAAAGGCATAAGAGGGTCTGGGAGCTTTCCAACCAGTACCCTAAGGTTAGGCTTATAAGAAATATAACTGCTCGGGTGCATCTAATGACTATGAAAGTTATGTATCAATACAGAGAGATTTAAAAAAGACAATAAGAAAAAGAAAACGACAATACGAAATGAACATCGCTGAGAAATCCAAAGAGAATCCCAAAGAATTCTATAGTTACATTAGAGATAAAAAGGTTGTTAGGAATCACATTGGTCCACTATTATCTGCTGACGGTCAACTTGAATATTCAAATGAAGGAATGTGTAATCTCTTAAACAATTATTTTAGCTCGGTATTCGTAAACGAAACACCTCAAAGTGAATTCCAAACTGAAACCTGTGAAAAGTCTGGGGTAAACTTACTCACTACGGTAAATATAACAAAAGAAACAATTAAAAGGTGTATAGACAAACTCAAAGTTAATAAAACACCAGGGCCTGACGGTTGGCATCCAAGAATCTTAAAGGAAATGAAAAATGAGATTGTTGTTCCATTAGAAATTATTTTCAAGAAATCCATCATATCCGGAGATGTCCCAAGAGAATGGAAGCTAGCTAACGTTACTCCCATATTCAAAAAAGGTGACAAAAAGAAACCAAATAACTATAGGCCTATTAGTTTGACTTCGATCGTAGGAAAAATAATGGAAACTATCATCAGAGATGCTATCGAATATCATTTAGAAAGTAACCGTTTGATAAATGATAGCCAACATGGTTTCAGACGGAAACGTTCTTGCGTGACTAACTTACTCGAATTCTACAACACAGTTGTCTCGAATTATGACAAAAGAAACAATATAGATTTAATATATCTAGACTTTGCAAAAGCTTTTGATACCGTCCCACACGAAAGACTACTTACTAAATTAGCTTTGCATGGAATAAGTGGTAGCCTATTAGGTTGGACTAGTAATTGGTTGAAAGGTCGAAAACAGAGAGTTGTTTTAAATGGAAAAACTTCTGGATGGAAAAGTGTTGCAAGTGGAGTTCCTCAGGGTTCCGTTCTTGGGCCACTTCTATTCATAGTATATATAAATGATATAGACCATGGACTAAAATCTACTGTTTCCAAATTTGCTGATGATACAAAACTGTGCGGAGTGGCAAATGATCACTCAAACCAATTAGATATTCAAGAAGATTTAGATAAATTACAGCAATGGTCTGAAAAGTGGCTAATGAAATTTAACACAAGTAAATGCAAGGTAATGCACATAGGTAAAAATAACAGCAAGTACGATTACAAGTTATTTGGAAATTCGTTAACAAAAGTGGATAGTGAAAAAGATCTCGGCGTAATTATCAGTAACGACCTCAAATCATCCAAGCAGTGTATTTCAGCCTCTGAGAAAGCAAATAAGATTCTGGGATTGATTGCGCGATCTTTTGATTTCAAAAGTCCATCACTCATTAACAAGCTATATAAATCGTTAGTTCGTCCACATTTGGAATATGCTGTTTCCGTATGGTCACCGAATCTCATTAAAGACATTGACAGACTGGAAAAAGTACAACGGCGAGCCACAAAACTGATTCCAAATATCAAAAATAAATCATACGAAAATCGACTTAAGCACATGAATCTGTTTTCCCTAAAAAAGCGTAGACTCAGAGGTGACTTGATACAGGTCTTTAAGATTTTAAAGGGAATTGACAACATCAAAAGTGACCAAATTTTCACATTGAATGAGAATCAGACAAGAAACAATGGTCTCAAACTGTCCGGAAATAGATTCAATTTGGAAGTAGGTAGAAACAACTTTGCCAACCGTGTAGTTAATGAATGGAATAAACTTCCTGCACAGGTAGTGCAATGTAGTTCAGTTCGAAGCTTTAAGAATCATTTAGATAAATACCTAAGTAAGATGCTGTAATTATTATAATTTATGTTATATTATTTGTTTTTGTTTTGTTATAATTTGTCTGTCTGATTTTCATTTATTATTAGTTATACTGTATGTCAATTTATTATCATTTACTATTTACCTGTTTGTTTGTTATTCAACTATACCAATGCATTTATTTATGTATTTTAATTGTTATTTACATTGTTATAGTTGTAATTTATTATTAATATGATTTTTTTTTTTTTTTTTTTTTGCATCCGACCTAGATATGGATCAAAAGGTCTCCTGTCGGCATGCTTTGCCTTTGTAATCCTTTGTAATGTAGTACAGATGAGAGTCAAAGGGAAGAGATAGGCAGTATGTTTGTGAGAAGAAAGATGGATGTACTGGCTTTGAGTGAAACTAAAATGAAAGAAAAGGGCAACTGTGAGTTTGGGAGTGTAGCTGGGAGGTACTCAGGAGTGAAGAGGGGATGAGGGAGAGAAGGGGTGGCTATACTAGTAAGTGAAGAGATAAGTAAGTGGGTAGTGGAGTGGAAAGGTGTCATTAAGGTTGATGTGGATGAAGGTGAAGCTGGGAAAGGAGATGTGGGTTTTTGTAAGTGCGTATGGGCCTGGTAGTGAGAAGAGCGTAGAGGGAAGGGAGGCTTTTTGGGTAGATATAAATGAGTGCATAGAGGGATTAGGGAGAAATGACAATGTAGTTGTATTGGGATACCTAAATGCTAGGGTAGGAAATGAACCAATTGATGGAGTGATTGGGAATTATGGAGTTCCAGGTAAAAATCGTAGTGGAGGATTGATGATGGAGATGTGTCTTGAAAGAGAGTTGATGATAGCAAATACAGTGTTTAAGAAGAAAGTCAAGCATAAGTACACATGGTAGAGGGTGGTGGATGGAAGGGTGGTAGATAGAGCATTAATGGACTATATAGTGGTGACCAGGAGTATGGTAGGAAGAGTTAAGGATGTACATGTTCTAAGGGGAGAGAGTGGGGGAATGTTGGATCATTTCCTGGTGGAGGGTGGGTTGAGGGTGGAGAATGGGTGGAGAGGGAGGAAAAGGGCAGAAGGTAGGGAGGTACTTAGAGTGAACTGCTTAAATGAGGAAAAAAAGGAGAATGAATATAAGAAGTTGAGAGAGGAGTGGGAGAGAGTAAAGGATAGAGTAGAGCTAGGAGTGGAGGAGGAATGGGGATAGTTCAAGGAGGGAGTCATAAGGTGTGCAAAGATGGTGTGTGGAACAAGGAGGGTGGGAGGAAATAGAAGGAAGGGTAGTGAGTGGTGGGATGAGAAGCAAAGAAGGGTGTAGAAGAGAAGAAGCAGGCATTCATAGATTGGCTACAAATTAGGATGAGGGAATCGTATGAGAGGTACAAAGTAAAGTGAAAGGAAGTTAAGCATAAGATAAAGGAAGCAAAGAGGAGAGCAGATGTGAAATGGGGAAAGAGTATGACAGAAAATTTTGAAAGTAATAAAAAGATGTTTTGGAAGGAAATTAAAAGAGGAAGAGGAGGCGAATCAAGTAAAGAAGAAAAGGTAAAAGGTGCAGATGGAGAGATGATAATGGAAGAGAAGGCAGTGAGGGAAAATGGGCAGAGTATTTTAGGGAGCTGCTAAATGTGAAGGAGGATAGGGAGGGAAAGGTAGTTGCAGTGGGAAGCGCTAACAAAATGAGAGTGATGAGTGAGGAAAATGAAGGAGAAATAGGGAAGGATGAAGTGAAAGCAGCTGTTAAAATGATGAGAGTAGGTAAGGCACCTGGGTTGGATGGATGCCATGCAGAATGACTGAAGAAAGGAGGTACAGTTATGGTGGACTGGCTGGTGAGGTTATTTAATGTTGTTTAAGAGAGGGTAGAGTGCTGGAGGACTGGAGGAGTGCCTGTATAGTTCTGCTTTACAAAGGAAAGGAGGACAAGTGTGAGTGTAGTAGTTACAGAGGGATCAGCTTGTTGAGTGTAGTTGGGAAGGCTTATGGGATGTTCTTGATTGAGAGGATTAGGAGAGGAACAGAGGGAGTAATTGGTGAGGAACAGTGTGGGTTTAGGACAGGTAGGGGTTGTGTAGATCAGATTTTTGTGGTAAGACAGATATGAGAAAGCTATAGGAAAAGGTAAGGATGTTTTTTGGACTTTTATGGATCTGGAAAAGGCTTATGACAGGGTAGACAGGAAGGCACTGTGGGAGGTATTGCAGATATATGGGATAAGAGGAAAGCTGTTAAGAGCAGTCAAGAGTTTTTACGAGAGTAGTAGAGCTTGCGTTAGGATTAGAAATGGAGAGAGTGAATGGTTTGAGGTAAAGGTGAGACTTCATCAGGGATGTGTTATTTTGCCCTGGCTGTTCAATCTTTACATGGAAGGGGTGGTGCGAGAGGTGAATGCAAGGATAGTGGGTCAGGGGTTGGAGATGATTAAAGAAAATGGAGAAAAGTGTGAGGTGAGCCATTTGTTGTTTGCTGACGACACTGCACTTGTAGCAGGATCAGAGGAGGGATTGAGGAAGTTAGTGACAGAGTTTGAGAAGGTGTGTGAAAGAAGGAAGCTGAAGATGTGGGCAAAAGTAAGGTGATGAGATGTACAAGGGGAGAGAGTGACAGTAGGCTGGAAGTGAGCATTAAGGGTGAGAAACTGGAGGAAGTGGATAGTTTCAGATACTTGGGTGCGAATGTGACAGGAAAGGGAGGAGTGGGGGTGGAGGTAGAATGTAGATTGAGAGAAGCGAGTAAATGCCTTGGTGGATTAAAAAGTGTAATGAGAAATAGACATCTGGGAATGGATGCTAAGAGGAGGTTATATGAAGGAGTGATTGTGCCAACAGCAATGTACGGGGCAGAAACATGGAACATGAGAGAGGAAGAGAGAAGGAGTTTGAATGTGTTTGAGATGAAATGTCTGAGAAGTATGATAGGGGTTACTAGGCTAGATAGAGTGAGAAATGAGGAGGTGAGGAGGAGAATAGGGGTGGAAAAGGAGCTGGGAGATAGGGTTGATGAAAGAGTATTAGGATGGTTTGGACACATGGAAAGAATGTGTGAAGAAAGATTGGTAAAAGAAGTGTGGAAGGCAGAGATGGAAGGAGTGAATAGGAGGGGGTGTCCTAGGATAAGATGGATGGAAGGGGTGAAAGGGGCTTTACAAAAGAGAGGAATGTCTGTAGAGGAAGGATGGGAGAGGACAGAAGATAGGAGTGAATGGAGAAGGGTTGTGTATAGATGAGGCTGTGATGCATGAGGGGGAGTGGGTGGGGGATGGGGGGTGAGGAAGTATGTATGAGAAAAAAATTTGACACAGCCTAAAGGGATTTCTCCCCGTCCTCTCCTTTCCTGCATGAGGGGACAGAGAGGGGGGATCGCCGAATTTATGAAGCTGCCTTGCTGTGGATGTGCTGTGTCTTGCATCACTCCTTCTGTCCCAGGGCAGTGGACAGGATGCAGGGATGACCCGTCATCCAGGAGATGCCAAGATAGGAGGGAGGGAGGAGGGTGGAGGGGAGTGGAATATATGGGAAATGAAATGGGTGGGAGTGATTTCTGTCTTTTTCTTTTTGGTTACCCCCGTGTAAGGGGGAAAAAGCCTTTGGTATATGTATGTATATGTATTTACCTAGTTGTATCTTACGGGAAGGGCAGCTATGCTCATGGTGTCCTATCTTTGTTTCTTGCAATGTCTAGTTTGCTCTTAAACTCATGTATGATTTTTGCACACACTGTCATTTTGTCCAGTTTTTTCCATATGTCTACCACTCTGTGTGGATTTTTTTTTTTTTTTTTTTTTTTTTTTTTTTTTTTTTTTTAATGTCCTCTTGTGTTTCTCTTGTCCCAATTTAGTAAGTCCTCTCTTCCAAGGACTCTGTCTTTCATATTTCTGTAGGTGGTCAGTAGGTTGCCTCTTTCTCTTCTTTGTTCCAAAGTTGGTAATTTCAATTTAGCTAGTTTCTCATATGACAGGTTTGAAAGTGCTAGGGCCTTTTTCGTGGTTGTTCTCTGGATTATTTCAATTTGCTTTAAATTCTTTTTGTCGCAGCATACTCTAGTCTAAGCCTTATTAGTGTGACTAATATTTTTTTGACAATTTCTTTGTCTAAATAGGTAAAAGCCACCTTTATTGATCTAAGCAAGTTGTAGGATTCTCTGACAATTTTGTTTATTTGTTTATCAGGGGATAAGTCATTTGATATAATTACTCGTAGGTCTTTTTCAGATCCCACTTTCTTCACTTCCTTTGTTCCAATTGTATATTGTCCTGATATTCTTTTTTTACGTTTTCCAAATTCCATTATGCTAATTTCTAAACGATGAATTCTACTTCCCACCACAGGAACACTTCTTATAACATTGGACATTAGTAAAGCTTTTGATGCTATCCCCCGCCACAACCTAACAAATAAAATATATAACACAGACATGCACAATAACACCAAAAGATGGCTGGCCAATTATCTGGCAGGCAGGAATGCTCATGTGTCATATAATGGCCAATCATCGCACATCAGAAACATTAAGAACGGAGTACCACAGGGCTCAGTTCTATCCCCCACATTATTTAATCTATACATGCATGACTTACCCACGCCAGACACCTCAGAAATACAAATCTCTTCCTACGCAGACGACATAACAATCACATGCACACATCGTAACACAGACAAAGCTGCAGAAATAATCCAGCCTTACCTTGACACACTCAACACATGGTTCATCACAAACAGACTCAAAATAGCTCCAACCAAATCTACAGCAACACTTCTCACCAACTGGACAAAAGAACACAAATACATACCTCATCTCTACATCAACAACACTCTAATACCACACACAAACACACCGAAAATTCTTGGTGTAACATACGATACATCCATGTCTTTCAAACAACACCTCACAAACATAAAAAACAAATGCACACCTAGACTTAACGCACTTAAGTCAATCACTGGAACAACATTTGGACAAAACAAAGAAACTAATATAACAATATACAAACAATGCATACGCTCAGTGATGAATTATGCGAGTCCTGCATGGGCTCCTAATCTCAGTGAGACACACCACAACACCCTTCAAATCATACAAAACAAAGCCCTAAAAACAATTACAGGCTGCACAAATACATCACCTACAGACCATTTACACCATGAAACAAAAGTCCTCAAAGTCAAGGACCACCTCGACATGAGAGGCACACAAACACTTGCTGCAGCCACCACAAACACATCACACCCGCTACACTACATAGCAGAACACCCACACACACCAAGAAACATTAAAACTACACCCAAAGACCTTTATTACACACAGATACTCTCTTCTCTTCCTC
This sequence comes from Oratosquilla oratoria, assembly GCF_046742065.1. Classification (NCBI taxonomy): domain Eukaryota; kingdom Metazoa; phylum Arthropoda; class Malacostraca; order Stomatopoda; family Squillidae; genus Oratosquilla; species Oratosquilla oratoria. The sequence continues at coordinate 15,349,485 of NC_134789.1, read as the reverse complement.
CACAACCACCAAATACCAGCCTCCGGAAACATATTCATAATCATATCACTCACCGCTCCATTAACACACTGAAAGACAACACACTGCTGCATGCCAGACCCCCTGATATCCACCCTTCTGAATCCTCTCTCCCACGTAAGGACAGAGTCCACTTGGCCAGACTGCGATGCGGTCACCACCCAGCACTTCTAAGCTACCAGAAGAGGCTGGACGACCGTGTTGTGAACAGCTGCCCAGGATGTAACACTTCACCCCATACCATACAACACATAATGGAAGACTGCATTATACACAATCATGCACGCAAACAACACAACATACACTCTATAAAGGATTTGTGGGAAAACCCAGTTTCGGCCGTGGCCTTCCTTGGGGAGACGGGACTGCTCGGACAGACAGTCTAGGGAACGACAACAACAGCAACAACAACAACTTCCCACTTCTGACTCCATTTCCAAACCTTGTTTAGGTCTCTGTAGTGATTCACAATCCGTTTCGGTTTTTACTTTCCTCAACAATTAGGATCATCTGCAAAGAAGCTCATGTAACATTCCACTTCTTCATCCATATCATTCACATAAATAGCAAACTTTGGAGCCAATACTTGATCCCTATGGAACTCCATTAATCACCTCCTCCCAACCTGAACACTTTTCTTTGAGCACTACTCTCATTTATCTACCATGTAGGAAATCCTCCTATGTTTTCCAGATTTTTTGTGTGGTACTTTGTTGAAGGCTTTTTGTAAGTCTAGGGAAGCACAATCAGCCCATCCATCCCTTTCTTGTATTCTATCTATTAGTCTTGAGTAGAAACAGATTAGATTTGTAGCACATGATCTTCCCTGTCTGAATCCAAATTGTCTCAAGTTTATTATATTGTGTTCTTCCAGATGTTTTATCCATCTATTCTTGATCATTTTTTCACAAATTTTGGCTACAGTGCTTGTTAGGAAAACTGGTCTGTAATTTGTTGGTTTGTCTTTGCTTCCTCCTTTGTATACATGTACAATGTTGACATTTTTAGTCATTTGGTATTTTAACTTCTTTTAGTGAGCAACTTGTTATGTTGTATATTTTGTCCATTAGATCATTTCCTGGTGGAAGGTAAATTGAGAGTGGAGAATAAGTGGAGAAAGAGGAAAAGGGCAGAAGGTAGGGAGGTACTTGGAGTGAACTGCTTAAATGAAGAAAAAAAGGAGAATGAGTATAAGAAGAAGTTGAGAGAGGAGTGGGAGAGAGTAAAGGATAGAGTAGAACTAGGAGTGGAGGAGGAATGGGGATGGTTCAAGGAGGGAGTCATAAGGTGTGCAAAGATGGTATGTAGAACAAGGAGGGCGGGAGGAAATAGAAAGAAGGGTAGTGAGTGGTGGGATGAGGAAGCAAAGAAGGGTGTAGAAGAGAAGAAGCAGGCATTCATAGATTGGCTACAAATTAGGATGAGGGAATCGTATGAGAGGTACAAAGTAAAGAGAAAGGAAGTTAAGCATAAGATAAAGGAAGCAAAGAGGAGAGCAGATGTGAAATGGGGAAAGAGTATGACAGAAAAGTTTGAAAGTAATAAAAAGACGTTTTGGAAGGAAGTTAAAAGAGGAAGAGGAGGCGAATCAAGTAAAGAAGAAAAGGTAAAAGGTGTATATGGAGAGATGATAATGGAAGAGAAGGTGAGAGGAAGGTGGGCAGAGTATTTTAGGGAGTTGGTAAATGTGAAGGAGGATAGGGAGGGAAAAGTAGTTGTAGTGGGAAGCGCTAAGAAAATGAGAGTGATGAGTGAGGAAAATGGAGGAGAAATAGGGAAGGATGAAGTGAAAGCAGCTGTTAAGATGATGAGAGCAGGTAAGGCACCTGGGTTGGATGGATGCCATGCAGAATGACTGAAGAAAGGAGGTACAGTTATGGTGGACTGGCTGGTGAGGTTATTTAATGTTTGTTCAAGAGAGGGTAGAGTGCCAGAAGACTGGAGGAGTGCCTGTATATTTCCGCTTTACAAAGGAAAGGGGGACAAGTGTGAGTGTAGTAGTTATAGAGGGATCAGCTTGTTGAGTGTAGTTGGGAAGGTTTATGGGTGGGTCTTGATTGAGAGGATTAGGAGAGGAACAGAGGGAGTAATTGGTGAGGAACAGTGTGGTTTTAGGACAGGTAAGGATGTTTTTTGGACTTTTATGGATCTGGAAAAGGCTTACGACAGGGTAGACAGGAAGGCACTGTGGGAGGTACTGCAGATATATGGGATAGGAAGAAAGCTGTTAAGAGCAGTCAAGAGTTTTTATGAGAGTAGTAGAGCTTGCGTTAGGATTAGAAATGGAAAGAGTTAATGGTTTGAGGTAAAGGTGGGACTTCATCAGGGGTGTGTTATTTTGCCCTGGCTGTTTAATCTTTACATGGATGGGGTGGTGCGAGAGGTGAATGCAAGGATAGTGGGTCAGGGGTTGGAGATGATTAAAGAAAATGGAGAAAAGTGTGAGGTGAGCCAGTTGTTGTTTGCGGACGTCACTGCACTTGTAGCAGGATCAGAGGAGGGATTGAGGAAGTTAGTTACAGAGTTTGAGAAGGTGTGTGAAAGAAGGAAGCTGAAGATGTGGGTAAAAGTAAGGTGATGAGATGTACAAGGGGAGAGAGTGACAGTAGGCTGGAAGTGAGCATTAAGGGTGAGAAACTGGAGGAAGTGGATAGTTTCAGATACTTGGGTGCGAATGTGACAGAAAAGGGAGGAATGGGGGTGGAGGTAGAATGTAGATTGAGAGAAGCGAGTAAATGCCTTGGTGGATTAAAAAGTATAATGAGAAATAGACATCTGGGAATGGATGCTAAGAGGAGGTTATATGAAAGAGTGATTGTGCCAACAGCAATGTACGGGGCAGAAACATGGAACATGGGAGAGGAAGAGAGAAAGAATTTTAATGTGTTTGATATAAAATGTCTGAGAAGTATGATAGGGGTTACTAGGCTAGATAGAGTGAGAAATGAGGAGGTGAGGAGGAGAATAGGGGTGGAAAAGGAGCTGGGAGATAGGGTTGATGAAAGAGTATTAGGATAGTTTGGACACATGGAAAGAATATATAAAGAAAGATTAGTAAAAGAAGTGTGGAAGGCAGAGGTGGAAGGAGTGAATAGGAGGGGGCATCCTAGGATGAGATGGATGGATGGGGTGAAAGGGGCTTTACAAAGAGAGGAATGTCTGTAGAGGAAGGACGGGAGAGGACAGAAAATAGGGGTGAATGGAGAAGGGTTGTGTATAGATGAGGCTGTGATGCATGAGGGGGAGTGGGTGGGGGATGGGGGGTGAGGAAGTATGTATGAGAAAAAATTTGACACAGCCTAAAGGGATTTCTTCTTGTCTTCTTTTTTGCATGAGGGGACGGAGAGGGGGGATCGCCGAATTTATGAAGCTGCCTTGCTGTGGATGTGCTGTGTCTTGCAACACTGCTTCTGACCCAGGGCAGTGGACAGGATGCAGGGATGACCCGTCATCCAGGAGATGCCAATACAGGAGGGTGGAGGGGAGTGGAATATATGGGAAATGAAATGGGTGGGAGTGATTTCTATGGCTTTTTCTTTATGGCTACCCCCTGTGTAAGGGGGAAGAAGCCTTTGTTATATGTATGTATGTATGTATGTAGTTCTTTACTTTCTTTTAGTATCCAGTTTGCAATTCCGTCTGGGCTGTGTGATTTCCTAATATCAAGGTTTGTTAATTGCTCCATTATTTTTTTTGAGTTATTGTTATTTCCCTCAAGGGGGGAAATTACACTTCACTTCCCTCATCCTAGCAGTGTACTTTTTCTCTAGTATAGAGGGATTAGGGAGAAATGTCAATGTAGTTGTATTGGGAGACCTTAATGCTAGGGAAGGAAATGAACCAATAGATGGAGTGATTGGGAAGTATGGAGTTCCAGGTAAAAATCATAGTTGAGAATTGATAGTGGAGATGTGTCTTGAGAGTTGATGATAGCAAATACAGGTACTCCTCGTTTAACGACCTACTCGGTTAACGACAACTCGGAGTAACGACGGGCTTTATGACGTCGTTTAACGTAAATCTCCCGAAGTTACGACGTCGTGTACGATAATTAAGTTGGCTGAGGCAAATTTGTATGATGTTATAAATGAACTTGTACGGTGGATATTACCTGTGAGGTAAAGTGTTCTGAAGCTTAGGTCTACATTACCATCCTGCAAGCTGCAAAAACTACCTGGGGTACAGTGTATACCGGTAGTGGTAAATTTTTAGTTTCGATCATGGGCGCAATATAACAATATAAAATTAATTATTAATTTTGTAAATTATAATGTATCAACGTAATATGCAATTTTGTGAGCGGAAAAAAAAATGCTAAAACAGATTTCGTAAGTAACGAAGTCATGTCGGACGAATGGTACACCATGTTTATGATAGATGCCGATGTCGAAGAAATGAAAGGATGATAAATTGAATTCGTCTAACCTACACTAAACTAACCTAACCTGTATTTAATAAATCATTACCTGCAAATCAAATGTCATCCGGCTCGTCCTCGTTGTCGTCGTCGTGAGAGACGTTGGCAGACGACAAGATGGCGTCCCGAGCCTATGCTACCGACTTCGTTTATTAGCATATTTTCTTGTAGCAAGGTATTTTTTACTTTCATTTCCGCTCACAAAATTGCATATTACGTTGATACATATTAATTTACAAAAGTAATAATTAATTTTCTATTGCTATATTGCGCCCATGGTCGAAACTAAAAAAATACCCCGGTATTCAATATGGAATGTCAGCATACGCGGATTTGGTCATATACGGTAATTTTAGGAACCTAACCACCGTAAATAAACAGTAAATAAAGCTTTAATGTACTGTATAAAAGAGGGAAAATACACGAAAATAAAGATACATGTATTGCTGGACATTGTACATACAGTACATGTACGTATATGTATACACTTTCGCTTAACGACCAATTCGGTTAACACGGCGCGCTGGTCCCAATTGTCGTCGTTAAACGAGGAGTACCTGCACAGTGTTTAGGAAGAAAGTCAGGCATAAATACACATAGGAGAGGGTGGTGGATGGAAGGGTGGCAGATAGAGTGTTAATGGACTATATAGTGGTGACCAGGAATATGGTTGGAAGAGTTAAGAATATACATCTTCTAAGGGGAGAGAGTGGGGGAATATCAGATCATTTTCTGGTGGAAGGTAAATTGAGAGTGGAGAATAGGTGGAGAAAGAGGAAAAGGGCAGAAGGTAGGGAGGTACTTAGAATGAACTGCTTAAATGAGAAAAGAAGGAGTATAAGAAGAAGCGGAGAGAGGAGTGGGAGGGATTGAAAGATAGAGTAGAACTAGGAGTGGAGGAGGAATGAGGATGGTTCAAGGAGGAAGTCATAAGGTGTGCAAAGATGGTGTGTGGAACAAAGAGGGCTGGAGGAAATAGAAGGAAAGGTAGTGAGTGGTGGGATGAGGAAGCAAAGAAGGGTGTAGATTAGAAGTAGCAGGCATTCATATATTGGCTACAAATTAGGATGAAGGAATTGTATGAGAGGTACAAAGTAAAGAGAAGGGAAATTAAGCATAAGATAAAGGAAGCAAAGAGGAGAGCAGATGTGAAATGGGCTAAGAGTATGACAGAAAATTTTGAAGTAATAAAAAGATGTTTTGGAAAGAAATTAAGAGAGGAAGAGGAGGCGAATCAAGTAGAGAAGAAAAGGTAAAAGGTGCAGATGGACAGATGATAATGGAAGAGAAGGCAGTGAGAGGAAGATGGGCAGAGTATTTTAGGGAGTTGCTAAATGTGAAGGAGGATAGGGAGGGAAAGGTAGTTGCAGTGGGAAGTGCTAACAAAATGAGTGATGAGTGAAAAAATGGAGGAGAAGTAGGGAAAGATGAAGTGAAAGCAGCTGTTAAGATGATGAGAGCAGGTAAGGCAATTGGGTTAGATGGATGTCATGCAGAATGTCTGAAGAAAGGCGGTACATTTATGGTGGACTGGCTGCTGAGGTTAATGTTTGTTTAAGAGAGGGTAGCTGGAGGACTGGAGGAGTGCCTGTATAGTTCCACTTAACAAGGGAAAGGGGGACAAGTGTGAGTGTAGTAGTTTCAGAGGGACTTGTTAAGTGTATTTGGGAAGGCTTATGGGATGTTCTTGATTGAGAGGATTAGGAGAGGAACAGAGGGAGTAATTGGTGAGGAACAGTGTGGTTTTAGGACAAGTAGAGGTTGTGTAGATCAGATTTTTGTGGTAAGACAGATATGTGAGAAAGCTATTGGAAAAGGTAAGGATGTATTTTTGGCTTTTATGGATTTGGAAAAGGCTTACAACAGGGTAGACAGGAAGGCACTGTGGGAGGTATTGCAGATATATGGGATAGGAGGAAAGCTGTTAAGAGCAGTCAAGAGTTTTTACTAGAGTAGTAGAGCTTGTGTTAGGATTAGAAATGGAGAGAGTGAATGGTTTGAGGTAAAGGTGGGATTTCATCAGGGATGTGTTATGTTGCCCTGGCTGTTCAATCTATACATGGATGGGGGTGGTGCAAGAGGTGAAGGCAAGGGTAGTGGGTCAGGGGTTGGAAATGGTTAAAGAAAATGGAGAAAAGTGGGAAATAAGCCAGCTGTTGTTTGCTGATGACACTGCATTTGTAGCAGGATCAGTTGAGGGATTGAGGAAGTTAGTTACAGAGTTTGAGAAGGTGTGTGAAAAAGGAAGCTGAAAATAAATGTGGGCAAAAGAAAGGTGATGAGATGTACAAATGGAGAGAGTGACAGCAGGCTGGACGTGAGCATTAAGGGAGAGAGACTGGAGGAAGTGAATAGTTTTAGATACTTGGGTGTGAATGTGACAGGAAAGGGAGGAGTGGGGGTGGAGGTAGAATGTAGATTGAGAGAAGCGAGTAAATGCCTTGGTGGAATAAAAAGTGTAATGAGAAATAGACATCTGGGAATGAATGCTAAAAGGAAGTTATATGGAGTGATTGTGCCGACAGTACTGTACGGGGCAGAAACATGGAACATAAGAGAGGAAGAGAGAAGGAGTTTGAATGTGTTTTATATGAAATGTCTGAGAAGTATGATAGGGGTTACTAGGCTAGATAGAATGAGAAATGAGGTGAGGAGAACGGGTGGAAAGGGAGCTGGGAGATAGGGTTGATGAAAGATTATTAGAATGGTTTGGACACATGGAAAGAATGAGTGAAGAAAGATTAGTAAAAGAAGTGTGGAAGGAGTGAATATGCAAGGGCATCCCAGGATGAGATGGATGGATGGTGTAAAAGGGGCATTACGAAAGAGAGCAATGTCTGTTGAGGAAGGACGGGAGAGGACGGAAGATAGGGGTGAATGGAGAAGGGTTCTGTATGGATGATGCTGAGATGCATGAGGGGGAGTGGGTGTGGAATGGAGTGAGGAAGTATGTATGAGAAATAATTCGACGTAGCCCAAAGGGATTTCTCCCTGTCTTTTCCTTTTCTGCATGAGGGGACGGAGAGGGGGGGAGGGGGAGTCGCCAAATTAATGAAGCGGCCTTGGTGTAGATGTGCTGTGTCAAACACTGCTTCTGACCCAGGGCAGTGGACAGGATGCAGGGATGGGATGACTCATAATCCAGGAGGTGCCAAAATGAGAGGGAGGGAGGAGGGTGGAGGGGAGTGGAGTATAGTATAGTATGTAGGGGATGGAATGGGTGGGAGTGTTTTCTATTCCTTTTTCTTTTTGGCTACCCCCCCCCCCCATGTAAGGAGGGGAAAGCCTTTGGTATATGTATATATGTATCATTGTCATTTTCTAAGTACTTCCCACAGCAACTATCTTTCCCTCCCTATCTTCCTTCACATTTAGCATCTCCCTAAAATATTCTACTCATTTTTCTCTTACTGCTGTCTCTTCCATTATCATCTCTCAATCAGTACCTTTTACCTTTTCTTCTTTACTTGATTTGCCTCCCCTTGCTCTGAATTTCCGTCAATTTTTTTTTTTTTATTACTTTGAAAATATTTTATCGTACCCTTACCCTGTTTCACATCTACTCTCCTGTTTGCCTCCTTTATTTTATGCTTTACTTCTGTTTTCTTTGTACCTCTTATGTGATTCTCTTGTCCTGTTTTATAACCAATCTATGAATGCTCATTTCTTCTCTTCTACAACCTTCTTTGCTTCATCAACCCACCACTCACTACCCTTCCTTCTATTTCTTCCCATCCTCCTTGTTCTACACACCATCTTTGCACACCTTGTGACTCCTTGAAACATCCCCATTCCTCCTTCACTCCCTCCCACTCTTCTCTCAGCTTCTTATACTCCTCCTTTTCTTTCTCATTTAAGCCGTTTACCCTAAGTACCTCCCTACCTTCTGTCCTTGCCCTCTTTCTCCATCTATCCTCTACTCTCAACTTATCTTCCACCAAAAATTGATCTGATCTTCCCCCACTCTCTCTCCTTAGAACATGTATATCCAAAACTCTTCCCACTATTCTCCTGGTTACCACTATATAAAACCATGTCTACCACCCTTTCATCCACCACCCTCTTCCATGTATACTTATGCTTGACTCTCTTCCTAAACACTTTATTTGTTATCAGTTCTCTAGACACATTCACCATCATCTCTCCACTACAATTTTTTCCTTGAACTCCACACTTCCCAACCACTCCATCTATTAGTTCATCTCCTACCCTAGCAATGAGATCTCCCAATACCACTACATTGACATTTCTCCCTAAACCCTCTATGCACTCATTTATATCTATCCAAAAAGCCTCCCTTTCCTCTACACTCTTCTCACTACCAGGCCTATATGCACGTACAAAACCTACGTCTCTCTTCCCAGTTTCACCTTCATCCACATATTAGAAATAGTAAGAAACAGTAATGAAATCTCATGGAACCGAGATTAAAAAAAGAAAAGAAATTGTATCGTTATTGACTCCAGTATTTTGCCCATAACAGATGTCAAACTGATTGACCTGTAGTGTATAGAAAGGCCTTTTGGTGTATGTATATATAAAAAATTTACAGTATCTTCTGCTTCTAAGCTATAGATTCATTCATAATAAAATAATTGGTCTATTTGGCAGAGTAATCGATGGATTTGATACCCTGGATGAACTTGAGAAACTCCCAGTAAACCCCAAGAACTACCGACCCACTACTGACACATACATCAACAGTGTTACCATTCATGCAAATCCCATTGCTGGCTAAGACAAGAAAAATTTCAGTACCAATAACTCTGAAAACCAGTCTTCAAATCTTGTGTCAAGACATACTTCCATGGCATTGCAACTGTGGGAGTTGTATATGGAACACTAAAGATGGTGTTTGAAAAGCCACCTCAATTTGAAGCCCTGTATGATTTCATATCTACATTGGTTTAGATGAATTTTCTAATTGTATGATGTACTTTTTTCCTTTTTCAAATTAATTTGACGAGTGACATAAAAACAATTAGAAACAGGGAGAATGTTATTATGCCTAATGGTAGTATGATAGTATAGTAAAAAAAAAAATGGTGAAAGAGGACCTTACAATACCACAAAATTTAGCTTTATTATAGTTTATTGAAATAGTTATTGCAAAAAAGTAAAGAGGTTGCCCAGTGATGGAGTTTTTGAAAGCTGATCAAATAAATACCCCCCCAAGAAAATCAGTGTTTTGTCTTCATCACTCCTTGAATTATAAAATGTTCGCTTGAATGATACTAGGCACTAAGGAATAGGGTAAGTAAAGAATTACTTTTTTTTTTTATATATGTGTATATATATGTGTGCATATATATATATATATATATATATATATATATATATATATATATATGTACATTGTTAAAAATGTAAGCAATACTGTAATTAGTTTTCTTCTCATGTTTTCTATTTTTTTTTATTAAAATTTTGCCATTAACTGGATGAACAGAAACTAGGTCTCTATATTCTTCCATTTTGTTTCCTTTAATTGAGCTTGACATTTTGTCTTGAAGACATTATTAAGAGTAGATTGCAGTAACAAAAAAGTACACAATCTAATACAGCAATGATGACAATTGTATAAAAATGAATTATACATGGACAATTCTGGTGCTGCCTGACCCATATATATATTTATATATATATATATATATATATATATATATATATATATATATATATATATATATATATATATATATATATATAGACATACATACATACATACATACATATATATATACATACATACATACTGGCACCAATAATGTTTGCTATCTATATGAATGACATGGACGAGGACGTGAACTGTTACACGAGCTTCTTTGCTGACGATGCCAAACTGTTAAGAAAAGTAGAAAATGATAAGGACTGTGAAGCACTGCAAGAAGACCTGAATAGGGTATGGAACTGGAGTCAGAAATGGGAAGTGGACTTTAATACTAAGAAGTGTAGCATAATGGATTTTGGAAAAAGCAAAAACAGAATATCAGGAAAATATACAATTGGAACCAAGGAAGTAAAGAAAGTAGGATCCGAAAAAGATTTGGGAGTAATCATCACGAATAACTTGTCCTATGATAAACAGATTAACAAAATTGTCGGGGAGACTTACAACTTGCTAAGATCAATAAAAGTGGCATTTGCATACTTGGACGAAGACATGATAAAAAAAATATTGGTTACATTGATAAGGCCTAGACTAGAGTATGTGGCGACATTGTGGTCCCCCAGTACCAAAAAGAATATAAAGAAAATAGAAAGAATCCAAAGATCAGCTACAAAAATGGCACCTGCACTTGCTAACCTATCATACGAGGAGAGATTGGCTAGACTGGAGTTACCGACACTGGAGCAAAGAAGAGAGAGAGGTGACCTACTGACCATCTACAGAATCATGAAAGGCACAGAGATACTTGATAGAGAGGACTTACTTAACTGGGACAAGAGAAACACAAGAGGACATGGAAAGAAAATAAAAAAACAGCTATAGAAGAGAACTGAAGAAAAACAGTTTTCCACATAGAGTTTTGGACACTTGGAACAAACTGGATAATGAAATAGTATGCGCAAAAACCATTCATGAGTTTAAAAGCAAACTAGACACTGCAAGATACAATGGCGGGACACCACGAGCATAGCTCCCCTTCCTGCAAAATATAACTAGGTAAATACATATACCAAAGGCTTTTTCCCCCTTACACAGGGGTAGCCAAAAAGAAAAAGGCATAGAAAACACTCCCACCCATTTCATTTCCCATATATTCCACTCCCCTCCACCCACCTCCCTCCCTCCTATCTTGGCATCTCCTGGATGATGGGTCATCCCTGCAAATATATAAAACACTCAGTACATCTCATGCTTGTAATTTTCACACCTACCTTTGAATGTAAGTACCTGCTTTCTTGACACTCTTGTATTGTACCTACCCACTTATTACCAAAATTGATCTTATTTTTTATTTGCTACTGTGTGTATTGGTTTTGTATCTTATTTTACCAGAATTGTTTTGTATATTACATCACCAGAATTGTCCAAGTATAATTTATTTTTATACAATTGTCATCATTGCTGTATTTGATTGTGTACTTTTTGTTATTACAGTCTACTCTTGATAATATCTTCTTCAAGGCGAAAAGCTCACCTCAAAGGAAACAAAATGGAAGAATATGGAGACCTAGTTTCTGTTAACCCAGTTAATGGCAAAATTTTAATCAGAAAGATAGAAAACACGAGAAGAAAACTAAGTAATTACAGCAATGATGTCATTTTTAACTATGTGCATTACAGAAAACTTGGAATTTTATTTTTTATAATGCGAGTATTATAACGCAACATTGCATGTCTGGCAGCTAATGCTGCCTGCAAGATTTTAGCCTGTATTGAAGGGGTTAATATTGAAGTTCACTTACCACTTTTGAGTCCATTTCCATTTTTAATCATTTCTTCATCCAAGTAATCAAATGCCACTTTCATTGACCTTAATAGGTTGAAGGTTTCTCCGACTATTTTGTTTATATGTTTATCTGGTGTCATGTCTTTGCTTATTATTACTCCAAGGTCCCTTTCTGAATGCAGTTTCTTGATTTCTTCTTTACCAATTGTATAATTTTTTTAAATTCTGTTTTTACCTTTTCCAAACTCCATTATGCTTACCTTACTGTCGTGCCATATCCTCTTGGACTTCGGCAACCACCGTTCATGGTCCCTAGTTATGCTACACTTCCTAATATTGAAGTTCACTTCCCACTTTTGAGTCCATTTCCAGATTTTGTCCAGGTCTGATTGTAATTAATCACAGTCCTATTCTATTCTTTGCGTCATCTGCAAAGAAATTCATATGTCATTAAATTCCTTTATCCATGTCATTTATATATATGGCAAACATGATTGGAGCCAGCACCGATCCTTGTGGAAAACACCACTTATCATTTCTTCCAGTTTCGAGTATTTGTCTCTAATTACTACCCTCATTTTTCTCCCAGTCAGGAAGTCTTCCATCCATTCTAATAGTTTACCTGTGATGCCACCTATTGATTCTAGTTTTCTTATTAATTTCTTGTGTGGTACTTTGTCAAATGCCTTTTGTAGGTCTAGATAGGCACAGTCTGCCCATCCATCCCTCTCTTCTATTATATCTATTAGTCTCAAGTAGAAGCAGATCAGGTTAATTGTACATGATCTTCCTTGTCTAAATCCAAATTGATTTGGGTTTAGTATATATTTTTCTTCCATCTACTTTTGATCACTTTCTCACATATTTTAGCTACTGTGCTTGTTAGGGAGACTGGTCTGTAGTTAGATGGATTTTCTTTGTTTCCTCCTTTATATATTGGTACAATGTTTGCATTTTTCCAGTCTTGTGGTACCTTTCCTTCTTTGAGCAAGCATTTGATTACAGTGTGGTGGGGGAGAAGAATACTGCCACCAAGTTTTCCCACTTGGATCGTAAGAGGCGAGAAGAAAGGGACGGGGAGAGGGACTAGGCATCCTTCTCCCTGTAGCCCCAAGGGGCAAATTCCTAAAAATCAAAGGAAAGGCATAAGGGGTGCTGGAGGGCCTCGGGCCAGCACCCTAAGGTTTGGGTCTTTTAATGTGCGTGGATGTGGTACAGATGAGAGTAAAAGGGAAGAGATAGGTAGTATGTTTGTGAGAAGAAAGTTGGATGTGTTGGCTTTGAGTGAAACTAAGTTGAAAGGGAAGGGTGAGTGTAAGTTTGGGAGTGTAAGTGGGAGGTTATCAGGAGTGAAGAGAGGGCGAGAGAGGGAAGGGGTGGCTATTCTAGTAAGTGAGGAGATAGGTAAAGGGGTAGTGGAGTGGAAGGAGGTTTCCTCAAGGATAATGTGGATGAAGGTGAAACTGGGAAAGGAGATATGGGTCTTTGTAAGTGCATATGGGCCGGGCAGTGAGAAGAACATGGAAGAAAGGGAGGCCTTTTGGATAGATTTAAATGAGTGCATAGAGGGTTTAGGAAGAAATGTCAATGTAATAGTACTGGGAGACCTTAATGCTAGGGTGTGAAATGGTCCAATCGATGGAGTGGTTGGGAAGTGTGGAGTTCCAGGAAAGAATCGTAGTGGAGAGTTGATGGTGGAAATGTGTCTAGAAAGAGAGTTGATGATAGCAAATACAGTGTTTCGGAAGAAAGTCAAGCATAAGTACACATGGGAGAGGGTGGTGGAGGGAAGGGTGGTAGATAGAGCGCTAATGGATTATGTAGTGGTAAATAGGATTATGATAGGAAGAGTTAAGGATGTACATGTGCTAAGGGGAGAGGGTGGGGGAATATCAGATAATTTTTTGGTGGAAGGTAAGCTGAGAGTGGAGGATAGATGGAGAAGGAGGAAAGGGACAAAAGTTAGGGAGGTTCTTAGAGTGAACTCCTTGAATGAAAAGGAAAAGGAGAAGGAGTACGAAAAGAAGCTGAAGGAGGAGTGGGAGGGAGTAAAGGATAGAGCAGAGATGGGTGTGGAGGAGGAATGGGGATGGTTCAAGGAGGGAGTCTTAAAGTGTGCAAGGATGGTGTGTGGAACAAGAAGGACAGGGGGAAATAGAAGAAAGGGTAGTGAATGGTGGGATGAGGAAACAAAGAAGGCTGTAGAAGAGAAGAAGCGAGCATTCACAGATTGGTTACAAAAGAGGACAGGGGAGTCATATGAGACGTACAAAGAAAAGAAAAGAGAAGTAAAGCAAAAGGTAAAGGAGGCAAAGAGGAGAGCAGATGTGAAATGGGGTAGGAGTATGACAGAAAATTTTGAAAGTAATAAAAAGATGTTTTGGAAAGAAATTAAGAGAGGAAGAGGAGGCGAATCAAGTAGGGAAGAAAAGGTAAAAGGTACAGATGGAGAGTTGATAATGGAAGAGATGGTAGTGAGGGGAAGATGGGCAGAATATTTTAGGGAGTTGCTGAATGTGAAGGAGGATAGGGAAGGAAAGATAGCTGCAGTGGGAAATGCGAAGAAAATGAGAGTGATGAGTGAGGAGAATGGAGGAGAAATAAGGAAGGATGAGGTGAAGGCAGCTGTAAAGATGATGAAAGCAGGTAAGGCACCTGGTCTGGATGGATGTCATGCAGAATGTCTGAAAAAGGGAGGTGCAGTGATGGTGGACTGGTTGGTGAGGTTATTTAATGTTTGCTGGAGAGAGGGTAGAGTACCGGAGGACTGGAGTAGTGCCTGTATAGTTCCTCTTTACAAGGGAAAAGGGGACAAGTGTGAATGTAGTAATTTCAGAGGGATTAGCCTGTTGAGTGTAGTAGGGAAGGCTTATGGGAGGATCTTAATTGAGAGGATTAGGAGAGGAACAGAGGGAGTAATTGGTGAGGAACAGTGTGGATTTAGGACGGGTAGAGGTTGTGTAGATCAGATCTTTGTGGTAAGACAGATATGTGAGAAAGCTATAGGAAAGGGGAAGGATGTTTTTTGGGCTTTCATGGATCTGGAAAAGGCTTATGATAGGGTAGACAGAAAGGCACTGTGGGAGGTTATGCAGATTTATGGGATAGGAGGAAAGCTTTTGGGAGCTGTCAAGAGTTTTTATGAGAGTAGTAGAGCATGTGTTAGGATTAGAAATGGAGAGAGTGAGTGGTTTGAAGTAAAGGTGGGACTTCGTCAAGGATGCGTTATGTCGCCCTGGCTGTTCAACTTATACATGGATGGGGTGGTGCGAGAGGTGAATGCTAGGGTAATGAGTCAGGGATTGGAGATGGTTAAAGAAAATGGAGAAAAGTGGGAGGTGAGCCAGCTGTTGTTTGCGGACGACACTGCGCTTGTGGCAGGGTCAGAGGAGGGATTGAGGAAGCTGGTGGCAGAGTTTGGGAGAGTATGTGATAGAAGAAAGCTAAAGATAAATGTGGGTAAAAGTAAGGTGATGAGATGTACAAGGGGTGAAAGTGGCAGTAGACTGGAAGTGAACATTAAGGGAGAGCAACTGGAGGAAGTGGATAGTTTTAGATACTTGGGTGCAAGTGTAGCAGGAAAAGGTGGAGTGAAGGTGGAGGTAGAATGTAGATTGAGAGAAGCGAGTAAATGCCTTGGTGGTTTAAAGAATGTAATGAGGAATAGACATTTGGGAATGGATGCGAAGAGGAGACTGTATGTAGGAGTGATTGTGCCAACAGCACTGTATGGGGCAGAAACGTGGAACATAAGAGAAGAAGAGAGAAGGAGTTTGAATGTGTTTGAGATGAGGTGTCTGAGAAGTATGGTGGGGGTTACTAGGCTAGATAGAGTGAGAAATGAGGAGGTGAGGAGGAGAACAGGGGTGAAAAAGGATTTGGGAGATAGGGTTGATGAAAGAATATTAGGATGGTTTGGACACATGGAAAGAATGAGTGAAGAAAGACTAGTGAAAGAGGTATGGAAGGCAGATGTGGAGGGAGTGAACATGAGGGGACGTCCTAGGATGAGGTGGATGGATGGGGTGAAGGGGGCTTTGGGGAAGAGGGGAATGTCTGTTGAGGAAGGAAGGGAGAGGACGGAAGACAGAGGTGAGTGGAGAATGGTTGTATATGGATGATGTTGTGACTGCATGAGGAGGAATGGGCGGGGAAGTGGGGGGTGGGGTAGTATGTGTGAGTAAATTTTGACGCAGCCCGAAGGGATTTCTCCCCGTCCTCGCCTTATATGCAAAGGGGGACGGAGAGGGGGGGTCGCCGATTAAATGAAGCGGCCTCGCTGTGGATGTACTGTGTCTTGCGACACTGCTTCTGACCCAGGGCGGTGGGCAGGGTGCAGGGATGACCCGTCATCCAGGAGGTGCTCAGATGAGAGGAAGGGTGGGAGGGGTGTGGAGTGTATTTAGGGATGAAATGGGTGGGAGTGTTTTTATGCCTTTCCCTTTTTGGCTACCTCCCTTGGAAGGGGGAAAAAGCCTTGGTATATGTATGTATGTATGTATTTATCTGTTAATTCTATGCATTCTTTCAGTATCCAATTTGCAATTCCATCCAGACCATGCAATTTTCTGACATCAAGGTCTTTTTATTTGGTCACTAATTTCCTTCTTACAGTTATTTCCTTCATTAGGGGGGATTTCTGTCTCTCTATTCCCACACAGTTAGGTGTGTTCTCAATTGTGAATACCAATTTGAAGTGGTTGCTCATAAGTTCTGCCATTTCTTGTTCTGTATATTCATATAGATGAAAAAAAGTTTTTTTAATCGCGTTTTTTTTATTATATATATATATTTTTTTTTTTTTTTTTTTTAATCTCGTCCAAATTTGTTAAGATATTAAATATTTAGTATATAAAAACAGGTGCAAGTATGTTATTCATCCCTCCACATATGTGCATCTATCTTATTCAAAGAGGCATTAGACAGAGTATAAAAATAAACAAGTAATTGACCATTTTAGTCACTGTCAGATGCTGCAAGCCTGCAACAAATGTAGATACTGTATATGGGCCAGTATGGCTATTGGCTGGCTACCTTACAAAATCTACCTTTTATCTTAGCATACTCTTCAAAGATTAAACACTCCAATTTCCCATAGTGACCCTGGACGTTGCCTAAACACAGATCCGCCACTTGGACAGTGGAAAAGGGGTTAACATAGTAATGGGGGGAAACTGTTGTACTCCCCGCCACCCATCAAGGCTCAGAGCTTACTTTCTACCTGACTTTTTGCTTGCTATCCCTTAACTTTAACCTACAATCATACATAACATCATTGGATCACAAGCCCTCTGCTGAATAGATAAATGAAAATAATTGATTTAATAATAGGGTCATAACATAACTTATAAGTATATGAGTTAGTTTTGGTTTGTCACTGCACTCAACACCACTCACAGCTTGAAGCTGGTTGTTAGTCTACCATCGACCACTACGTGAACGGATTCCTGCGTTCTCTCTCCTCTGTACATACATACATACATATACCAAGGCTTTTTCCCCCTTACAAGGGGGGTAGCAAAAAAGAAAAAGTAATAAAATCATTCCCACCCATTCCATCCCTGAATACACTCCACCCTCCCTCTTATCTTAGCACCTCCTGAATGACGGGTCATCCTCTGTAGCGTATATTAATTGTATTACTTGTCAAATAAGAGTGATAGATGTCATTAGTAAGTCAAGAAAAATGTGTCGTCTGCAACACTATTTTGAATATTTCGCTGTTTGTCACATTTTCAAAGGTAGTTACTATTTAGAAAAAAAAAGCATGCAAATGAACAGACACGAAAATGTAATAAAAAGAATACTGGGCGAGTTGCTTTTCTTGTCCGAAACATTTTTAAAACTGTGCCAAAACTAAGTGGGGCAACTGTACATTGTAAAATAAATAAAACACATCAAAGCATGAAACCACAGAAAATAGAAGTGCCCTAACACCATAGAAAACCTTAAGTGAAAGGTATACTGATTTATTTGATATTCTAAAATAGAAAAATTATTGTAATATGGTTCTTTTCCTTGCTGAGTTATTTAAAAAAAATATATAAAAAAAAATGAAAATATCCATGTTTTTTGTCAAAGTTTGTATTTTGCATCTCAAGGCCCAAAGCTAAGTGGGGTAACTGTACATTGTAAAACAAATAAAACACATCAAATCATGAAACCACAGAAAATGGAAGTGCCCTAACATCATAGAAAACCTTAGGTGATGGGTATACTGATTTATTTGATATTCTAACATAGAAAAAAATATTGTAAAATGGTTCTTTTCCTTGCTGAGTTATTTTAAAACAAAATATACAAAAAATGAAATTTACATGTTTATTTTGGTCAATTAAAATTTTTTTTTTTTTTTTTTTTTTTTTTTTTTTTTTTTTTTTTTAGTTGCATCTCAAGGCCGAAAACTAAGTGGGGCAACTGTACATTGTAAAATAAATAAAACTCATCAAAACATGAAACCACAGAAAATGGAAGTGCCCTAACACCATAGAAAACCTTAAGTGAGGGGTATACTGATTTATTTTATATTCTAACAGAGAAAAATTATTGTAATATGGTTCTTTTCCTTGCTGAGTTATTTTAAAATAAAATATAAAAAAACGAAAATATCCATGTTTCTTTGGTAAAAAAAAATATATATATATATTTGAGTTGCATCTCAAGACCCAAAACTAAGGGGGCAACTGTACATTCAAAAATAAAACACACCAAAACATGAAACCACAAAAACTGGAAGTGCCCTAATACCATAGAAAACCTTAAGTGAGAGGTATACTGATTTATTTGATATTCTAACATAGAAAAATTATTGTAATATGGTTCTTTTCCTTGCCGAGTTATTTTAAAACATATATATAAACGAAAATATCTTTTTTTTTTTTTTTTTTTTTGAGTTGCATCACTATTCATGACTTCCTTGGTACAGGTTGTCTATTTCTTGCTTGTTTTTTAGTTTACCATTCATATATCTGTAAAATAGTTTTGGTTGTTCCTTG
Organism: Oratosquilla oratoria; assembly: GCF_046742065.1. NCBI lineage: Eukaryota > Metazoa > Arthropoda > Malacostraca > Stomatopoda > Squillidae > Oratosquilla > Oratosquilla oratoria. The sequence continues at coordinate 15,330,661 of NC_134789.1, read as the reverse complement.
CATTTTTCTATTATTTCCTTTTCATAGTTTCTCTTTTCTTCTCTGTGTATTTTTGCATAATTGTTTCTTAGTTTGATGTGTTAGCCATTTGCTTTTTTTTTTTGGTCTTTTCCATGGTTTGTCTCTTTTATCCTTAGCTTCACTACATTTTTTGTTGTACCAGTTTTCTATGTATGTTCTTTCTTGCTTTTGTTGTGGTACATATTTGATCACACCCTCATTATAAATTTCTTTTAGTATATTCCATTTCTCTTTCATCCTTGTTTCTTCATTAAGGAATTTTTCCCAGTTTGCATTACGAAAGCAATCTTTTAAGTTTCTCGAAATTCGTTTTGTTGTACATTGGTCTTCCTATTATATGTTTCTCCTTTCTTCTTAGGTCTTTTTGCTCTTTTAGTTCAAATTTAATTAATACATGGTCACTCTTTCCTATTGTTATTTTGTAGTTGATTCTGTCTACAATTTCTGGTTCTGACGTATCAAATCCAATCTCGAAGGTTCCTCATTGATTCTGTATCTGGTATTTTCCTTTATCCACTGAGTCATTGTGTATTCAATGGTCATATTGAGTAGTATGCTGCCCCATATATCCTCTCCACCCCTCATTGTCATTTCTTCCCAAAATATTTCTTTTGAGTTAGAATCACCTATGATTACTGTATTTCCTATTTTCAGTATATCGGTTCATGTTTAATATTTTCCAACAATTTGAAATGATCATGTTCTGTGTATTTACCTAGTATTTTACGGGAAGGGGAGCTATGCTCGTGATATCCCGTCTTCATATCTCATTTTATCTAAACTTTTTAAATTCATGTATAGTTTTTGCACACACCACTTTCTCATCTAACTTGTTCCAAATGTCTATTACTCTGTGGGGAAAGCTGTTCTTTTTCAGATCTCTTCTATAACTGTCTTTCTTGATTTTCTTTCCGTGTCCTCTTGTATTTCTACTATCCCATTTTATTAGATCCTCTCTATCAATAGTTTCTATGCCTTTCATGATTCTATAAATAGTTATTAAATCTCCTCTCTCTCTTCTTTGCTCTAATGTCTGTAGCTCAAGTTTTGCTAGTCTCTCTTCATATGATAGTTTTGAGAGTGTTGGTGCCAATTTTGTAATTGCTCTTTGTATTCTTTCAAGTTTTGTTATTTTTTTTTGTACTTGGTGATCACATCATCGCTGCATATTCCAATCTTGGTCTTATCAAAGTGATTAGTATTTTCCTCACCATTTTTTCATCCAGGTATGTAAATTCCACTTTGATTGATCTTATTAAATTATAAGCGTCTCCAAAAATCTTGTTTATATGTTTCTCAGGTGACATATTATTCATAATAATGACTTCCAGGTCCTTCTCATTTAATTTTTTTTTTTATTATTCCTACTATTTTTTTTTTTTTTTTTTTTTTTTTTTGCTTCTTCCAAATTCCATTATACTACACTTCTTAGTATTGAACTCCATTTCCCACTTCCTACTCCATCCCCATACTTTATTGAGATCACTCTGTAGTGACTCACAATCTTCTTCAGTGTTCACTTTTTTTCAACAGTTTTGCATCATCCGCAAAGAAGCTCATATAACTTTCAATTCCTTCATCCATATCATTAATATATATAGCAAACATTATTGGGGCCAGAACTGGTCCTTGTGGAACACCACTTATTACTTCATCCAATTAGAGTGTTTGTCTCTTATCACTACTCTCATTTTTCTTTCTTGCAAAAAGTCTTCCATCCATTTAAGCAGTTTGCCCTGTATTCCTCCTTCAGTTTCTAATTTCTTAAGCAACTTCTTATGTGGTACTTTGTCAAAAGCTTTATTTAGGTCTAGAAATGCACAATCAGCCCATCCATCTCTTGTATTATATCTATTAGCCTTGAATAGAAACACATTAAATTTGTGACGCATGATCGTCCTTGTCTGAATCCAAATTGCCTTGGATTTAGCACGTTGTTTTTTCTAAATACCTAACCCATCTACTTTTGATCATTTTTTCACAAATTTTTGCTATTGTACTAGTTAGAGAGACTGGTCTATAGTTAGTAGGGTCTTCTTTGTTTCCCCCTTTATATAAGGTACTATATTTGCTCTTCTCCAATGTTTTGGAACTTTTCCTTCTTTCAATGAACTATTTATTATGCTATATATTTTGTCTGCCAGTTCATTTCTGCATTCTTTCAAAATCCAGTTTGCTATTTCATCTGGTCCATGCGATTTTCTAACATCAAGATTACTCAAGTGTTTCATTATTTCATTCCTTGTTACTTCTATTTCTTTCATAGGGGGGACTTTCTCTTCCCATTCGATATCTCCAGGTTGTATGTTCTCCCTTGTAAACACCGATTTAAAATGCTTGTTCATAATTTCTGCCATTTCTACCTCTGTGTATTCAACTCCTTGTCGTAATTTCTCTAATTCTTGTTTGTTTTTCAGTTTGTTTACAAATCTGTAAAATAGTTTTGGTTGATCTTTACATTTTTTATGACATCTTTTTCATATTTTCTCTTTTCCTCTCTGCACACTTGCACATATTCATTTCTATAACTAGTATGTATTTTCAATTTTTCAGGTATTTTGTCTTTTTTCAATTTTGTACAAGCTTTATCTGTTTTTTCTTTTAACTCCCTACAACTTTTGTTGTACCAGCACTTTACATATTCTTTTTCTTGTTTTTGTCTTGGGACATACTTTTCCACTCCTTTTTTTATAAATTTTTGTCAATTTTTGAAAGAATTATTCGATCAAAATTAGTTTTTTCATACATCAATCTTCCTTTTCTATATTGTTCATTTCTTTTCATGTATTTTTCCTCATTTAGTTCCAGTTCAATCAATATGTGGTCACTTTTACCTATTGGCATCTTATATTCAATCTTTTCCACTATTTCAGGTTCTGATGTGATTATTAGGTCCAGTCTCGGTGGTTCTTCATTTCTATACCTAGTGTCTCTTGAATCCACTGCGTCATTGTATGGTCAATAATCATCTCAAGTAGAACATTTCTCCATGAGTCGTCTCCACCCTTTACTGTCATCTCTTCCCCGCAGACTTCTTTGCAGTTAAAGTCGCCCATTATAACTATTCTTCCTCCATCTTCCATTATCTTATTTAATGTTATCCTTGTGTCTTCTAACATACTTTTATGTTCTCTCTCTTCCCACGAGGCCGTTTTTGGAGGCACATAATTTATTACAAACTTTCTGCTCTTCCTATCTCTGTCTTCCACTTCGATCATAATCATCTCTACTGTATTCTTTCCATATGTGACATTCCTCACGTTTATATCCTTCTTAGTCAGGAACATAACTCCACCCCCTTGTTTTATCTCTCTGTTTCTAATCCAATAATTATATGCATCATGTCCTACACTGTTGGGTGGTAGTGGACCTTTTAATTTTGTCTCTACAATTCCCATTATGTCCGGTTCTTTTTCCTTCAGATGATAATTCAGTTCGTTCACGCCTGTTATTAATCCATCTATATCTGTTTAAGGCACTCTTAATTTTCTGCTACTTCCATTGTATTTTCTGTTTCCCTTTTGTTTTTCTCTGTTATGACCCATTTCCTCACTTTCATATTCACTACTCTCCAATAGAATTCCTCTTTTTCTGACTCTGTTCTGTTCTCGTTTTTTCCTTAGGTTCTTGTCTTTTCGTTTTTTCCTCCTCTCTTTCCTCTTTATTAATTTCTCTCTTTATCCATACCTTTTTATATTGTTCACTGTCTGTTAGTTTCCCTGTTTCTGCTGTCGTTTGTGACCTGAATTTAATCTTAATTGGTTTGGTCTTATCTGTACTGTATTTCCCGAGTCTAAACTTCTCTTCAATTTGTTTACCTATTTCAGGTCCATCTTCCTGAACTAATTCTAATATATTGTTTACTTTTTCTTTTTCCTCCTTAATTCTCGTAGTTCTGTTTAAGTTGTAATTCTCTTTCATCCCTAATATAATTATACATTTATTTCTATCTGCTAAGTCTCGTACTACATTCTCCTTCTCCCTCATTACTTTGATAACTGTATTTTCAGTTTGTTCTTTCATCTGCTGTGTCACTATGTCGTTAAATACAATTTTATTGTTCTCTTGGACTTCCAACTCTGCACTTCTTTTGCTATGGACTCTTTATTCTTTCTATTATTCCTCTTTAATTCCTCATTCTCATCTTTTACTTCCTTTAACTGTTTTTTCAATTCTTCTACTTTCGTTAAGTTTTGGTTTTCCTTCTTTAATTATTAAAATTTTTCAACTCGCTGTGTAATCTGTGTGAGTTGACCTAGCCTACTTTCCCAGTGTTGAGCCATTTTTTCTAGTTTTTCCTCTAGCCTTGCTAATCGGGGGAGATTATTATCTTCACTTTCCATTTTGTTGCTCTTATTTATATTTCTAAACTTAATTATTCAACTGAAATTATTCACTTCTCCCACGTCCGCTGAGGATCTCTTGTTGACATTCTTTATTCCGCCAGGTGGCGCCCGTGCGCCTCCCTCCTCATTTCCTTCCATTTCCCTCAGTAATCCTTCCCCTTCTCCTTTTCCATCACCTTCCCACTACACCACGAGCTTTCCCCTTCCCTATAGATACATAAAGGTACTTCCTCGTTGAGATCCACGAAAATTTCCTTTCTTCGGAGCTCCATTCTTCGCCGTGAATCGGTCTACGTGTGTGTGTGTATATATATATATATATATATATATATATATATATATATATATATACAGTATATATACAGTATATATATGTATATATATATACATACATATGTATATATACATATATATGTATATATATATATATATACATATATATATATATATATATATATGCGTGTGTGTGTAACATACAGTATACATATATATATATATATATATATATATATATATATGTGTGTGTGTGTGTGTGTGTATGTATTTATATACTTACATATATACACACACACACACATATATATAAACATACATATACCAAAGGCTTTTCCCCCTTATAAGGAAGGTAGCCAAAAAACAAATGCATAAAATCCACTCTCACCCATTCCATCCCCACATACTCTATTCCCATCCACTCCTCTCCCTCCCTCTTATCTTGGCTCCTCCAGGATGACGGATCGTCCCTGCATCTCGCCCACTACCCTGGGTCAGAAGTGTGACAAGACACAGTGCATCCATAGCAAGGCCACTTCATTAAATCGGCGACCCCTCCTCTTCCCTTTTGCAGAAATGGAAAAGATAGGTGGAAATCCCTTTGAGCTGTGTCAATTTATTTTGCACACACACTCCCTCACCCCCCATCCCCCACCCACTCTCCGTCATGCATCACAGCATCATCCATACACAACAATATTCCATTCACCCCTATCTTCTGTCTTCTCCCGTCTTTCCTCAACAGGCATTCCCCTCTTTCCCAATGCCCCTTTTACCACATCCATCCCATCCTTGACCACCCCCTCATGTTCACTCCTTTCCACCTCTGTTTTCCACACCTATTTTACTAATCTTTCTTCACTCATTCTTTCCATGTGTCCAAACCATCCCAAAACTTTTTCATCAACTCTATCTCCCAACTCCCTTTCCACCCCCATTCTCTTCCTCACCTCATTTCTCACTCTTTCCAGGCTAGTATATATATATATATATATATATATATATATATATATATATATATATATATATATATATATATACACACACACACACACACTTCAACGAACGGTAGGCTTAGAAGACGTTCTGAAGAAAATTGAAGTTTTGTGGATCCCAACGCAAAGAGAAGTGCCTATTGGATTTACAGGGTGGGGGGAAATTGCTCGTGGGGTAGTAGGAAAGTAGGGAAAGAGGAGAAGGGGAGGGATTACTGAGGGAAATGGAAGGAAATGAGGAAGGAGTAGACTTGGCCCAGGCAGACAGGCGAAAGGTAAACAAACGGCCCCCCGACGACGATGAAATGTCTAATAAAAATGTAAAGATTAGAAGTATAGATAAGAGCAATGCAGTAGAAAGTGATGAGAATATTTTCCAGGGATTTAAAGAGGGTGGGGGGGGGGACAAACAAACACCCCCCCCCCGACTGACAGGACTAGAAGAGAAGGTCGATAAGATGATCGAGGACTTGGAGCGTAGGTTCGGTCATGTTAACAGTATTCTACAAAGGGTTGAAAAATTGGAAGAACTAGAGAAGGCGAACAAAAACTTAACTGATGAAATAGAAAACCTGAAAAGACAGTTAAAAGAAGTAAAGGTGGAGAATGAGGAATTGAAGAGGAATAGTAAAGAAAACAGAGGGATGGAAGTCGATAAAAGAAAACAGTAAAGTTGCATTTACTGATATAATTAAACAGCAAATGAGAGAACAAACTGAATACTCATTTATTAAAGTGATGAGACAGAAGGAGAATATAGTAAGAGACTTAGCTGATAAAAAGAAATGTATAATTATATTAGGAATGGAAGAGAAACATAACCCAGATAGAACCTCAAGAACCAATGAGGAAAATGAAAAAGTAAGCAGTTTACTAAAATTAGTTCAGGAAGATGAACCAGAAATTATGAAGGAAATTGAGGAAAAATTCAGGCTCGGAAAGTATAGTACAGATAAGACCAGACCAATTAAGATTAAATTCAGGTCACAAACGACGGCAGAGAATATTTTATCCAAAACAGGGAAACTAGCAACAAGTGAACAATATAAAAAGGTATGGATAAAAAGGGAAATGAATAAAGAGGAAAGAGAGGAAGAAAAGCAGAAAAGACTTGAAGCTAAGAAAAAAAAACGAGAGCAGAACGGAGTCAGAGAAAGAGAGATTCTATTGGAGAGTAGTGAATATGAAACTAAGGCAGTTCGACATACAAGAGAAAAACAAAAGGGAAACAGAGAACACAATGGAAGTGACAGAAAACTAAGAGTGTCTTACACAAATATAGATGGATTAATAACAGGATTGAATGAGCTGAATTATTATTTGAAAGAAAAAGAACCGGACATAATGGGAGTTGTAGAAACAAAATTAAAAGGTCCACTACCACCCAACAGTGTAGGACATGATGCATATAATTATTGGATTAAAAACAGAGAGAAAAAGCAAGGTGGTGGAGTTATGTTCCTGACTAAGAATGATATAAACGTGAAGGGTGTCATATATGGAAAGAATACAGTAGAGATGATTATGATAGAAGTGGAAGACAGAGATAAGAAGAGCAGAAAATTTGTGATAAATTATGTGCCTCCGAAAACAGCCTGATGGGAGGAGAGTGAACATAAAAGTATGTTAGAGGACACAAAGATAACATTAAATAAAATAATGGAAGATGGAGGAAGAATAGTTATAATGGGCGACTTTAATTGCAAAGAAATCTGCTGGGAAGAAATGACAGTAAAGGGTGGAGACGGCTCATGGGGAAACGCTCTACTTGAGATGATTACTGACCATACAATGACACAATGGATACAGGAGAACACCAGGTATAGAAATGAAGAAGAACCATCGAGACTAGACTTAATAATTACATCTGAACCTAGAATAGTGGACAAGATTGAATATAAAACACCAATAAGTAAAAGTGACCACATATTGATTGAACTGGAACTTAATGAAGAAAAATGTATAAAAAGAAATGAGCAATATAGAAAAGGAAGAATGATGTATGAAAAAACAAACTTTGATAAAATAAGAGAATTCTTTCAACAAGAAAACTGGGAAGAAATATACAAAGAAGAAACAACAGTGGAAGAGAAATGGAATATTTTGACAAAAATTTACAAAAAAGGAGTGGAAAAGTATGTCCCAAGACAAAAACAAGAAAAAGAATATGTAAAATGCTGGTACAACAAAAGTTGTAGGGAGTTAAAAGACAAAAGAGACAAAGCCTGGACCAGATGGAAAAAAGACAGAAGGCCTGAAAAATGGAAAATATATACCGGTTATAGAAATGAATATGTACAAACGTGCAGAGAGGAAAAGAGAAAATATGAAAAAGATGTAATAGAAAAGTGTAAAGATCAACCAAAACTATTCTACAGATTTGTAAACAATAAACTGAAAAACAAACAAGACTTGGAGAAATTAAGACAAGAGGGAGTTGAATACACTGAGGAAATGGAAATGGCGGAAATTATGAACAAACATTTTTTAAATCAGTGTTTACAAGGGAGAACATACAACCTGAAGAGATTGAATGGAAAGAGAAAGTCCCCCCTATGGAAGAAATAGAAGTAACAAAGAATGAAATATTGACACACTTGAGTAATCTTGATGTCAGAGAATCGCATGGACCAGATGATATAGCAAACTGGATTCTGAAAGAATGCAGGAATGAACTGGCAGACAAAATACATAGCATACTAAACAGTTCCTTGAAAGAAGGAAAAGTTCCAGAAGATTGGAAAAAAGCAAATATAGTACCTATATATAAAGGAGGAAATAAAGAAGAACCTACAAACTATAGACCAGTCTCTCTAACAAGTACAATAGCAAAAATTTGTGAAAGGGTTATCAAAAGTAGATGGGTAAAATATTTAGAAAAAAACAAAGGCAATTTGGATTCAGACAAGGACGATCATGGGTCACCAATTTAATATGTTTCTATTCAAGGCTAATAGATATAATACAAGAAAGAGATGGATGGGCTGACTGTGCATTTCTAGACCTAAAGAAAGCTTTTGACAAAGTACCACATAAGAAGTTACTTAAGAAATTAGAAACTGAAGGAGGAATACAGGGAAAACTACTAAATTGGATGGAAGACTTTTTGCAAGAAAGAAAAATGAGAGTAGTGATAAGAAACCAGCACTCAAAATTGGATGAAGTAATAAGCGGTGTTCCGCAGGGAACAGTTCTGGCCCCAATAATGTTTGCTATATATATTAATGATATGGATGAAGGAATTGAAAGCTATATGAGCTTCTTTGCAGATGATGCAAAACTACTGAAAAGAGTGAAAACTGAAGAAGATTGTGAATCACTACAGAGAGACCTAAATATAGTACAGGAATGGAGTAGGAAGTGGGAGATGGAGTTCAATACAAAAAAGTGTAGTATAATGGAATTTGGAAAAAGCAAAAACAGAATAACAGGAACATATAAATTGGGAGAAGAAGGAATAAAAAAAGTAGAAAATGAGAAGGACCTGGGAGTCATTGTTATGAATAATATGTCACCTGAGAAACATATAAATAAGATTTTTGGAGAAACTTATTAATTAATAAGAACAATCAAAGTTGCATTTACATACCTGGATGAAGAAATGGTGAAGAAAATCCTAATCACCCTGATAAGACCAAGATTGGAATATGCAGCAACGATATGGTCACCAAGTACAAAAAAAAATGTATAAAAAAAATTGAAAGAATACAAAGAGCAATTACAAAACTGGCACCAACACTCTCAAAACTATCATATGAAGAGAGACTAGAAAAACTTGAACAACAGACACTAGAGCAAAGAAGAGATAGAGGAGATTTGATAGCTATTTACAGAATCATGAAAGGCATAGAAATTACTGATAGAGAGAATCTGATAAAATGGGATGACAGAAATACAAGACACGGAAAGAAAATAAAAAAAGACAGCTATAGAAGAGACTTGAAAAAGAACAGCTTTCCTCACAGAGTAATAAACAGTTGGAACAAGTTAGATGAGAAAGTGGTGTGTGCAAAAACAATACATGAATTTAAAAATAGTTTAGATAAAATGAGATATGAAGACGGGACCCCACGAGCATAGCTCCCCTTCCCGTAAAATACAACTAGGTAAATACAACTAGGTAAATACACACACACACACACACACACACACACACACACACACACACACACACACACACACACACACACACATATATATATATATATATATATATATATATATATATATATATATATATATATATATATACATGTGGCAAGTTGGGTTTGGCGTGTATCCTGAGCACGCCATGCTCCTTTGTTCAAGGGTTCCAGCGTCTCTTCAAGGGTTAACTCCGCCCCATATGAGGTCACGTGACTGTAGGCCTAGGAGGTGATTGGACAGCGCGCATAGCCAGGAAGCCGGCTCGCATCTGGGGCAACCCAGCTCAGGAGAGAGGTCAATGAGATCTAAGCAGGCCACGAAGCCAGTCACGGCGTGCTAGCTCCAAGAGTAAGGTTGCTCCAACAAAGAGTAAGTACAAGCTTGCTTGCCCCATTTTGCCACATTTCACTCTCCTGTAGTCTGCCTCCAAAAACATGCAAGCAGTTTACATAATAAAGTAGAGCCAACACACCAGTGTTTTAGTCAGCCTCACAACCACTCGGCTACACTACCATAGTGGTGGCGACGGTGGTTAGAGGTGACACGCTCTATTATTCCTTAACTCAGTGAACATATTTACAAATAACAATTTACACTGATAGGATTACTCAGTGAACGCAAGGAGTGATAACAAGAAATTTCAATATGTACAAGCGTACCCCTAACACCCACGTGGTTGGACCTGTGAGTCAACAGACCAGAGCGCTGTAGGCGACGGCGGATATTCCATTATTCCTCTCGTCGGGCGTAAGCCATCACCCGATGAGTGGCCTCCCTGCATGCACTGATGTTCAATCATGGCTTAGTCTCTTAGAGGAACGGTGGTCCCCAGAGGTACCCGATTCAGACAAGATTGCTGTTACCCAGCAGAAAACTGCTGGCGACGCCGGAGTAGCCGCTCGTCTAGCCAGGGGTAGGCATCCTAATGACTGGGAGGCTTTTAAGCTCTCCTTTAGCAACTTTTTTTTATTCGCCCACCTCGGCGGATTCGATTGCCAACCGGCTAGCTGAGGCCGCGATGAAACCCTCGGAGACGCTCACATCCTTTGCACTGAGGTTGGCTGACATGGTCGCGTCCTATGCCGTTTACCACCCGGAACGGGAGGACCATGCCGTTTTTACGGCTGTGACTAGGCTTAAGGGTCCGTCAGGGGCAATTATTCGAAAAAATCTGGTACATGAACGAATTTTAGGAAAACATTTAAAAAGAATCTCTATGATGTTGGCAACACTCCTACAAAGTTATAGAGCTGTATTTCGTTTCTATCTTTTTATACAGAATAAAATAGATAAATTATTGGCAACCTCTGGCAACCCCATTGCGTATCAAATATTCTGTATATTGGAATAGCGTTAATTTTTTCTATAGCTATTTTGTTTTTTGCTACGGAATTGTGTTTATGGAGGTATTTAGCAACTCCTCCCACAAGCATAGATCCAGAAATAGCACACATCAGGGCATCAGTACCCATCCAAACGTCAAAGTGAGGTCACGTTCTTTTGAAGCTCTCACCGTGCTTCATATTTTTGATTCCTCACTGTAATTTCTTGCGGTAATCATGGCAAGATTGACGAAAAGCCAGCGAGCAAGGAGGAAGAATGCAGTGAAGGCCCTTGCGTGCCAGATGAAGAAACGAGAAGGAAAAAAACAAACAAACGAAGAGGACAGCATCCAACAATGTTGGTTATAAAGAAGGATTTGTTGTTCCTCTTCTTGAAGAACCCTACACCCATATTCATAAGTCTGCCCTCGAAGGAAGAGACAAGAAACGAGAGGAGAAAAAAAGTGAAAAGTAAAAGTGGTAAAGTGACCAAAAGCGGGGAGTATGGGGCTGGGGCCTTTTAAAAATGTCGCGCAAAATTTAAATGCCTTCTCATGTACATTTAATGTTTTTGTTCTTTTTGTTGTTATTTCTTCGGTTGTTCTTGATGGATTTTTGTAATTTTTGTTTCATTTGAAAGATAAAATTATGCTCTTTATTTCCTATATTAAAAAATAAAAGAAATTTTATTCTATTTTATTTTTTCTATTTATGAAACCTGAATTTTGCAGCATCTTTGAAATGTTCAGAAAAGAAAATTCACAAAAAATCAGAGGTATAAGTTTGGTCAAATGTACAATATAACAAATATTCCCCAGAATCTAAGCTTGCAATATATACCAAGCTTAATTATGTGGAAGGATTTCCATATGATTAATTACAGCTTCATTAAACTTCATTATAACTTCATTATATCTTCACTACACTTTATATATACATGTGAGGAATACAATACCCAGGGGAATTATAGACAAATGTAAATGGTAATTATACCTAAGTTCATCAAAGAGATTCAAAAAGTTATAGGACATGCTCCCTTATAAAGCAACCTGACGGTCCCTTAAGCGGGCAATGCCGGCGCAGTTCGCAAGCACCCTCACTCGCGAACAGGAATCTTTCATCATGGGTGTCCTCCATGCGGCCATTGATTATGTACACCAACACAGTCTAAATGTGAAAACTGTTTCACAACCACCCATGCCATCGTATCCTATTTCTACATTACACAGGGTCCGCCACTCTTCCTCGCCTCGCAATTCGCGAGAGTCCGAGGCGCATCCTCGCCATTCGCGGGAGACAGAGGTGCGGCCTCGAGAGGAAGACACCTACTCTCCTCACAGGGCCGGGGGACACAGGAACACGTGGAAGCGCAACCGTGGCCGTGGTAATCAAAACAGGTGGCGCCCATATTGCACCCATTGCAGGAAAGTGGGACACTTGATTGACACTTGCTATTTTCGCCTACGTGGTCACACAAGCACGTGTTGCCAGACCTGCGGAGGTGCAGGTCGGGTAAGGAAGGCTGACACCAGTGTCGGTCATGATGGCAAGTTGGGTTTCGCCGGGAGTGGCATGTCAAAAAAATGACAAGGTAACTGTCGATTAGGAGACGCCCGTGGAAATTGTCCACGTCGACTTTTCCGGCCCCCATGGTGCTGGAGGAGGTTTGGCCATGGTGGCAGTTACATTGTTCGAGCCAAACGCTACTCAGTCCGTTTGCGCTCTCCTGGACACGGGAGCGGCGGTGTCTCTTATTCATAAGAGCGTCCTGCCTGTTATCACGAAAGGCTCCCAGGTTGGTGAAACTAGAATCATAGTAGCCGATGGTTCAGAGCTGCCTAATCTTGGCAAGGTTACCGTTAGGTTTGGTCTAGCGGGTTTCCAGTTTGAACATTCCTTCTTCATAGTCCCTGCTGAGGGACTTCCTGCTAAGTTGATTTTGGGAATTGATTTCTTTGCTGCGCACAATGTGACTTTAACATTCCGTCCATTAACATTCAAAGTCGAGGGCAAGGACATTCCGGTAATCTTTGCAGGGACGGCTGATTACATAACACCAATGCTCACCTTGTGCGAGGAGAGCCAGAGTCGTCAGGGGGTAAGTGAGGCAGCCACGTTCCCGGTTAAAACCATCGAGGCTCATTGGGTGCCAGGTTTCTCAGGCGGAACACTGGGACTAGTATTAGAGAGGGCAGACAAGCTCGCTCCCGCGGGTCAGGCCGTCTCGGCGCTGTTCACGGCACGGACATACGCCGAAGGTGCCAGCCTGCTCGGCCAGGGAGTAGTAGAGCTGCTCAGGACGGAAGATGGTAAGGCTTGGTGCAAAGTCCCATTTCTGAACTTAGGCCCTGATACCCTTGAGATCCAGAAAGACCACGTGGTTGGGGAACTTACCCTCTTAGGGGAGATCGCGCTGGTAGATGGCGGAACTAACGTATCAGTGGGAACGGTGCAGGCGTCCAGGGAAGTGGATAGCTCACGCGATGGTAAGCTACGACAGGAAGTAGGGAAATTTTTCCCAAATATAAATAGCAGGGAAAGTCTAGCTTTGACCGCTTTGGTGGTCAAATATGGCAATGTTTTTGCCTTACCAGGGGATCCACTTACCGTGACGCCTCACTTCTTCCATGAGATTAGGACCATTGGACCGCCGGTATACCGCAAATCTTATCCCGTTCCTGAGAAATACAGGGAAGAGATACGGGAATAGATTGGGGATATGCTTCGTAAGGGGATCATCCGCCCATCCCGTTCCCCTTACAATGCTCCCGCCGTTTCAGTAGTGAAGAAGGATAAGACCATTTGCCTGTGTCTCGATTTTCGAGCGCTAAATCAACACGTGGTCGATGATAGGTTCCCTCTTCCCCATATCGACTCGATGTTGCGGAGTCTCGGCGCCAGTGTCATATTTTCACTGTTAGATCTTAAACAGGGGTATCTCCAAATCCCGCTGGTGGAGAGCAGCTGCGAGAAAACGGCGTTCTCGACGCCCGAGGGTCACTACGAGTTTACGTCTCTTCCTTTTGGGTTAAAAGACGCCCCATCCTGTTTTTAAAGGGTGATGAACCAGGGGCTGACGGGGCTGTTAGGGTGCGATGGTGTACATGGACGATATCATTGTTCTGGGAACATCTTGGGACGACCACTTCAAGAACCTTGAGGATGTCCTTCAGAGGTTGCAAGAGGCGAGCCTCTCATTGAGACTGGAGAAATATAATTTCTTCCAGAAGGAGGTCGCCTACCTAGGGCATGTAATATCCCAGGAGGGGATAAAGCCTCAACCAGAGAAGGTCCGAGCCATCAAAACTTTCCCACAGCCAGCGCGTCAGAAAGAGCTGCTTTCCTTCTTGTGATTAGCTGGATATTACAGGAAATTTATTCCAAACTTTGTCGAGATTTCGCTGCCTCTAGTGGATATGATGAAGGGTGACGTAGCTAGGAAGCACAAGGATCGTGAGTTTGGTCCATGGACGCCTGCTCAGGTACATGCATTTGAGTCCCTCAAATCCCATTTGTCCTCCACGGTGGTCCTCCCTTACCCCAATTTTGCGAAACCTTTCTTGCTCACCACTGACGCCAGCGCTTCGGCGATTGGGGGCGTGCTTCAGCAAGAGGACGAGGGAGGTAGGAGACGCCCACTCTCCTATTTCAGTCGCACTCTTAATGAGCACGAGAGACGGTATAGTACCGTTGAAAGAGAAGCGTTAGCGGCGGTCTACGGTCTCACGATAAATCGCCCTCTAATCATGGGATATCCGGTTAGACTATTGAGCGATCACAGGCCTTTGGTCTGGCTCTTCACTGCTAAGGGCACCAACACTCGGATCCTCCGGTGGCAAATGGCGATCGCCGACTTCGATCTTGAAGTCAACTATATCCCAGGGAGATTGAACATCGTCGCTGACGCGCTCTCTAGGATACGGGGAGCAGACCACCCTACAGATGATTTCATAGTGTCGGCCATAACCACGGGTGGCCAAAGAGACTCAAACACTGAGGAGGACACCGTCATATGGAACCAACTAGCGATCCGGAAGGAGCAGGATGAACACCCTGATTGGGGTAAAATAAAGGACTACCTTAAGGGGGCCACGACAGTAGAGCCAAGGGTCCCACGCTTGATAATGCCGATCAAGGAGTTTTGTCTCCTCCCGGACGGACTCCTATATCACTCACGCAGGAATGCGTACCAGTTGGAGGAACTTCGCCTGGTATGCCCTGAAGGAGCAAAGGCAGCAGCCTTACGTATTGCCCATTGCCTTCCTGTGGCAGGTCATGGCGGAGTCCAAGTCACTTTGGACCAGCTGCAATAGTTCGCCTTTTGGCCTAAGATGTCGGAGGATGTAAAGACATATGAAAAGACATGCAAAATCTGCATTACTTGTAAGCCCTCATATGATCTCCCAGATCCACTCAGACAGTTTCCTGACGTGAAAGGTCCGTTCGAGAGAGTGCACGTTGATCTCATAGGACCATTAACCACCACTTTAGACGGTGCGAAGTACACACTTACAGTAGTTGAGGTACTAACCCGCTTCTTGGTCGCTGTACCCATAAGTTCCAAAGAAGCGCGGACAGTAGTTCGGGCTTTCATGTGCTAGCCATACATGGTGCTCCCAATCAAGTGATCTCAGACGGGGTAGGGGAATCATGAACGAAATGTTCAAGGAGGTATTGGAAATGGCGAACATCAAACATCACAAGATAACGCCATATCACCCGTCGAGCAACGGAATAGTTGAGAGGGTGAATGGGACCATTATTAAAATCTTACAGTCCCTTGTCCAGGACAACCAGACAGGCTGGGATCAGATGCTCCCTCTGGCAGTATTAGTCTATAATTCAGCATACCATAGAGTCCTGCAAGATTCCCCGCATTCCCTTCTTTTTCACAGTGACCCCGTTCTACCGATGTCTGAGTTCACCAAGCCAAGCACCCCTTGGTACAATACTGAAAATTTGGCTGCTGAAACAATGGCATTGGCCAACTCATGCTTTGATAGATGCCAAAAGTTCACTGAGGCTGCAACAGTTGAGAGGCACACAAAAAGACCAAGGGCAAGGATAAAACAGCTCGCCCTCGGTGATAGAGTATACGTCACCGCCAGACACACGCAAGGAGTGGCAAAGAAACTCCAGCCTCTGTACTAGGGCCCATATAGGGTGATTAAAAAGGTTAGCGATGTAGTATACCGCATTAAGCACATTTGCTCAGCCCGGGAGTTCTGTGTCCACACAGACAGGATCAAGCAAGAAGGAAACCTCTCAGTGTGCGAAAATAAGAATGTAAGGAGAGCGTTCCCCACACATGAGAAGGAACTCCCAGACCTACTAGAGGATAGTGATTGCCTACCTCATAAGTAGCGATTCTACGCAAGCTAAGTAACCTCTCCGTGTGCGAAAACACAAACGCTAGAAGCGCGTTCACCACACGTGAGAAGGAATTCAAACCTACCATCAGTGGGAAGAGGATAATGACTGCCTACCTCATAAGTAGCGATTCTACGCAATCTAAGTAACCTCTCCGTGTGGGAAAACACAAACCTAGAGGCGCGTTCACCACACGTGAGAAGGAATTCAAACCTACCATCAGTGGTAGAGACTTTTTTTTTTTCCGAACCTACCTTCATTGGTAGCGACCAGGTAACCTTTTTCTTTCTTTTTGTTATTCATAACGTGTTTCCCTAATGTTGGCAATTGTCATGAGATAAATAGTTCATTACATATTCCTTGTGAGTGTGATCCGCTCATAACCCCACCCCCCTATGCAAAGATTTCTGCCGTTGTTGATTTCTACAGATCTGCAAGGAGCAAGCCAGCAGCGAAATGCCCTTTGGCATCCTGTGCGTCGGAGATAGGCCAGCAGAGAGAACACACGCCTGCACCCCTCGCCACATCGCTTCGACGGGGGACGTGCCGCACTTCCAGAGCCAAGGGGTTTGGCGCGTACCCTGAGCACGCCATGATCCTTTGTTCAAGGGTTCCAGCGTCTCTTCAAGGGTTAACTCCGCCTCATATGAGGTCACGTGACTGTAGGCCCAGGAGGTGATTGGACAGCACGCATAGCCAGGAAGCCGGCTCGCATCCGGGGCGACCCGGCTCGAGAGAGGTCAATGAGATCTAAGCAGGCCACGAAGCCAGTCACGGCGTGCTAGCTCCAAGAGTAAGGTTGCTCCAACAAAGAGTAAGTACAAGCTTGCCCCATCTTGCCACATTCCACTCTCCCGTAGTCTGCCTCCGAAAACATATAAGCAGTTTACATAATAAAGTAGAGCCAACACACACCAGTGTTTTAGTCAGCCTCACACCCACTCGGCTACACTACCATATACATACATATCACATACACCGAAGGCTTTTCTCCCACTTATAAGGGAGGTAGCCAAAAAAAACAAAGGTATAAAACCACTCCCACCCATTCCAACCCTATCACACTCCACTCCCCTCCACCCTCTTCCCGCCCTTTTATCTTGGCACATCCTGGATGAAGGGTCATCCCTGCATCTTGTCCACTGCCCTGGGTTAGAAGCAGTGTCACAAGACACAGCACATCCACAACAAAGCCGCTTCATTAAATCGACGACCCCCCCCCCTCTCCGTCTCCTCATGCAGAAAAGGAGATGGGGAGAAATCCCTTCGGGCTACGTCAATTTTTTTTTCACACGTATTCCCTCACCCCCCATCCCCCATCCATTCCACCTCATACATCATAACATCATCCATATAAAACCATTCTCCATTCACCCCTGTCTTCTGTCCTCTCCTGTCCTTCCTCAATAGACATTCCTCTCTTCCCCAATGTCCCTTTTACCCCATCCATCCATCTCATCCTAGGTCGCCCCATCATGTTCACTCCTTTCACTTCTGCCTTCCACACCTCTTTCACTAGTCTTTCTTCACTCATTCTTTCCATATGTCCAAACCATCCCAATACTCTTTCATCAACCCTATCTCCCAACTCCCTTTCCACCCCATTCTCCTCCTCTTCTCATTTCTCACTCTATCCAGCCTAGTAACTCCTCTCATACTTCTCAGACACCTCATCTCAAACACAGTCAAACTCCTTTCTTCCTCTCTTATGATCCATGTTTCTGTCCCATACGGTGCTGTTGGTACAATTACTCCTTCATACAATCTCCTCTTAGCATCCATTCCCAAATGTCTATTTCTCATTACACTTTTTAATCCCCCAAGGCATTTACTAGCTTCTCTCAATCTACATTCTACCTCCACCTCCATTCCTCCCTTTCCTGCCACATTTGCACCCAAGTATCTAAAACTATCCACTTCCTCCAGTCTCTCTCGCTCAATACTCACTTCCAGTCTGCTGCCACTTTCACCCCTTGTACATCTCATAACCTTACTTTTACCCACATTTATCTTCAACTTCCTTCTTTCACACACTTTCCCAAACTCTGTCACTAACTTCCTCAATCCCTCCTCTGATCCTGCTACAAGCGCAGTGTCTTCCGCAAACAACAGCTGGCCTCCCATTTTTCTCCACTTTCTTTAACCATCTCTAATCCCTGACCCACCACCCTTGCATTTACCTCTCACACCACATCATCCATGTATAAACTGAACAGCCAGGGTGACATAACACCTCCCTGACGAAGTTCCACCTTTACCTCACTCTCTCTATTTCTAATATTGACACACACTCTATTACTCTCGTAAAAACTCTTGACAGCTCCTAAAAGCTTCCCTCCTATCCCGTATATCTGCAATACCTCCCACAGTGCCTTCCTGTCTACCCTGTCATAAGCCTTTTCCACATCCATATAAGCCCAAAAATATCCTTAACTTTTCCTATAGCTTTATATAGATATAGATATAATGTATGTATACATATATGTCTTGCTGCATTGCATTTGACCCAGGGCAGTAGAGAGATGCAGGGATGACCCATCATCCATGAGAAACTGAGGTGGGAGGGGTGAAAAGGGTGGTGGAGGGGAGTGAAACAGATACATGCCTTAATTTAATTACCTACCATATTCAGGAGGAAAAGCTCTTGGTACATTGATAGATATATATATTCATATGTATGTATATATGTGTATATATCACGTGAAAACCACAGTAGGAGCAATAAAGACTGGAGATAGGGAATCTATTTTGATTGCAAACTGCAATCCTCTTCAGTAGATATAGAGCAGAAAGAGAGTGCTGTTTAATTAGCACACTTGACAAAAATGGGGGGAACATTGGGAGAGGTCCTTACCCTATGCTGCTTACTCAGCTCACTTGGTATGTGGGGTCAGGAGGCAAATGGCTTTTGACTAAACTTGTGATAAATAATCCTGATATTATGTCCAGGGACCATTGCCCCTTCAAAATGTTCATGTTGGGTTGATATTCAATGATAACTGATTCAACCATTTTTCTCCAGAACCACATCTAGACTTGTATATGAGCTTAGCTTTGTCCCAATCTAAAAAATGGTTGAATTGTTTAACATGTTGGAACACCGCTGAGCTTTCTTGTCCAAAGGCTTTTTCCCCCCTTACACGGGAGGTAGTCAAAAGATGAAGGCATAGAAACCACTCCCAACCATTCCATCTCCTATATACTTCACTCCCCTCTAACCTCTTCCCTCCCTCTTATCTTGGCACCTCCTGGATGACAGGTAATCCCTGCATCTTGTCCACTGCCCTGGGTCAGAAGCAGTGTCGCAAGACGCAGCACATCCATAGCAAGGCTGCTTCATTAAGTCGACGACCTCCCCTCTCCATCCCCTCATGCAGACACAGTATAGGCCACTAAAAATCAAACTATGGTCTCAAATGATAGCTGAAGAAATACTATTCAAAATCAGCAAAGCTGGCAATAATGAAAATTACAAAAATGTATGGCTAAAAAAAGAAATGAACCACGAGGAAAAGACAAAGAAGAGACACTTAAAATGGAAGAGAGAGAAAAAATGAGAGAACGGAGACTGATTTTTTTTTTTTTTTTTTTTTTGAGTACTGGATCTAAGGCTGAGAAAATGGTACATAATTTTTTTTTTTAATTAATATATACTAACAGACTCCATGATTTCAGGACTAAAATAATTCAACAACCATCTGTCAGTAGAGAAACCAGACATAATGGGAATGGGACCTTTCGCAGTCAGGCTCGTAGTTTCCTATTAGCGCTAGAATTTTCAATTGTGTGGGAATTCACGGGGCAAAGGGGTGACTTAGCTAATTTGGAAACCGATATTAAGAAAAAAATACGACATAAATTGCTGCATAAATGTATTTAAAATTTAAAACATGACTCTTAATGTTATAATTTTTACTTACTGGTGTGTGATAAGGCTTTGTTAATCTAATTATAAGATAAAACTAAAAATAGGTAATTATTTTTACTGAAGTAAGTGTAAGCAGTAAAAATTAGAGGATGTCGATTTCGGTTTGTGGAATTTATCTAAGAGTGTCGAAAAATAATGGATATCACTGTCACGTCCTGTATATGAAGATAATCAGTGAGATAAAATATAACAACAGTGGTGGCGGACGTACGAGTATTTGATGCGCGATGTATTGAAGCGATGAGTTGAAAAACGTCGCAGCGCTGCGCAGTGTGTCAACAGTTGAAGGGAAAGGAAGCACGCGCTCTGCTTCGCTCTTCTAGTTTCGTACAATGGCACAAGCAACTTCCGCAAAGCCTTTCGAGTGGACGAAGACTATTATCTTACATTACATTAAGCTACTAAAGCAGTACCCAGCCATTTGGAATATCAAGTGCAAAGAATATAAGATGAGAAATATAAAAAGTACAAACATCGAAAGCTGACTTCTTTTCTTTAACAAAATGTAATGTGCGGAATGAAGACATTACCAAAAAACTTTCTACCCTGAAAACACAGTTTCACAGGGAAATGACTGCCATCAATGCATCAAAGAAGTCTGGTGTTGGCACGAAAAATGTATACACTCCAAAGCTGTGGTGGTTTAATGATTAAATGAGTAGAGCGTCGGCAGACATTCTCTTCCCGTGAAAGCCAAATGATGACTGAGATCTGGTTGTTCGCGTAAGGTATATCGCAGTGGTGCAGTTTGTCCGGACGCTAGTGTTATGGTATCAACACGACTACTGCATCAAATCGCTGATGCGTGACGGGGCTTTAGTAATCGTACCGGAAAAAAGTCTTCGATACAAAAATATATTTTCTATACATTACATAGATTTGAGTATTGCTTGGTGCATTCAATTGAAAGTATATATCAGTATATGTCCATTGAAGTCGGTAGAAAATGACAAATTGCTTGGCTTGATACAATTATAGGCTGTTTTACGAATATCATCTGTAATTATAAATAGAGGCTCAAAGAATGCTATATGCCGTTTGCAATCATGAAATTAATTGACTTGAATTTTAGACACAATAATGTGCAACGATATACCTCTGTAAGTCTATAATACTTGCCCCAAAAAGTAATTATTTTTCGGCAAGAATTACAAAATCTGGCGGTGTCTGGTATCAAATCTCTCACTGCGAAAGGTCCCATTGTGGAGACAAAATTAAAAGGTCACTACCATCAAATACAGTGGGACAAGGTCCATACAACCATTGGGTGAAAAACAGAAGAAACAGGGTGGAGGGGTCATGTTTTTGACTAAGAAAGGCTTAAATGTGACAAAGATAACAAAAGGTAATAATAAAGTCGAAATCAGAGACATGAAAGTAGAAAATTTGTAGTAATATACGAGTACGTGCACCCCCAAAACACAGTCTTGGACAAATGGTGATCATTCCAAAGTGTTGGAAGACACAAAGAATGCATTAATTGAATTACTGAAAGAAGGAGGAAACATAGTAATTGTTGACGCAAATTCCTGGACAGTGGAAGAAGGTGGTAGAAGAGGTGGTGTGGGTAACACGTACCTTAAGTGATTGATGAAGGGAGGGGGAAGATAGCTGCAGTTGGGGAACCGAAGTCCAGGCGATTTGTATCACATCTCGGGACCACTCGCCTTCCCTCCAAGGCAAGCGTGAGAGTAGATCAAAGAGGGAGGAGGGGTATGATGGGACAACTCATTAAGTGAACCGTCCTAGGCTAATGAAACCCAGAACTCCTATTGTGAGTTTTAATGAATTGAATAATTAAACACTAGAAATATGCTACTTGACATTAAATAAGGGTTTTAACAGTTGGATTCACACATACATCCTATCTATCCTATCTCCCTGCGCGCCTATCTAGGGGTCCTATCTAGTAAATACTCTTTGTTACTTGCTATTATCCTTAGAGGGTCTCTGCTGGGTGAGGGGATGACTTCCATGGGGTACTTTTCCTCGTTCTGGCAGGATGCTTTTGCTATTGAAGGATATCGGTGTTGTCGATCACGGCGGGAACCCGGGTCATCCTTTGTGATTAGCCTCGTAGAGGGGGAGCGGGTTTGAACACGTAGGGGGCTTCTTGTATTCGCTATCCAGTTCCTTTCAGGTCAGTGTCCCGAGGAAAGGGGTACAGGTACGTACGTGACCCCTTGATACACGAATGATTTGTTCACTGGAGGCTGGATGCCTCTAGTCACTATTCACATCCCCATGATGGTCGGGATGTCACACACAGCACTCCACCTGATAAGTTTCGGAAGGGGATTTGTCCCGCAATTACTCTTCGAATGTCTACAGTGCGTAAGCGCTCACTTAAGGATGTAAATCTTTAATAGCCACATGAGGGAGGATAGGGCGCGATTGGGCTCTCAAGGACGTGAGCGGCCCGAACCTCCCTGATTGACCCTAATGGATAGACTGACCTCTGTCTCGCGGCATGTGAGGTCGTGATGCCCGCTAGCCGGCTTCCGACGTTGCCAATAGTTCTATGTCTCCGTCCCTAGTTGCGAAGGGTACTACGGATAATGTTCATGTGGGAGATGACACAGTTCCAATTGTTCCATGAGGTAGACACTGTTCACGAGCGGGTTAGATACAATCCTAATTATTCTAATTGCCTAGCTTAAAACAAATATGTGGCAGCGCGCAGGGGGGGGGGAGGGGGTGTGTTTGGGCGCTTTGTTTGGGCGCGAAAACCGTTGAGCTTGGCTATGAGAACACGAATCAAAAGGGAGGGGGTGTTTCTAGATAATTAGAAGTCTCTCCCTTCGTTAAGGCACTGAGATTGATTGTCAAAATGGCACGACAGTTGAAGAGGATAACGAGGAGGAGAAAGGACAGGATGTAGCTACTAGAAGTCTTAAGGACTCTGGTAATTCCCCCGAGTATAGGGGATGAAGGGCCGTAACGGTGAGAAATCAGACGAGAAAATGGGAAGGGGAGACAGCGAGCCGGGTGTCACAATTTCAAAAATTGTGACAATTGTGGGTGACTTTAATTCAAAAGAAATATGTTGGGAAGAAATGACAGCGAAAGGTGGAGAAGACCTTTGGGGAAATTTACTAATGGATATGACCAGTGAATACAAATTGACTCAATCGGTAAAGGAAAATACCAGGTATAGAAACAATAAAGAGCCATTGAGACAAGATTTGCAAAGTATTACAAAGGTGGAGCATGCCGACAGGCGACCTTTTGGTCTATAACTAGGTAGGATGCGAAAAAATTATGATAAAATTATAATATAAATAACAATAAATAAATGGATATAATTGAATAATATACAAACAGGTAAATAATAAGTTATAACAAATTGACAGATAACTAATAATAAATGAAAAGCAAACAATAAACAAACAGACAATAACAAACAAATAATATAAATGGTAGGCATTACAGGATCTTGCTTAGGTGTTTATTTAAACAAAGCTTAAAGCTTCGGGCTGAACTACATTGCACTGCCTCTGCAGGAAATTTATTCCATTCATTATCTACATGGCGAAGTTGTTTCTACTCACTTTCAGATTGAATCTATTTCCTGATAGTTTGAGACCATTTTCTCTTGTCGGATTCTCATTCAATGTGAAAATTTTGTCACTTTTGATGTCATTTCCATTTAGAATCTTAAAAACCTGAATCAAGTCACCTCTGAGTCTACGCTTTTTTAAGGAAAACAAATTCATATGTTTTTGATATTTGGAATCGGCTTTGTGGCTCACTGTTGTACTTTTTCCAATCTGTCAAGGTAATGAGATTCGGCAACCATATGGAAACAGCATATTCTAAATGTGGATGAACTAACGATTTATATAGCTTGTTAATTAGAGATGGACTTTTGAAGTCAAAAGATCACGCAATCAGTCCTAGAATCTTATTTGCTTTCTCGGAGGCTGAAATACATTGCTTAGATGATTTGAGATCGTTACTGATAATTACGCCGAGATTCTTTTCACTATTCACTTTTGTTAACGAATTTCCAAATAACTTGTAATCGTACTTACTGTTATTTTTACCAATGTCCATAACCTTGCATATACTTATGTTAAATTTTATTAGCCACTTTTCAGACCATTGCTGTAATAAATCTAAATCTTCTTGAATATCTAATTGATTTAAGTGATCATTTGCCATTCCGCACAGTTTTGTATCATCAGCAAATTTGGAGGCAGTAGATTTTAGTCCGTGGTCTATATGATTTTTATATATTATGAATAGAAGTATCCCAAGAACGGAACCCTGAGGAACTCCACTTGAACCATTTTGCCATCTAGAAGTTTTTCCATTTAAAACAAAACTCTGTTTTTTATTATTCAACCAATTACTAGTCCAACTTAATAGGCTACCACTTATTCCGTGTGAAGCTAATTTAGTAAGTAGCCTTTCGTGGGGGCGATATCAAAGCTTTTGCAAAGTCTAGATATATTAAATCTATTTTGTTTCTTTTGTCATAATTCGAGATGACTGTGTTGTAGAATTTGAGTAAGTTACGCAAGAACGTTTCTGTCTGAATCCATGCTGGCTATCATCAGTTACTTTCTGAATGATGTTCGATAGCATCTCTGATGATAGTTTCCAGCACTTTTCCTACAATTGAAGTTAAACTTGTCGGCCTATAGTTAATTGGTTTCTTTTTGTCACCTTTTTTGAATATGGGAGTAATGTTAGCTAGCTTCCATTCTCTTTGGGCATCTCCCGGATATGATAGATTTTTTGAAAATTTCTAATGGAACAACAATAATTTTTAATTTCCTTTAAGATTCTTGAATGTCAACCATTAGGCAACTTTGAGTTTCTCTATACACCTTTTATTTTTGTCTTTTGTTATATATTAAATCTTTCTGTATTATTACATAACTTTGACAATCATTTGGCGCACCCGAGGACTTGTATTTCGTATAAGCCTGTGTCTTTTTAGCAATGCTTTTTTCAGTTTCTTTGTCAAGTCATTTTGGACGAGCCTGATTTTGGAGGCATCTGTCCTTAAACGGGACGTAAGTATGAATAATTTAATATTTACATCAGAGCCTGAAATCGTGGATAAAATTAAATACAAGACACCAATTGGGAAGAGTGACCACATACTAATAGAGTTCGAACTAAAAGAACAGATTGATTTGAGAAGAAATGACAAACAGAAAATGAAGACTACAACAAAACGGATTTTGAGAAAATCGGAAAATTCTTTCAAAATGCAAACTGGGAAAACTTCTTAAATGAAGAAACAAAGCTGGAAGAGAAATGGAACATATTAAAAGAAAATTATAATGAGGGAATAGACTAATATGTACCAAACAAGAAACAAGAACGGGTGTACATAAAGCATGCTGGTACAACAAAAAACGTAATGAGGCTAAAGGTAGAAGAGACAAAGCCTGGAAAAGATGAAAAAAAAAAAAAAACGATCATATGGCAAATATACATCAAACCAAAAAATGAATATGTAAAAAATACGGAGGGAAGAAAAGAGAAACTATGAAAAGGATATAATAGAAAAATACAAGAACTAACCTAAACTATTCTACAGGTATGTGAATGACAAACTAAATGACAACATGAAATAGGGAAACTGCATCAAGGGAACAATGAATATATAGATGATGTAGAAATGGCTGAAATTATGAACAAACATTTTAAATCTGTATTCACAATTGAAACTACACAAAATTGGGAGGAAGGACAGAAAGATCTCCCCCCCCCCAAGAAGAAACAAGAACGGGTGTACATAAAGCATGCTGGTACAACAAAAAACGTAATGAGGCTAAAGGTAGAAGAGACAAAGCCTGGAAAAGATGAAGAAAGAAAAAAAAAAAAACGATCATATGGCAAATATACATCAAACCAAAAAATGAATATGTAAAAAATACGGAGGGAAGAAAAAAGAAACTATGAAAAGGATATAATTGAAAATTACAAGAACTAACCTAAACTATTCTACAGGTATGTGAATGACAAACTAAATGATAAACATGAAATAGGGAAACTGCATCAAGGGAACAATGAATATATAGATGATGTAGAAATGGCTGAAATTATGAACAAACATTTTAAATCTGTATTCACAATTGAAACTACACAAAATTGGGAGGAAGGACAGAAAGATCTTGTAATCGTACTTACTGTTATTTTTACCTCTGTTTATTACTTTACATTTACTTGTGTTAAAATTCATTAGCCACTTTTCAGACCATTGCTGTAATTTATCTAAATCTTCTTGAATATCTAACTGATTTAAGTGATCATTTGCCATTCCGCACAGTTTTGTATCATCAGCAAATTTGGAAACAGTAGATTTTAGTCCATGGTCTTTATCACTTATATATACTATGAATAGAAGTGGCCCTAGAACGGAACCCTGAGGAACTCCACTTGTAACATTTTGCCATCTAGAAGTTTTTCCATTTAAAACAACTCTGTTTTTTATTATTCAACCAATTACTAGTCCAACTTAATAGGCTACCACTTATTCCGTGTGAAGCTAATTTAGTAAGTAGTCTTTCGTGGGGGACGGTATCAAAAGCTTTTGCAAAGTCTAGATATATTAAATCTATTTTGTTTCTTTTGTCATAATTCGAGATAACTCTGTTGTAGAATTCGAGTAAGCTAGTCACGCAAGAACGTTTCCATCTGAAACCATGCTGGCTATCATTTATCAAACGGTTACTTTCTGAATGATGTTTGATAGCATCTCTGATGATAGTTTCCATTATTTTTCCTACGATTGAAGTCGAACTTATAGGCCTATAGTTATTTGTTTTCTTTTTGTCACCTTTTTTGAATATGGGAGTAATGTTAGCTAGCTTCCATTCTCTTGGGACATCTCCGGATATGATGGATTTCTTGAAAATAATTTCTAATGGAACAACAATCTCATTTTTCATTACTTTTAAGATTCTTGGATGCCAACCATCAGGCCCTGGTGTTTTATTAACTTTGAGTTTCTCTGTACACCTTTTAATTTTTTCTTTTGTTATGTTTACGTAGTGAGTAAGTTTACCCTAGACTTTTCACAGGTTTCAGTTTGGAGCTCACTTTGAGGTGTTTCGTTTACGAATACCGAGTTAAAATAATTGTTGAAAATACTACACATTATTTCATTTGAATATTCAAGTTGACTGTCAGCAGATAATAGTGGACCAATGTTATTCCTAATAACCTTTTTATCTCTAATGTAACTATAGAATTCTTTGGGATTCTCTTTGGATTTAACAGCGATGTTTAATTCGTATTGTCGGTTATTTTTTTTTTTTTTTTTTTTTTTTTTTTTTTTATCTCTCTGTATTGATACATAACTTTCATAGTCATTAGATGCACCCGAGCATTTATATTTCTTATAAGCCTGTCTTTTTTAGCAATACTTTTTTCAGTTTCTTTGTCGAGCCACTTTGGGCGAGCCTGATTTGGGGAACGTCTGTCCTTAAAAGGAATGTAAGTATGAATCATCTTAGTAAGCGTATTTTGAAATATTTCCCACATCTGATTTACAGGTCTTTCGTTTAATTTTGCCTCCCAATCTGTAAGCTGAAGCTCCTGACGTAGTCCTATGAACTGAGCTTTACTGAAATCGGGTATTTTAGAAAGACAAGAATGTATTCTAAAATTGTTTAGGAGTTTGAATCTAACTAAGTTGTGATCGCTATTTGCAACAGTTTCACCGACTTCTACATCAGTTATCATGCTTTCGCGGCTGGTGATCAATAGATCGAGTAAGTTTCCATATCTTGTAGGCTCTTTTACATTCTGAATTAAGTAATTGTCACTAAGAAAATCAATCAAGCGACTACCCATGTTCAAGGGTCATCCAGTAAAATTGAAATCACCCATTATCAATAAATCCCGGTTGCAGAAACTAGACAGTTCTTGAAATACCAGTTTGTCGTCTGCTAATGATAATGTCTTTGGCCTATATATTACACCTACATGCATTTTTTGTCCATTTGTTTGGGTTAACTCAACCCACAAACTATCATATGCATCCTGTTTCACTTTCTCTAAAACACCAGCATGGACATTGTTTTTAACGTACAGCAGAACACCCCCACCTTTCTTGTGGTTTCTATCCTGATGAAAGTGTTTAAATCCTGCAATATTAAATTCAGCTTCGAACTCTGTACCATTTAACCATGTCTCGGTTATTCCTATTATATCGAGATTTTCGCTTTTGACATACGCCTGTATTTCTTGAAATTTGTTCCTAATACTACTAGCATTAAAGTACATGGTTTTAAGAAACTCGTGATTATTTCTGTTTGACACATTTTGAGTTTCAATATCATGTCTTACATTATAATTTTTTTTATTAACATCTTGCTCTATATTATTATTTGGTCCTTCATTGACATTCAATGCCTCATTAACATTTTCCCCATCACGAACATCTGATCGCTCACGGTCATCCGATCTCTTTTGTACACTTTGTCCCCCTACGTCACCGTGATTCACACCTGCCTCTCGTCGTTCATTGACATTCTGCCCGGCATCCCTTCCTAAAATTATATTTTGTCCTCCAGAGACATTATATCCCACCGTGATATTTTTTCCTCCACTATAATTACATCCCATCGTGATCTTTTGTCTTCTACTGTCATTACATCCCATCATGATATTTTGGCCTTTATTGACATTCTGTCCGGCATCCCTTCCTAAAATTATATTTTGTTCTCCACTGACATTATATCCTACCTTGATATTTTCTCCTACAGTATCATTACATCCCATCGTGATCTTTTGTCCTCCACTGTCATTACATCTCATTGTGACATTTTGTCCTTTGACATTACATCCTAATGTAACATTTCGTCCTCTAACGACATTACATCCTAAAATTATATTTTGTCCTATACTGGCATATTGTTCTACATTAAAGCTATACTCTACTTTGTTTTCCCAAGTACACTCTATTTCCCCTTCCCTTTGGGCTTCTACCCCAAAAAAGGAACTAGTTCATTACAAACTCCCACAATGAGGTTTGTAAGAACATCTTTGCCTCTGCGGCTAAGGTGGATCCCATCAGAAGCGTAAAGGTCATGACGCCTGGAAAAGAGATACCAAGGATCAAGATAGTGGTATCCCAATTGTGTGCACAACTGCGATATCCTATCATTGATCCCTATGGCTCTACTGTTCCAACACGAGCCTTCGTAGATCCTCGGGAGGATCCCACAGACTACGTGACGGCTCCCACGTTCCTTCATCTCCTGAAGGAGGACCCTGTAATTCCGAAAAAGTTCCTCTGATCTCACCCTACCTACATCATTACTTCCCGTATGAACAATCGTAACCGTGCTCGTCCGTCCTTGCTCCCTATGGCTCTACTGTTCCAACACGAGCCTGCGTAGATCCTCGGGAGGATCCCACAGACTACGTGACGGCTCCCACGTTCCTTCATCTCCTGAAGGAGGACCCTGTAATTCCGAACAAGTTCCTCTGATCTCACCCTACCTACATCGTTACTTCCCGTATGAACAATCGTAACCGTGTTCGTCCGTCCTTGCTCCCTGATGGACTGGGTACAATCGGCGATCCCACGGCCCGGTTGACATACAAGCTTGCAACGTCGTTTAGTCTTCCGCTGCAGGATGTCGTCATAGCCTCGCACCATGGAGTCCCCCACCACCAAGAACTCCTGATTTTCAGCCACTTCATCCTCCAGCAGAGCAAAACGATTGGCTAGAGCCAGCGGTTGCTCCACAGGGCACACGCCTACCGAACGCGGGCTCGACAAACGGGACCCCGCGGAGCGCCACTCGCTCACGGCAGTGACAGAAGGGGAAGAAGTGGAACGCTCTTTGGGTTGTGGGGAGGGTTCACTCTTCTCACAGAACGTACTCGAGAAGACGAATTTCCTCCTCACACATCCTGAGACGGTACTCCAGGTTCACACAACCTTCACAAGCCATTTCGCTCCTCCTTTAGCAATACAAACGGCAAAGAGAGAGAGAGAGAGAGAAAAAAAAACGGTCTCTAATCAACTAAATACACGAACCTTACTCTGCTTACCT
This sequence comes from Oratosquilla oratoria, assembly GCF_046742065.1. Taxonomy (NCBI): domain Eukaryota; kingdom Metazoa; phylum Arthropoda; class Malacostraca; order Stomatopoda; family Squillidae; genus Oratosquilla; species Oratosquilla oratoria. Next base: position 15,300,229 of record NC_134789.1, on the reverse strand, counting down.
TATACTATTTCTCCTACCTTTGGAGTACAATAACAGAATACTGTTTTGAACTTAAATAGAACACTACACTTTATCATATATCTATAACTATATAGCGCTATACGTATACAATTACAAAAACACAACACAATCACTTAACACTATTCGGAGATATAGATTTCACAGGTATTCGCTAGCTGGTGTCTGTGAAGAAAAACGAGCTCTCTTGCTGAGGTCACGAGCAGACTGAGGGGTCACGAGCAGACCGGATATTAAAAGAATGTATAGATGAACTAATGGACAAAATACAATAGATAATTGATTTCTCACTTTAAGAAGGAAAAGTACCACAAGATTGGAAAAATGCAAATATTGTACCAATATACAAAGGAGGGGACAAGGAAAATCCAGCTAACTATAGACCAGTCATCCTTACAAGCACAATAGCAAAAGTATGTGAAAAAGCTATCAAAGGTAAATTGATTAAACATTTAGAAGAGAATTTGGATTTAGACAATTTGGATTTAGACATGGAAGATCATGTGCCACAAAACTTGATTTGCTTTTACTCGAGGCTAATAGAAATAATACAAGAAAGGGGCGGATGGGCAGATTGTGTCTTCTTAGATCTAGATAAAGTACCACAAAAATCTAATAAGAAAAATTGAAATAATATGTGAAGTACAAGAAATGATATGTGAAGTACAAGGAATGAGATAAAAATGAGGGTGGTACTTGGAGACAAGAACTCGACCTGGGAAGATAATTGGAATGATAAGTGGAGTCCCACAAGGTTCTGTATTGGCTCCGATAATGTTTGCCATATATATAAATGACATGGATGAAGGTGTGGAATGTTATATGAACTTCTTTGCAGACGATGCAAAACTAATAAAGAAAGTAAGTACAGAAGAAGATTGTAAATCGCTACAAAAAAAAAAAAAAAAAAAAAAAAACTGGATAAAATCTGGTATGGAGTCGAAAGTGTGAAGTGAACTTCAACATCAAGAAATGTTGTATAATGAAATTTGAAAAAAAAAAATAAAATAAAGATAGAATATTGGGACAATATAAAATTGGTACTAAGGAAGTTAAAAAAGTTAACTAAGAAAGGGACCTAGGAGTAATTATCAGCAATGACATGGCACTGGACAAAAATATCAACAAAATAGTTGGAGCAACCTTCAATATACTAAGATCAATGAAAGTGGCCTTTGACTACTTGGATGAAGAAACGGTAAAGAAAATATTAGTTACATTGATAAGACCAAATTTAGAGTACACTGTGACACTATGGACAGCCAGTACTAAAAAAGAATATTAAAAAAATTAGAAAGAATTCAAAGAGCAACGACAGAGATGGCACCAACACTCTCCAAACTGACATACGAACAAAGATTATCCAAACTTGAACTACCAACCCTGGAACAAAGAAGGGAAAGAGGATATCTACTGACCATCTACAGAATTATGAAAGGGATGAAAGTCCCCATAGAGATTATTTACTAAAGTGGGATATAAGAAAAAAAGAGGATGAAAAGAAACTTAAAAAGGACAGTTATAGAAGAGATCTGAAAAAGAATAGCTTCCCACACAGATTGGTGGATATCTGGAATAAATTGGATGAGGAAACAGCAAGTACAAAAACTATACAAGAATTTAAGAACAAACTTGATGCTGAAAGATACAAAGACAGGTCACTACGAGCATAGCTCTCTTCCCGTAAAATACAACTAGGTAAACACACACACACACACACACACACACACACACACACACACACACACACACACACACACACACACACACACACACACACACACAAGATATAATACAAGAAAGAGATGGATGGGCTGATTGTGCATTTCTAGACCTAAAAAAAGCCTTTGAAAAAGTACCACATAAGAAGTTACTTAAGAAATTAGAAACTGAAGGAGGAATACAGGGCAAACTGCTTAAATGGATGGAAGACATTTTGCAAGAAAGAAAAATGATAGTGATAAGAGACAAACACTCTAACTGGGATGAAGTAATAAGCGGTGTTCCCCAAGGAACAGTTTTGGCCCCAATAATTTTTGCTATATATATTCATGATATATATAAAGAAATTGAAAGTTACATGAGCTTCTTTGCAGATGACGCAAAACTGTTAAAAAAAAAGTGAACACGGAAGAAGATTGTGAGTCGCTACAGAGTGATCTCAATAAAGTATGGGAATGGAGTAGGAAGTGGGAGATGGAGTTCAATACAAAAAAGTGTAGTATAATGGAATTTGGAAAAAGCAAAAAAGAATAGAAGGATCATATAAATTGGGAGAAGAAGGAATAAAAAAAGTAGAAAATGAGAAGGACCTGGGAGTCATTGTTATGAATAATATGTCACCTGAGAAACATATAAACAAAATTTTTGGAGAAACTCATAATTTGATAAGAACAATCAAAGTGGCATTTACATATCTGGATGAAGAAATGGTGAAGAAAATATTAATTACTTTGATAAGACCAAGATTGGAATATGCAGCAACGATGTGGTCACCAAATACAAAAAAATGTATAACAAAACTTGAAAGAATACAAAGAGCAATTACAAAATTGGCACCAACACTCAAAAATATCATATGAAGAGACTAGCAAAACTTGAACTACAGACACTAGAGCAAAGAAGAGAGAGAGGAGATTTGATAACTATTTACAGAATCATGAAAGGCAAAGAAATTATTGATAGAGAGGATCAAATGGGATGAAAGAAATAGAAGAGGACACGGAAAGAAAATCAAGAAAGACAGCTATAGAAGAGATCTGAAAAAGAATAGCTTTCCTCACAGAGTAATAGACATTTGCAATAAGTTAGATGAGAAAGTGGTGTGTGCAAAAACAATACACGAATTTAAAAATAGTTTAGATAAAATGAGATATAAAGACGAGACACCACGAGCATAGCTCCCCTTCCCGTAAAATACAACTAGGTAAATACAACTAGGTAAATACACACACACACACACACACACACACACACACACACACACACACACACACACACACACACACACACACACACACACACATAAATAAGTGCAAAGAGAAACCCAAACTATTCTATCGATACGTGAATGGTAAACTTAAAAACAAACATGAAATGGTGAAACTACGCCAAGGGAATATAGAATGCACAGAAGAATTAGAAATGGCCGAAGTCATGGATAATCACTTCAAATCTGTTTTCATTAGAGAGAAAGCACAATATTGGGACGAAGGAAACGAAAGGCAATCTCCCCCCATGAGCGAGATATAAATAACACAAAAAGAAATAATGGAACACCTATCAAACCTTGACGTCAGGAAATCACATGGCCCGGACGGAATTGCAAATTGGATTCTAAAAGAATGCAAAGAAGAACTAACGGACAAAATACATTACATAATAAGTTGCTCATTTAAAGAAAGAAAAATACCAAAAGACTGGAAAAATGCTAGCATTGTACCAATATATATAGGAGGAAACATGGAAGAACCAACTAACTACAGGCCAGTCTCACTAACAAGCACTGTAGCCAAATTTTGTGAGAAAATCAAGAATAGATGGGAAAACACCTGGAAGAAAATAATATAATAAACCCAAGACAATTTGGGTTTAGACATGGAAGATCATGCACCACAAACTTAATATGTTTCTACTCAAGATTAATAGACATAGTGCAGGAAGGGAATGGATTGGCTGATTGTGGCTTCCTGGATTTACAAAAAGCTTTTGACAAGTATTACACAAAAATTATTAAAAAAAACAGGAACATATAGGAGGGATACAAGGGAACCTACTAAAACGGATGGAGGACTTCCTGATTGGTAGAAAGATGAGGGTAGTGTTCAGAGAAAAATATTCAGGTTGGAAAGAGGTGATCAGTGGAGTACCGCAAGGATCTGTATTGGCTCCAATAATGTTTGCTATTTATGTGAATGACATGGATGATGGTGTGAAATGTTACATGAACTTCTTTGCAGACGACGCCAAACTGTTAAGGAAAATAAAAACCGAAAAGGATTGCGAATCTTTGCAGGAAGACCTGAATAAGGTATGGAACTGGAGTCAGAAATGGGAAGTGGAGTTCAATATTAACAAGTGTAGCATAATGGAGTTTGGAAAAAGTAAAAATAGAATATCAGGATTATATAAAATTGGAACCAAAGAGATCCGTAGAAGATTTGAGTGTAATAATCTCAAACGACTTATCCTATGATAAACAGATAAACAAAATTGTCGGAGAATCCTACAATTTGCTAAGATCAATAAAAGTGGCATTTATGTATTTGGATGAAAAAAATCACTTAAAAAAATATTGGTCACACTGATAAGGCCTAGACTAAAATATGCGGCGACATTGTGGTCACCCAGTACCAAAAAGAATATAAAGAAAATAGAAAGAATCCAGAGAGCAGCCACAAAAATGGCCCCTGCACTTGCAAACTTGTCATATGAGGAGAGATTGGCTAAACTGGAGTTACGGACTCTGGAGCAAAGAAGAGAGAGAAGTGAACTACTGACCATCTACAGAATCATGAAGGGTACAGAAATACTCGATAGAGGACTTGTTAAACTGGGACAAGAAAAACACAAGAGGACATGGAAAAAAAAAAACATAGCTACAGAAGAGATATGAAGAAAAACAGTTTTCCACATAGAGTGGTGAACACTTGGAACAAACTGGACAAAAGAAATAGTGTGCGCAAAAACCATTCATGAGTTTAAGAGCAAATTAGACAATGCGATATACAAAGACGGGACACAACGAGCATAGCTCCCCTTCCCGCAAAATACAACTAGGTAGATACAACTAGGTAAATACACACACACACACACACGCACACACACACACACACACACACACACACACACACACACACACACACACACACACACACACACACACACACACACACACACACACGCATATATATATATATATACATATATATATATATATATATATATATATATATATATATATATATGTGTGTGTGTGTGTGTGTGTGTGTGTGTACAACACTGAATGGGTCCCAGTGATTAGAGATACATTTTAACAACCACAATTCACTTTAATTTTAAGCTATAAACATCGGGAGACCCAATGGAGGCCACAACCAGAAATTAAAATGTGGTACTGCCGAGGACTCGAACTCAGCTATCACATGACAAGTGACGCAGTGACTTACCAACTACACTATCAAGAGAGATATAAGTCAAGCCCAATATTCCTTATAAATATTTGTATGCTCGAGTACATACATATACATGAAATTTTGCGTTCAACCCATCTCCACTATGATAGTACAATTGGAAGTATACAAACTTTCCCGCGTTTGTATACTTCCAATTGTACTATCATAGTGGAATATGTATATATGAATATGTACATGTATATATATATGTATATATATATATGTATATATATTTTTATATATATATATATTTATATATATTTTTATATATAAATATATATATATATATATATATATATATATACATGAAATTTTGCGTTGAACCCATCACTATGATAGTACAATTGGAAGTATACAAACTTTCCCGCGTTTGTATACTTCCAATTGTACTATCATAGTGGAATATGTATATATGCATAATATATATATATATATATATATATATATATATGTATATATGTGTATATATATATAACATGTATATATATATATATATATATATATATATATATATATATGATGAATTGTTCAGACAGATGAGAGACTGGGTGGAGGAAGAATAACCGAAGATGGGCTGGAACTTTTTATTGCTTATACGTTTCGACTGACTCGGTCTTCTTCAGTAAGCTGTCTGCAAACAGTTGGACCACACATTTATACATCCGAGGATGGGAACAAGGACAGGTCACCCCGCTGGCTGTCTGGGGATTCCCTTTCCCGTATCATGTATACGTTTCCCAATTGTATTTATAATTAATTTACTTGTTGCCTTTGACAAACAAACAAAACCTTCTCTGTCATTGATATTTTCATAATAATTAATGTAGGCAGCTTCAACAGTCTTCCTCATGTTTCTCCTTAATCCCGTGTGTAAAACCTCGACTCCATCCCAGTGGGGAAATGTCCAGATCGGTCAGCATGTTGGACGAGTGAGTTGGACGTCCTGTGTGACCTCAAGTCTCGTTTGTGCTCAGCTATGCGTTTCTCGACGCCTCGACCTGACTCGCCGTAATACGAAGATGAGCAACTACCGCAAGGAATGCGATAGATGGTACTGAGGGCGTTTTGGGACAGTCCTTTTTTATTCTTGGTCTTGATGACGATTTTTCCAATTTTGGAATTGGACATCCTTGCTATTTTTATCCCACTCTTCCCAAGAAATCTGTCTATGCCTTCAGTTTTTCTAGAGTTAGGAACCGAAATATACTGTACCTTATTATCCTCGGACGATTGGACATTTGGTCTTATGAAAATGTTCTTAGCTACTCCTTTCAGCTTTTTGATCATTCCACCTGGATATTTTAATTTCCTAAAGGCATTAGTTATGTAGGCTAATTCATCTTCTAAAAATTCCTCACTGCAAATTCTAAAAGCTCTGAGGAAGAAGCCTATGAGCACGCCGGTCTTCACTCGCTCGCTGTGTCCTGAAAAATAGTGCACAAAGTCATCTCTGTTGGTAGGTTTTCTGTACACTGAGAATCTTACTCCTTCATCCCTCCTGTGCACCAACGTGTCAAGGAATGGTAACTTGTGGTCGTCTTCCATCTCTACAGTGAATTGTATATCTTTATGGACTCTATTGAGTCTATCTAGCTTATGTCCAATGTCGATATTCTCCGGTACTATCACAATAACGTCGTCCACATACCTTAGCCACGTGGTGCCTCTACCCATGATCCTTCTATATTCGTCTTCCTCCAATGTTTCCATAAAAAGACAGGCCAGCACCGCAGAAAGAGGACTTCCCATGGCGAGACCTCTGTGTTGTTTATATTCCTTACCATTGAACGTATATACACCGAATTTTACACATAGGGATATAAGTTTAACATAATCACTCCTGGGAACTGGTAATTCGTCATTACTAAGACTGTCTATGACTCTCTTGGTGGCAACTAACGCCTCCTCCACGTCGACATTTGTGAATAAGGCCTTCACATCATAACTAGCTAACTTCTTACCATGGAAATCTAAATCGTTCAGCCTGCGGATGAGGTCAGAGGAATTCCTCAAATGAGCGTCACTTATAGATCCAAGGGTTCCAGAGAGTGGTTTGGCTAGACGCTTGGCCAACTTGTGCGGAGCACTCCCGATCCCTGAAGTTATGGGTCTCATAGGTATTCCTGTTTTATGAACTTTTGGGAGGCCGTGCATCAAGGGGGGTCTCGGGGCCTCTTCCAACAGGCCTAACAATTTCTTACCTTTGACAGATTTTCGTAGGATATTCCTGGCCTCGATCTTAAACTTCTCTGCTTCGTTGTCCGCGTTTCCATCCGGTTTTCTTTCGTAAGTGGTGTGATCATTCAGTAGATCTAGCATCTTATCTAAGTAATCATTCTTATTCATAACAATCACACCCCCACCTTTATCAGCTTGAGAGATTATTATGCTATCGTCCTGGCTAAGTGTGTAGCGCCTCCTTATATCTCCTCGGAATGACACAAATGTTAGATTGGGCTAAGGCTTTATAGCAAGCGACCACTCCTTGAGTAAAGCCTTTATCCGCATCACGATCCCTTCACTTATAGTTGCAGTTTATGAACTCATTGAAACCTTTTCCGTTACCTCCGATGTCAAACTTTAAACCTAGTGAGAGTACTTGCTTTTCTGTGCTGGATAACCGTCTGTCTGAAAGGTTTAGAACCAGGTCTAAACGTCCTACTATGTTCCAATCGCTGACCTCGCACAGACGAGCTAGTTCGCGCTTTAACTTAACACTTTGAACCGTATACTCCTTGGCTAACTTACGCGATAACCAGCCGGGTAACGCGAGACTATCTATATCATGGTGCAACTCGTTCACTTTATCCTCAAGATTTTTGCACGCTTCCTCTAGGTAAACTCTTGCACTTTCAGTAAAAGGATGTTTGTCACTTCTCAGTTGTCTTGGGGCTGATTCCGGGAGAACCTGTTCTTCTAGGCAGTCCATAAGAAACCGTCCACGGAGTGTGTAACTTGCGATCCGACGCTGTCTGTAGTATTCCTTCCACATCTTCTCTCTTCCACCACCTCTCGACATATTTGATGAATGGTTTAGACAGATGAGAGACTGGGTGGAGGAAGAATAAGCGAAGATGGGCTGGAACTTTTTATTGCTTATACGTTTCGACCGACTCGGTCTTCTTCAGTAAGCCGTCTACAAACAGTTGGACCACACATTTATACATCCGAGGATGGGAACAAGGACAGGTCACCCCGCTGGCTGTCTGGGGATTCCCTTTCCCGTATCATGCATACGTTTCCCAATTGTATTTATAATTAATTTACTTGTTGCCTTTGACAAACAAACAAAACCTTCTCTGTCATTGATATTTTCATAATAATTAATGTAGGCAGCGTCAACCGTTTTCCTCATGTCTCTCCTTAATCCCGTGTGTAAAACCTCGACTCCATCCCAGTGGGGCAAATGTCCAGATCGGTCAGCATGTTGGACGAGTGAGTTGGACGTCCTGTGTGACCTCAAGTCTCGTTTGTGCTCAGCTATGCGTTTCTCGACGCCTCGACCTGACTCGCCGTAATACGAAGATGAGCAACTACCGCAAGGAATGCGATAGATCGTCCGAGGATAATAAGGTACAGTATATTTCGGTTCCTAACTCTAGAAAAACTGAAGACATAGACAGATTTCTTGGGAAGAGTGGGATAAAAATAGCAAGGACGTCCAATTCCAAAATTGGAAAAATCGTCAAGACCAAGAATAAAAAAGGACTGTCCCAAAACGCCCTCAGTACCATCTATCGCATTCCTTGCAATAAAAAGTTCCAGCCCATCTTCGCATATTCTTCCTCCACCCAGTCTCTCATATATATATATATATATATATATATATATATATATATATATATATATATATATATATATATATACATATATATATATATATATATGCAAGTTTCGTTGAATGTGATGGATTGTTTAGTATTAATCAATTTCTTTAAGGTATTTTCTCTATACCTTAGAAAGGTCTTAATCTCTTTTGGAAAAGTATAGATGACTCTACCGTAGTCGGTCATCGTTGCCAGATCCGGATTTCGGCTCCCTCGAGCCTTCTTCAGTGGCGATGGTGATCGTCTTCTCGTTGGTGTGTTCTTGCTCTATCGTGGTAGGAGAAAGAATCTCTGTGTCGTTTTCTAGGATTTCCCGCGTAAGGGTGACACTGCTTACAAGGAAGAAGAAGGAGTTATTAAGAAAATAATAAAACAAAACATCAAGCCAACAGACCCTGACAAAATATTAAATTTTATTATTTATTATAAGTCTAAGAAAACTAGCCATCTCCTCCTTAAGAATGGTCCGCAACAACACACTGAGACACTTCAAAAATCGCATGTCATTTACAGGTTTAATTGTAATAGAGGGGACTGTGAAACCCTCGCATCTTCCTACATTGGCATGACTTCCATGAAGTTATCTCGAAGACTTTTCGTACCATCTTTCTTCTGGAGCTCCGAAAAAACACCTGAAACAAATCCACAATGTCACCCTTACGCGGGAAATCCTTGAAAACGGCACAGATATCTTGGACACGTGTAATGATGTAAGACGCCTCCCTTTATTAGAGGCATTGTACATCAAAGAGTTGTCCCCTAATCTCAATATTCAAGCCAACGACCTGCGAGTCTTACCTAGCGTAAGGCGCACGGCAGATAACGCCCTTCACGGAAAACCGAAGCTGCCTTCGTCAAGGGAAAAAAAAAAAAAAAAAAAAAAAAAAAAAAAAAAAAAAAAAAAAAAAAAAAAATAAAAAAAAAAACTTGCCCGTGCCACCACCCTCTCCTTCCTGCACCCACTGATCTATATAACACTTGGATAGCGTATACGGGCCGTGGGCTGCCCCAGGAGTGAGGCCAGCGGGCGGGACATGGCCGCCATAATGGAAGTACCAAAACAGCTAGTGTGAATCGCTCCGCCGGTCATTATAACACCATTTTTAGATCAGTGTCATGTGAGCTGTCGTGTTACTCTCGTGGCCTGTGATCCAAGCATGATTGGGTATATAATGGCCACACAATTCGTCGCTGCTGGGCCCTCCATGTACATACATACATACGTACGTACATACATATACAAGGTGTATATCAAAATAGTATCATCACAATAAAACAATATATTGATATTTATTACCTCTGGCAGAAGTAACCATTTATATACATAAACTTGTGCATGTACAGTATATGGATGAGTTGGCATTGACAAATTATAATTCCAGTATATATTATAACTTCAAGGGAATGTTACACAGACAACAAATGGGATAATGATATATAGTCAAAATATTATAGGGATAATAATAGATCTATAGCATTTAACGGAATAAATATCCCTATAACATTTGATTACTGTACTGCTTATCGTTATTGGTGCTTGAATAATTTTTTTTTTTATAACTCCTTCCTCACTTTGACACCGGTTACTTTTTGAGAATACAATTTGGAGATATGATGGAGCCTGATTTTGCAGAAGCACGTGACGATACACTTGATCAAATTGACGATGAGGTTAGAATCCGGGGTTGTGTCGATCATGTGGAAAGATAGAGAAATTGCCATATCTATGATCTAAATTGTTTCAAATAGTAAAATATCGCATTAAAGTGGTGAACATGTAAGGGGCCATTCAAAGAGTATGTAACGCTGGGGGGGTGTGTGTGTGTGTGCATGGTAGATGCGATGCGTTACGAGGATGTGGGGGTGTTTTCAACAGTGCTACGCAACGCTAATAATGGTTATTTATATTCATTTATTAATTTATGTCATAAATTATGCACTGAAATAGCATATCCTTAACAGATCGAGCAATAAATATCGAGCAAAAAAATCCAAAAACATCATACCATGTTTCATTCTTTGATGCAATCGTAAACAATTTCACACAGGACAAATAAAAATGAGTATGTTTTGGTGAGAAGTCAAGGGGGAGGGGTGTTTGGCGGATCTGGCCTACACTTGATGGGGGTGCCGAGTTGTAATTAGTTGTAATCAGTGTTATGTAATACAGGGAGATGTAACACCCAGTGTTACGCAATGTTACATGAGGTGGGGGGTGTCGAATTTCACCAGAAAAAACGTTACATAATTTTTGAACGGGCCCCGAATAGTAATTCAGCCCATCTAATATGAATTCCTCACACTTCACAATATAGAAAAAGCCTACACATGTAATCAGGAAGAACAACTGGTTCTATACAGCTACACAGCTCTGGACAGCGTTTGAGCCTTATAAGATATTTTTAAATGATAAATATCTATTCTGCTATTGCCACGATTACATTCGTGACAAATGGGTTGCTGCTAGATCTCTATTTCTTACGATGATAAATACAAAGCATTAACATGACAACACCTAACAAAACAGTTGGTGGGTAACATTTTATGACTCCTGATGGCCGCATCATTTCTTGATGGGTATCGGGATATTTTGGGTAGTAAAACCTTAATTTACTTACGAGTGGAAGGACTGCTCACATCCACCTTTTCTCCGGTTGGTGCAGTTGAATGCAGCACAAGTTGGCATTGTAAAATGATCGTTGAATATGTATATGGGAGCGAAAGCTGCCGAGAACTGTAACTGTATCAGATCAGTGATCGCGTGGCGCGACTTTGTTTTGGTACTAACATCATGGCTGCCGCCGACCTCATAATCTCGACAGCGATCCGTGATCCAGTTATATCTAGATCAGTGCCTGCACCAGGTGCCCAGCTACAGTTTTCTTGAGGACGGACGCTCACACCCGTCCCTACATTGGCCTCCATCTTGTCCTGGAACGTAAGGATAAAACCTCACGCATCTCCATCTCCGGCAGGCCAGAATGGGTTTCTAGTTTAGAATATACTAATAATGACAATTTATAAGGTATTGTTAATGATAACTTTAATGTGTACTAATAATGACAATGGAAATAGAATATACTGATAATTACAAGTTTAGAATATATTAATAATGACAAGTTTAGAAGGTACTGTTAATGATAACTTTAATGTGTACTAATAATGAGAAGTTTAGACTATACTAATAATGACAAATTTAGAATATACCAATAATGTCAAGTTTAGAATATCTTAATAATGACAAGTTTAGAAAGTACTATTAATAATAACTGATGTATACTAATAATGACAACTTTAGTATATACTAATATTGAAAAGTTTAGAATATACTAATGAAATTTAGAATATACTAATAATAATTTTTTTTAGAATATACTAATAATACCATGTTTAGAATATAATAATAGAGAAGTGTAGTAGGTACTACTAATGATAACTTTAATGTGTTGTAATAATGATAAGTTTAGAATATACTAATAATGACAAGGTTAGAATATACTATTGATGGCAAGTTTAGAATATACTAATAATGACAAGTTTAGAATATACTAACAAAGACAAATTTAGAATATACTAATAGTGACAAATTTAGAATATACTAAAAATGCCAAATTTAGAATTTACTAATAATGACTTGTTTAGAATTCACTAATAATGACAAGTTCAGAATATACTAATATTGACAAATTTAGAATATACTAATAATGACAAGTTTAGAAGGTAATGATAATGATAGCTTTAATGTGCGCTAATATTGACAAATTGAGACTAATGAAAAGTTGAGAATTTACTAATAATAACATGTTTAGAATATACTAATAATTACAAGTTTAGAATGTACTAACAATGACAAGTTTAGAAGGTACTATTAATGATAACTTTAATGTGTACTAATAAGGGCAAGTTTAGAATATACTAATAATGAACAGTTTTAGAATATACTAAAAATGACATATTTAGAAAATACTACTAATAAAAAGTTTATAATATACTCATAATGACAAGTTTAGAATATAACTATAATGAAAATTTTCTAATATACAAATAATGACAAGTTTAGAATATACTAATAATGACAAGTTAAGAATATTATAATAATGACAAGTTTAGAAGGTACTACTAAAAATAACTTTAATATGTACTAATAATGAAAGTTTAAAATATAATAATGATAAGTTTAGATGATAATAATGACAAGTTTAGAATATACTAATAAGTTTAGGAGATATTATTAATCATAACTTTAATGTGTATTAATAATGATAGGTTTAAAATATACTATTAATGAGTTTAGAATATACTAATAATGACAAGTTTGGAAGGTACTATTCATGATAAACTTAATGCGAAATAATAATGAAAATTTTTGAATATACTAATAATGACAAGTTTAGAATATACTAATAATGACTAGTTTAGAAGGTACTATTAATGATAAATTTGATGTGTACTAATAATGAGAAGTTTGGAATATACTAATAATTAAAAGATTAAAATATACTAATAATAACACGTTTAGAAGGTACTATTGATGTTAACTTTAATATGTATTAATAATGACAAGTTAAGAATGTACTAATAATGATAAGTTTAGAATATACTGATAATGACAATTTTATAATGTACTAATAATGACAAGTTTAAATTATACTAATAATCACAAGTTTAGAATACACTAGTAGTGACAGGTTTACAAGGTGATATTTGTGATACCTTTAATATGTAATAATAATGAGAAGTTTAGAAATGACTAATAAAGACAATTATAGAATATACTAATAATAACTAATTTTAAAAGGTATTCATAATGATGCTTACTGATAGTGATAACTAAATAAGTTCCTAATAACATTAGAATGTACTAATAATGGTATTCAAAGATTATAATAATGAATATTTGGCAGACACTAATAATGATAACTTTCGGAGATACTAATAATACTTTCAGAAAGTACTAGTAATGGTAAATTTATGACGCAATGATAATAACTTTCCAAGTTATTAATAAGGTTAATTCTAGAAGGTACTTAAAAGTAGTACTTAAGGTGAGGATAGTGAGAACTTTAGATTGTACTAATAATACTAACATCATAATAATGAGTTAAAAAGCTACTAATAATGAAAAAATTAGACATTAATAACAATGATAACTAGAAGGTATATAATGACTTTAGAATGCATTAATAATTATAACTTTATAAAGTAGTAATAGTGATAAGTTTAGAATGTACTAGCAATGATATTATTAGCTATTAATGCGTTTAAAAAGTACAATATAATAAATTTACAAAATATCAATAATGACGTTAGAAGGTACAAATAGTTACAAATTTAAATGTAATAATAATAGTCAATGAAGAAGGTACAAATTATAAAAAATAAAAAGGTACTAATAATAATAATTTTCAAAGGTATTAAAAATTATGCTTTTGAAGGTAATTATAACAATAATTTTAAAAGATACTAATGATCAATTTGGAGGTGTCTAATAGTAATAACTATAGTAGGTGCTAATAATGATAACTTAAGAAGGTACCAATATAACTTTAGAAAACACTGAAAATGATAACTTAAGATTGTTCTTATAATGGTAACTTTAGACGATACTAAAATGAATATGATAA
>NC_134789.1:15278086-15280586 GCF_046742065.1 Oratosquilla oratoria | reverse complement strand
CAGAGTAAACCGTATATTTCGACCACTGACTGTGGTCCTCTTCAGCAGTTACAATTATAGGGTACATAGACAAGGGGTTATATACAGAGGAGGAAGTAACATTGGGGAACTCAGTAAGCCTCAGGTCACTTGCCCCGAGTGAGGTCGGTGACCATTGACCTTATAACGAATCTATGCATGCCGCATCTAAATTATTACCTAGGAACCAAATTAGGATCACTTTTAGTTACCCAAATAATATTGTTAAAAAAGTAGTAAATGTCCATCACAGAACATCCAATAAGGACAAATCTGGAGTATATAAGATACCATGTCTCGATTGTGATAAAGTGTACTGGGAACAAACGGGACGTGATCTACCCACTAGGATCAAAGAATATAAAAATTCTTTAAAATGCGGCCAAGAAAACTCAGCTGTATTCCTCCATTCTAGCCTTTTAGATCACAATAGATTGGAAGAATGCAGCTACAGTATACAATTCACATTGTAGTTTCAAAAGAAAAATTATTGAATCCTCACTAATAAAAAAGTTTCCAAATTATAATACTTCCAAAGGTCAATGGTCACCTGATGGCTTAACTAGTATGGCAGTTGACAAGTTCATCTCTACAGGACGTAACGTCCGACCTCACTCGGGGCAAGTGACCTGAGGCATACTGAGTTCCCCAATGTTACTTCCTCCTATGTACCCTGTAATTGTAACTGCTGAAGAGGACCACAGTCAGTGGTCGAAATATACGGTTTACTCTGTATCTCAGCTTATCTTTCTCCGAGAGTGGGTTTAAGTTTTATGTATATGTATATGTATATGTACATGTATATGTATATGAATGTATATGTATATGTACATGAATGTACTGTAAATTTTAAAAGATGATCATGTTTGTTAATAAGGGTATCCAAAAATGGAAGGGCACTGAACGAGGTTGAGCCATCCATCCAGTTCACCATGGAGGAAGACGTCAACGATTCCCTTCCATTTTTGGATACCCTTATTATCAAACATGATAATCTTTTAAAATTTACAGTCTACAGGAAACCAACCAATAAGGACGATTTGACTCACTTCCTTTCCCACCATGACTTCAGTATTAAGAAAGGTGTAGTTATAGGTTTCTACCTCAGAGCTCTCAGAATTTGTAGCCCTGAATTCTTAGAGGACGAGTTTAGGCACATAAAGGAGGTCTTTCAGAAATTAAAATATCCAGAGTGCACCATCCACCAGTGCAAGAAAAAGGCACTCAAAATAATGGAAGGGCGGGAGCCAACGAAAGATCCAGCTAGGAGGCTTATCCTTCCAGCCAGCAGCGTCACCACCACCCTCACCCGGACACTTGGGCGTTGTAACATTCAGGTGGTGGGCCAGTCCAGCAGGACTATCAAAGAGCTCTCTAGAAGGAGTGACAGCCAGGACGAGATGTGGGGAAAAAACGCTGGTGTCTACCGCATACCCTGTATTGGATGTGATAGACCTCCCGTGACCTGAAGACCCAGATCCGGGAGCATCGCTACGATTCCCGGAACAACATCACCACCAACCCCTATGTTATCCACCGGAATCCCTGATGGATTGGGATAACGCAGAGCTTCTTTTTAGTGAACCAGACAGGGTGAGGAGGAAATGCCTGGAAGCGGCCGCCATTCAAAGCTCTAAAACCATTGAGCGGAACAGAGGCATGTTCAACATCGCCCCTCCTATCATCCATCTGTTACCCGCATTATACAAATGTATGATATGTCCCCCTTAGTCCATTTCAACAAACTGTCCGAAATGTCCTCCTTTTTCTCCACCAAGTCCCACCCGTCCCCTTCTCACCCCCCCCTCCGCCCTTTCACCTACCACCCACCTCCCTGATAACCTCTCCCAGTTCCTTCCCCGTCGGCCTATATCCACTCATAGTGTTTGCCATATGTCTGTACTTGAAAATGCTGTAACAATCGAAACGTCGTACCAATAAAGGTTTCGATCTCACACGGTGTTGATTTTCACAGTCTTGTCGGCTTTTGCCTTTGTGTTTCATATGTATATGTATATGTGTATGTATATGTATATGTATACATATATGTATATGTATATGTACATGTATATGTATATGTATATGTATATGAATGTATATGTATATGTACTGTGTATGAATGTATTTAGATATGTGTATGAATGTATATGTATGTGAAGGTATATGTATATGTATATGAATGTATATGTATATGTATATTAGTGTATATATATATATATATGTATATGTATATGAATATATATGTATATGTATATGAATGGATATGTATATGAATGTATATGTATATGTTTATGTATATGAATGTATATGTATATGAATATATATGTATATGAATATATATGTAAAAATATATGAATGCATATGTATATGTGTATGAATAAATTTGTATATGTATATGAATGTATATGTCTATGTATATAAATGTATATGTATATGAATGTACATGAATGTATATGAATGTATTTGTATATGTATATGAATG